>NC_079290.1:96454892-96763142 GCF_023638135.1 Falco biarmicus
GGTGAGAAATGGACATTATCATAAAAGAAAGATTTCAGTCCCACAGCCCTTAATTTGGAACAAAGTAATGCTGACATAAGACACAAAAATATTTTCCATTGTGAATCAGGTGCCTTGGCCAAGTCTGGAAAGATCTGAATTCTTCTTCTCTTTATATTTGAAAATGAAAAAATGTACTGTTATCGGGACTTGACATAAAAATAGATGCATTTTATTTCATGTGTCAGCACTCGCCTCTTTTACAGTTCTGCAGTAATCTGAAAGTGTTTTCTTCTGACTTGCCAACCAAGTTTCCAGTGCAAATGAGTTACAACTCAAGAACTTGATACTCGAGGTTGCTAAAATTTTGCAAGTTTGTAGCATATGAATGCACCATCTGTTCTTCCTAATAAGTAGCTATTTTTAATTATATTTTATATGATTGCTGCTGTTGTTTGACCAAGAGCCTAGGAAACAGCTTAGTAAACTCTGACACACCAGACAGAAATAACTTCAAAGGAATTTTGGTGTGTTTCCCTCCAAATCCCAGATTATTCAGTCACATTGAGTATTCACAATGTATGTTGTTTAGCAGATATATGTTTACAAGGTACAGAACTCATTTTCAGTGGTTTGTTAAACTGGTGCATGATTTTCGAACAAAATACTTTTTATTAGGTACTGGATTCTTTGGGAAATAATAAAAAAAGTGGTCCAGAGTCTGATTTTCAAAACATTTTTTTTTTTTTTTATTTTCTGTTGAAATGGAAGAAACAAGGCTTTTTCATTCAGGAACTTTCCCTATGTCATTTGTTTCGCCTGTATTCTTTAGCTACTCTTTTCATCCTTTTACAGCAATGAAATGGTTAAATGTGAAGAGAAGGAAAGAGGAATAACAGCTGAGAATAGAGAAGGGAGAAAAATTTCAGTCCTGGTGTGTTGTTAAAAATAGGACAATCTGTTACAATGAACATCTCCCTTGTTGCAATTACTGGTGTAGCAACAGCAAGGTTTTAGAGAACTGATAGGGAAAGTCACTCTATTGCTACCATGCCTCAAGGACTCTATTCCTATTTTAGATCTTCTGGTAATTTTGCTTAAGCAGAGCAGAGGGACCTGGGACGTTTGATTTTTAATAGCTGAGCAAAACTTAGCTTTCTAAATATCTCAGTTTTCTGAGAAAATGAGACAAACTGAGGGTCTGATCTCACCTCCCCCTTTTTTTCAGCTGTGTCTCTGTCTTGCAGTCTTTGGGAAGGTACCATCTCTCCCCTACTGCAGCCTTCATCCTGCGGTGCCTTGTCCATCTGCTTGGGACAGAGGTGACAAACGCATGACAGCTGGATCCCACCTAGAGAAACGCTCTTGCCCATGGGCCCTTAGGTATGCCCACAGCCGAGAGGAGCTGCAGGCAGCCCACCACAGCAGCAATGGGACCTGCTGAGGTCACTTTTCAGGGACATCAGAGGACCGGGAGGTGTGTGGAGGAATAAGCCAGCAGAGCACAGGGAACTGGGGAAGTGAGGCAGGGATGCAACGTGCCCGTCTGCAGCTTGAGCTGCAGTGCCGGTCGGAATCGGAGAGGAGACACTTAGGAAACTTAGGGCATGGAGCATCTATCACTCTTTCTCCAGGTTGCCTGGAATATGTCATTGCCTACTCAGCCTGCCATCTCACAGCTGTGAGTTTTTCATCATGTTCTTTTCAAAAGAAAACAGGTCTGGCCCCTAAAGAAGACTCACCACAGTCCACCCCGAGTGCCCCCCTCTAGCTGGTCTCTCTCTCTTCCAGCTGCCCGTCTCTTGGTTTTAATGAACTGAAGCTGTAACAAAGTCGGGACAGCACAAGGGCAATTCAGTACTGGATTTCTTTCAGCAGCACTAATTCCTCTGGCCTTTACAGGGGCATTGAACCAGAAACACACCTCAAATGGGTAGAGGGTAAAACAACCCAAACAAACAAGTAGGGGAAACAAACTGGAAGGTTAAAGAAAAGATAACCTGTGCCTGTTCTTGGGAAAGTAGAGTGTTTTCTTGCAGCTCCATTCACCCCATGGCCAGGCAGGTCAGGCCTGCTGGTACTGGGTAGCTCACCTAGGAAAACAAATATTCCCTTGTTGTATGAAGTGCCACATGGTTGATATTCAATGCCTTTTCAGGTTTTAAGGCTCTCCAGACCAAGTCAAAATCAGCCAAGCTAATTAGGATGTGCAAGTCTTTTGTCCTGATTGTGTTTTGTGTACCAAAGTACACATAAGAAAGCAGGACCTCCAGGATGGTCTAAGGACATGCAAGAGAGAGAGGAGAGATGAGTGTGTGAATGCGCGACAGACAAATGACTGTGTATGTGGGAGACCAAAAGAGAACAAGGAGCCTTTCTCATCATTGAAGATACATATAGAAGATTTCTTCCTTTTAAAGAATGACCAGAATGATGCATGATAAAGGAAAAAAAGATAACTGTAGAGGAATTATGGAGGAATGAAGCTGGGTTAATTAACATTGATAATATACAGCTGTGGGCTGGCTTCAGGGGCGGTGGGTTGGCTGGTGTGGATAAGGTGCAGCTGTGGCTGGTTCCTGCTAAGTAGTTAAATAGCTCTAAGGGGTATAGAAGGGGAGTTCTGGATGAAGAGAGACCTGGGAAAAGCAGAGGGAGGAGAGAGAGTGCCCCAGGATGTAGGAAAGGGCCTGGATGAGGAGAGGTTGTCTGGAAGAGGACCCTGAGGAAGAAAGACTCCAGATGCAGCAAAGAGAAGAAGCAGTGTGGACTGGCCTGAAGAGGATGGAGAAACAGCATGGACAGTAGATGAACCTTTGAAACCTTGTGTGAGACTGATGATGGTGCCAAGGCATGAGAGGGCTGATGTGGGGCAGTAAAAGCCTTGTTGCAGCCGGCTAGTGCTGCAACAGATAATGGGGCATTTCATTTATATAGCTCATTCCACTGAGCTATAGCAATCAAGTTGCCTGTGCATGACTTAGTCTGGAAATGATGAAGAGAGAGATCAGATTAGGGCACAAATGAGCAGCTTCTGCAAAATGATACACAGGGTTGTGGATTTCCTTCCCAGCTGGAAGTCAGGTGTGCTGAGGGATACTGCGTGTGCAGCAGGAGCTGCTGTCTTACTGGGAGGAAAAATGCCACCAAACACAGCGTGGAGTGAGATTTAGCAGCAGCAGTGCACTGTGTGCAGCAGCTCCCGGCTCCCACCAGGTCCAAAGCTGAGCAGAAGCAGGAAGGGAGCAAAACCTGCCATCGCTTACAGACACCAGTCACAAAACACAGCGGTTTGCGGCTGATTGCTGGCCTTTCTGGGGGGATGTTCAAAACCAGCAATGTTCTGTTCTGGCCAGCCTTTGACAGTCTTGTGGCGGGTTGCCTGCTACTTGGGCTACCCATAATTTTTGGACAATAAATGACTCACTATTAAGAGATGCCTCTATAATCCTTAGGAAATGAAGTGTGAGTGATTGTCCTTGCCTGGGGTCATCAATCTGGTCTATGTAGACTGATGAAGAGCTGTTGGGTTAACAGTTTGATTCTTTGTCAGGTCAGCTTGTACTGAATTGTTTCTAATACCAACTGTTGGGTTTCCATTGTACTCTTCCTTGCCAAAAGAGGACTCTTCTGGAAATACAGGCACAGATTATTGTATATAGATCAGGTTTTTTGGAAAATATCAAACTCTTCACTGCAATAAAAATCTGTGAGCTCCCCTAGCAGACTTCTTAGGTGAGTTGCTAAATCTATGGAGCTTGAGAGCAAGCCTAAAGGCAAAACTGAAGGGGGAAAAAACCCCAAACCAACCAAAATCAGTTTATTACAGTGCAAATCTACAGCTGAATGAGAGCTCTAGGCTCACAGGCAGGAGGATTCACTCATGTTACTTACTGCATTTCTGAAAGGTATGCACTGACCAAGAAAAAAGCCCTCCAAAACCAGGAAGGAATCTCTTATTCCAGAATGGAATAGGCTATTTTGATGCACCTGAAGTTGATTAAAAAGTCATACTGAGTGCACAGAATCACTAAGGCAAAATAACATCCCTGTAGTCACTGAGCAAAACAAATTGAAAGGTCGGTTAAAATGTCTTTGTTACTAGTAGTGAGTGTTTCCACACTGATCAAGTCCTTAAAATAGTGTGAGTGCTGGAATGGTGACCCTGTGACATCCCAGTTCTACATGTTGCATGCTGACCTAGGCCTGCTTGAGCAGGGTGAAAAATAAAGCTTTTTCTCTCCAGCCTGGGGTTTCTGCACAGCTGGCTCAGATGTAGGGTACCATGGAGCTGTGGGGGCCATGGCGGGGCTCAGATCTGCTCCTCTGTGCTGTTTCTGCCTGGTGTGTTTGATGGGCATGTCCCAGATGAGGCTGGACTGAAACACGGGGGCTGGCAGAAGGCCCAGGTGTTTCCTTGCCTCTTTGCTGCCTGAAGTGAGGCTGACGAAATTCCTTGGATGTGCCGCTGAGTTGAGCTGTGAGCCTGCTCACCGGCCGGCCAGGCACGGATATGGGATCTGCCTGGAAGACAACTCCTAACGACTTCCTCCTGTCGGAAGCCTCAAACCTGAAAATCTCCTTGCTGGGGGAAGGGAGGAGGAGGAGTAGCAGCTTTTGGGTTTATTTCCCTTCTCATGCAACCATGACCTGATTCTCCATAACAAAATAATTATGCTTTGTCGGAATGCCACCCTTAAGTGGAAGCCAGTGCTTTCAAGAAGATGGGCAGACCATGTACCTAGCCACAGACACATGCATAAATATATTTCTATGTATTTATACCTACTTACATGCATGTGTGTGTGTGTATATATATTTGTGTGCAAAAACTGTATGCATTGGACCTGACCATCAGTTCACTGCAGAAAAAAATTCTGTGCCTCGGAGTGTTACTTGCAGTTATTCTATAGACTATATCTGGACCAGGATTCAGGCACTTTCCCAGCTGCAACATGGATTATACCACAGATATAAACCAGAGGGTTTATAAAACAGCTAAGAGAGTAGCTGAAGTGCAGAAGATAGATATATACCTGGGATCCATAGTATTAGCTTCATTTTTAGAAGGAAAATTTAGGCTTCTCCATCAGAAATGTATTTTGCCATTCCTGTCCATCAGCCCCAAAGCAACAACAAGGTTATTTAAAATTCAGCCTGTGTTGGGGGTCTGCTTTTGCCAAGGTTTGTACTCAGTTTGTACAAGGTCACAGTGGACATTCACATGGGGACACTTCAACTGACCTCAGACTTGTTTAGCTTCCACAACCAGACAGTATCACAGCCACAGGTATTTATTAGGAACAACGGTACAAATATAGTTGTTCCCCCTCTTGAAGACCCTGTTCCGCAGGCTGTACAAATCCATTATTTAGCAGAAGTCATGGAGAAATCAGTGGATGCTTTCCTGGAACAAGAAATTTAGTAATAAAAGAAAGGAGCCTATGCTCATTATCCAGTTATTTCTGCTCTGGAGGAAACCTGGCAGAATTTGAGCATCAGCTAAGCACATACCTGGCCCACGCTGTAAGAGGTCACTTGTACCCTTCACCACAAACACGGTAAGAATGCTTATACCTTCCTGGATCCAAACGGAGTTTACCCTAGCAGAAAATAAGTACATGAAAAAAAGAACCAGAGAAGAAATAGAAAAGAATTGGAACAAGGTGCTGACTGGGAGAACAGAGATTTGCATCATTTACACCCTTCTGGGGCCTCCTGGCTGCTTTCTTAACCTACTGCCTTTTTCCCCTGAATTGTTGCTATTTCAGCATGAAAGCTCAGCCTGGGCCCTATTAATGGCATTGAGCAATTTTGGCTTTGTTTAAACTTCAAGTTCTTCAACAGAGGAATTTTGTTCATTTGCAGAAATGACAAAATGTCATTCCTGATCAAGGATACAAGTTTCAACAAATGTTGGCGGGAACGCTACCCTGTGCGAACGACAAACACGGGAGCCTTGCACACCTTCAGCGCTTTGCTGTCATCTGTCATTCTGCTCTTTTGTGCTGTTTCTGAGAAATCTATTAGCTGGTGATATGGAGCTCAGGTACCGTGTTAGTCTCACCTGCGTGGTTGAAACAGCTGCTGTATGTGCTCTTCTGCAAGCAAGCAGCACATCCATTGGGGTTCTTCGCTACTTTGCCAGAAATTGAGACTTTTCAGCAGCTAACAGTCCCTCCCAAGAAATGTCAGCACAATTTCCTTGTGGATAGCTTACACATACAATCAGGGACCTAGTGAAAGCTTTCTAGTTCTCTGTTTCACCCCCAGTGTATCCTCAATCCTGTTCTAAATTATGCCAGTTAGCAAAGCCCTCTGCTACTATGTTCCCAGTAGTATGGACCCTTCCTCCAACACCTCGTTTCCCCCACATGCTGCGTAAGGTTTACAACACATAAATTTCTTCTTCAACTTCTTCTTCATAACTTTCTTTCAACACATAAATTTTTCAGGAAGGTCCCCAGAAAATGGCTTGCTTAGCTGGTATTGCAAGAAGAGCATCACGGCACAAAAAGGGAGAAGCAGAGGTGGGATTCTTGTTCTGTGTTTCTGGGTTTTAATGCAAGAAATCATGTTCAAGTGACTCAGACATCACCTTGCATGATCACATTTTAGCTAACTTCTGCCTTACAGCATTTAAAAAAAAAAAAAAAAAAAAGAAATAAATTCTTTGTCCAACACACAACAGCCTTCTGCAAGATTTGGTAATCTGGGAAATATTTGTGACTGTCATGTATGGCCTCAGCAAAACGCCTTCGGGAAAGCTACCCAAAGTTACTATGCTGGGGCTTGCACAGGTGAAGAGCCAGCTCTTCTCTCTGTGGGAGGTCTGAAATGTGTTGACTCAAAAACTGTGATGCAACAGCCTTGAGGAGAAGCAGAAAGCATCCTGCTTGCCTCCTCCTCCCTGCTCTCACCCGGGTCAGGTTCCACTTGGAGAGCTGAATCTAGAAAGGTACATAGGTACCCTCAGAGCAACGGGCAAAAAACTTTACTAGGGGGCACAGCCTGAATTTGAGTGTGAGCCTCTTGGCATACACCCGTCATTGTAACTGTCTGTTTTTCTGGCTTTTTCCAAAAGAACACTGACTGCGTTTGTGTACACGGTTGCCTGCCTGTCATTGCAATTGGTGACTTACTCTGCACAAGCTGTGGTAGCTAATCTGCTGCAGTAATCTGAACAGAGTAATGTGAAACACCTTTTGTAGTTGTACTTACTAGGGGAAACTGGGTATATATGGGTAAAACGTGATTGCTGGAGTTAATACTTAGCTTAAACCCCAACACAACCAGAGGGCATCCCTGCATAGCACTGCAGTTCTGTTGGCTTCACACACAGATCACCCTCAAGGCAAGTAATGAGATATCAGCAACAACAAGGAGCAGTCAGAATCCTTTCTGGGTTGTGTTTTACCTGGAAAATGTCTATAAAATAAGGACATAAACTTGCCTCGTGCAGTTAGTCCACCCACTCATGTGGCCAGCAGCAAAAGCTCAGGGCAAGAACACAGAACCAGGTGAGCACACATCTATCTGCCTCCTTCTACCTTTAATGAATTCAGTGTTTAGCTAAATAGCACGTTGAATCTTCCAAGACTCTGGGTTTTTGCGAACTACTTTATACCTTTGCCTGCCACAAATTCTGAGCGGCATGGAGCTGTAGAGCTTGGTTATGCTTGTGTGAAAAAAAAAAGTACTTTTCTGTTTGTCCTAAAACTTCTGCTTGGTAAATTGATGTTGTATCTGACAACGTGTCAGATACAAACTCATCAAGGAGTCTCTTATGGTGTTTTTTTTCCTAGGTTCTGCCCACAAACCTGCAATGTAGTTCCCAATGGGGCTTTATGATCTGCACGGTGCATGGTGGATGCCAGAAGCCAATTTATTGGTGTGCACGTGTGTGACTGTATGTACTAACCTGAATCACTGGTGAGAGAACAATCAAAACCCATTGTATAGTAAATGTGGTGTAAAACAGAGGTGAACGCAGCCAGTCATTTGTCCAATATAATCCCCTGCATGAATCCCTACTCCAAGCTGCTGTGTCACTGGGTTTTGGAGCCTGGATGTGTTGGGGTGAATTTCATTTCCTGGGAATGGTGGACAGTGGGATGGAGTCTACACCTGGGAGGTTTTGGAAAGGAGAGCAAAGGTGAGCTTGCTGAGGTGAGTGCTCTGCTTTGAGAAATTATATTCTTGGCCCTTAGGCATCACTACCTCTAAACACACTGGCTGACAGCTTGTCAAACACAAGAGAGATGCACCCGGCTAACCGTAGTTGGTACAAATATTACAAAATACAAAAGCAACTGAGACAGCTCCATGAATGGTTACGCACTGCCAGTTTGGGAGAGCTAGGGTAGGGAGTGCAATGAAAGCCTAGCACAGCAGAGAATATCCCCAGCAGGCTGAGGACACCCTAGTGCACAGGCACAGAGAAAACGCTGTCATTAAATCCAACGCAGTGGTGCTTTGACTTACGCGGTGTCGGTCCTCGCTTTGCTAACTGCCAGTGCCTTGTGCACCAGGGGTGGGTGCCAGCTGATTTGTGTGCTCCTGTCTTGTCAGCTATAATTCTGAGTGCCTAGAAGATGTGTATGGCTTTATTTGTGCTGCTTGCACAACGGTCACCTTCCAGTGAGAGGGAAGGGGTGCCCACCTTAGATGCCATTTCCAGGGCCCATGAAGACAGGGCATGCGCTCAGTGGTCCTCTCGCCGGTGAGCAGAGCTCGTCAGAGTTTTGTGCTGGAGGACCTGGAGCGCTGCTTGGAGTCCGTGTGCTCTCAGGCTAAGCTGATCCTCACTACAGACGAGGAGTGGTGCAGACAGGGCTGGTTTCCCGGCTGCTGAAATGCAAAGCTTTGCCAGTTTGCATAGGAAGAGAAGACCAGCCAGGTCCCTGTCATCACAAACAAGCCAGGCAGTAAATGCTTAATCTCAACAGGGCCCTAGAGCATCACCTCCACATGCCACTGACTATTAGAGGCTTCAAAATAGTTTCCTAATATCCTCTGACAAATTAAGACCTATGGTAAAGTCTGAGAGCCAGTACAAATAATGCAGTATGTAAAGGGAGAAGAAGAGACCCATGGGAAGCCCATGTCTGGAGACAATGATGCAGCAGGAAAATCGTTACTTAAAAGTCTGAAATACCCCTAGGAAGCAGGTTGTATCTCACACGCTACATAAGAAAGAAAGATTCCTCTCCTTGCAAGGTCTTTTTTGGTCAAGTGATTGGCTTAACCTGGACATCATGAACAACACACTCTATGAGATTTGATGCTACTAGGATCTGCAATACATGCTGCTATACCAGCATTATACCCAGGACCTCAACAGTTTCACATGTTTTCCCAGTCCTTATTTTCAGCACTTCTCTAGCACCGTACTGACAGCATTTATGATCTCTGAGTAGTGGAGATGCAGCATATCTGGAACAGCTCAGACTGCCTGGGCAACAGGCGAGCGAACAATTCAGCCCTTGCAAAGCCACTTCTGTTGGCATCGCACAGTCCTAGGGAGCTAACGCAGAGTTAATCTGAGGAACAGGCTAGGTCTGTGCTTGCAGTGCTGGAGCATCATGGCAGGGCAGTGTTTAGTGCCCAGCAGTGGGCCAGTGCATTTGCAGGTGGATGTGCTTACAGGTGGACATCCCTCTTTGAAACCTCTGCTGACTATTTGCCAGGTCTTTCCGTTTTCTTCACATTTGTGGAGGTGGCTTAAAAACCAGGTCCAGCAAAAGCAAAAAGCCACACAGATGCATGCCATAGCTGCATGGCAGCATTATATAGCCCCTGTCTGTCCCCCTCACTTGGAGCATGGGGCAGGCGACTTGTCCATGGATCTTGCATTTAAGTGGTCACGGCTAAATTTTCTGCAGATCAACATGCCATGCTTGTGAGGATGTGACGGCGCAAATTCAAAGGCTCCCCATGAAGATGTCCCCACCACAGTTGCCCCTTCTTAGCAGTCCAGGTTACTCTGTTACCCCCAAAAGGGCTGTCCTGGAAACTGAGCCTTGCCATCTGCTTATGCCTCTCCACAGTCTTTCCACATTGTGAACGGTACCTTCCTTGACTTCAGGTGTACACACCACTGCAATCCCTGCCTTTACACCCAGGAAAAACTAATATTAAGCCAAGAGATGTCCGGTCTCTAGTTCTGCCTCATCTATTTTCAGCATTTTTCAGGTTTTTTCTTTATTAAATGACACCAAAATAAGCAGGCAAAAAATCTGCTGACATCTGGGAGGAGTTTGACTGAAGTGTTGCATCTTCATCTCCTACTGGGATTGCTTTATTAAGGCCAGTGTTTCTGTGAAGCTGGAGTCAGGGCAGCTCTGCTAGCTCACACCCGCTGTATATCAGATTTATACAATGACAGCTTACAAGCTGGCAGGTGGCTGACTTCATTGTAGCTGCAATTAAACCTGGAGTTCATTAGTATTCCAAACGATTTTACAGATTTACTTGGGCAATTTCACTCACTTGCCTTTTAAGACAGATTTTCTTTGCTCTCCACACACACATCCATCTGAGAACATCTTTATTTCTTAACTGCAGAATCAAAGTCTAGGTTTTATTTTGAAGTAAGCCTTAATGAATCTCCCAACTGGAGCAAATAAATAACAAAACAGCCTGTTTTCTCACATCTTGTCTGTGGCTGGTTTTTTTTTTCCAGTCACAGAATTTGCTTTATAACCCTAGGGTACAGTCACTGTGTGGATGTCTACTACTTGTTACTGGTGAGGTTGTTGGCCACTGAGTTTGTCCAGTATGCATAACCATTGTGCAAAGCTGTGCAGCGTGTGACAAATACAAGTTAATTGCAAGCACAGTCCTCAAAAAGACACTGGTTCCTGTGGCTGCAGACTATCCTGACTAAATTTCTCACTTCACACAGTGACTGAATGAACAAAATTAAATCGCCTCAGCCTGGCATCTTGTACTGTCACTTGCCTCTGGGAGAGCTGACCTCTTCTCCATCACAAGCCATTCCTAGTGCACATGCCAGGAAATAGCCCAGTTGGAGACACCTTGCGTCACTCTTATGGATACTTAGGTCCGGACATTTCAATGGAAGAGGCAGGGTATATGGCAAAACGGACTACTACATCATCTGTATGTTGGTGCTTATGCCAGAGAAGAATCGTGGGTTCTCTGTGCCTATAGACAGTATAAATTCAGAGGCTGTTCCAGCTTTCCTCAGAGGGATGCACTGCTACAGCTGCTGCAGAGCACAGGGCTCACCGTGGTGAAATACGACTGTTCTTGCTCTGTCTTGAACTGAGAGGACAGAGTAATCTGCACTCGGGGGAGTGAAAGCAAAATTGAAGGAAAACATGACAGAATCAAAATTGCCCATTCATTTATCTCGAGGGGAACCAGCGTGTCCCCATTAACAGCTGGCAGTATTTTGCATAGCAGCAAGTACAATAAAATGGACCAAGGCAAGGGAGAAGCCAAGTACCCTGAAGTGATGTTGCTGTGTATCAGCTGCAGATTGGATCCCAGCTTGCTAAAATATTAAAGCTGCTAAATATTTTGGCGTGCTGGTGTTGGCAAAACAGTGGTGTTTCTTTCAAAACAGCATCTAAAAATTGGTGGTACTTGCAGCAAAGCACTGCCCAAAGACGACTCCTGGGACATGGTTCAGTACATCCCCATATGTGCTCTGCGTCTCGGCCACAGAACAGCAGCTGGGGAGCCGAGTGCTACCCAGCAGAAGGCATTTTTCCATGAGACCGATTCCAGCTTATAAGGAACCTCCCTCACTTTGGCTAAACCAGCATTCCTACAAGGCACAATTCCTCTGCAGGGGCAATTTTTTGTTGGAATAAGCAATGAATGGTGTGATGGTCTTGCCAGGCCTCCTGTGCCATCTGCCATTTTTCTCTGCTTCTGCCCTTTCCCAGGCCAGCCAGGGCCAATGAGTAAGTTAATCTAGGGAATGGTATGTACTGTATGTCCAACCACAGTCCTCTTCTGCGTCAACACCTTTGACTGATACAATATCTATGAGGAAGAGAGATCCAGTCATCGAGTTGATACATGTCTTTGTAAGGATACTGAAAAAGAATAGAAATTTTACAGTTTTATCTGCAAGATGCCTGAGCCAGGAGAAAGTCACAAGTAGTGCTTTTCTTTTTTGGGTGTGAAGGGAGAGAACAAGCATTCCCTTTTGTGCTGCATTCACAGCCCATCTAGATGAACCTGTAGTCCCTGCCTGTTGACTTCAGCCTTAGCTACAGCACTCCCAGACCACCGTGATGGGCCAGCAAAGGGCTCAAAGGCAGAAGGCAGGGGCTGGACACCATCTCCCACAGCTGGTGTTAAACCTGTGCCTCATTCAGCTCCTACGGAGCCCTCTCTGCCTGCCCCTTTGAGGATACTGAGGTCCTTGACTACTGCACTACTGCTCGAGAGTAAATGGTCAGTCATCCCCAGCCCACCACGCTGGTTCCTCTCCTCAGGTCTTACAAACCAAGCTGGTCTTGCCCATGAGATGTTGCTATGGAATAAGTCTCTTTATTCCAGTTGAACACAGAGGGAAACCAAGGCACAGTGGAAACCATCATACGACATTTCTTTTCATGGAAGGCTGTCTGCTATCTGCCTACTGAACCTGGACCTGTATAAATTTCTTATAATGGTGGGTTTTCAAAGTATGCTGAAACCTAGAGCCAGAGGAAAAAGCTGACCAGTGGCAAGGCCTGAATGGCAGCTGGAAATCTTTTAAAAGATGCTTTTTGGCTTTGAAGGGATCTTGGCAGTGAAAAGGATCCTTTTTTTTTTTTTTTTTTTTTTTTTTTTGGCCAGACAATTTAGAGATCTTTCACAATGCTGAGCATTGTGTCTCATACTACTTTATAGAAGTGACATTCCCAACAACAGGGAGGATCCTCAGACCACTGGATCCTCTGGGGTGTCTTGTCACACAGTGCGTGGTCTGAGAGTATGTATCCCTTTGCTCCATATCCGTATGGACACCGGGTTATGTTAAATCACAAGTATGATTTTTTTTTTTACCTTAGTTGACTGCTCTTTCACATTTTAGAGTGAGCTCCATTTTTAAAAAAGTCACAAAACCTGGCACACGACCAGTTGTAAATAATTCAGAACAAATCTGCACAATTACTTTAGAACCATTACTTCTAATACAAAAACAGGACTAGAAACAGTATAAACATTTAATCATACGCTTTTGCAGTGACTCCTGTAACATATTTTGTACTACAAGTTCTCTCAAATGCCTTTTCCAGTGTGCTTCATCCTGTTCTGTCAGTTTTTATAATTTACTGGTTCATCCCAAGACTTTTCTTTCAACTTCTAATATATATGTGAATTTCCTGGATAAAGGCAAATCGCTATTAGATCATCATGTATCTCCCCATCATGAAAGTAAATTCCTTGCCAACACTAAGTCAGCATTAGTTGTCCAGAAGCCATTAATCCCAAAAGCTTAGAAAAGGTCAATTTTTTAAGCTAATAGTATAAAACCCACATAATATAACATTCGGATAGAAAGTTTAGGAAGTCTCTTTTGCAACTTAATTTAAATCCCCTGTAGACCAAAATGTCTGGATAAACCCCACAAAAGATTAAAGACACTGGAGGACCTGATTTTCTAACCCATTGCATTTTCTATCCCCGTGCAAATCCACACAAATCTTTACCTCTTTGAAGTTGCTAGCAAATCTCTTGGTCTTTTCAATAGGACTTACAACTTCACTTCTGGTAATTACATCAGCCTGCCACTGTGGAACATCACTCCTGGGAAATGTTAATAATATAAAGCTGGCCACTGCCAGATCCTCTTTGTACCAAAGCCATTTAATTTAAGCATTTTTTTCTTTTCCTTGTTGAAGACGCGAGGATGTTACAGGCTTCACAGATGCACAAATCACCTCAGAAAGGAACAGGCTGATCCTTTTAAGAAGAGTTTGAGCCCTGACATTATGTTTTAAAGAGCAGATCGTGGCTAGGCAGTCAGCTCTCAGTGAATCTTCCTTCTCCAAGGCATGGCTTTCCTTCCCCTGCTACACTCTCTGCACATGCCTGCCATAAGGCTGTTCTGCAAATTGCTGTTATCAGCTACATATCTCTCCCCGCTTCCCCCTAGGACCCATGATTGTGCCCGATGGGTCTGTGGGGGTTCAGCAAAGCTGCCAGCCTGTGCCCTCCCCCTGCCCAGCTCAGACGCTGTCTACATCTGCCATGCTGCTGGGGATGCTTCGCCCCTTTCTGTGCGCCCTGATGGCTCAGCAATAAATAGAATGCACATACAGCTGGGTAAGAAAGTAGGTCACCTTTTAGCAGCAGCCTGGGCACCCTGATAAATCTCTCCTTTGTGAACATCTCCAAGTTAATACGATGTGGTGGCAGGTGAGGATGCTGAGGAGCTGATGCCTGTCTGGGAGTACTTCCCCTCGCTCACCACTCTGTGTCCACATAATGAGAGAGCATCTTTGCAGGGCAGCCTGAAGGGCAAGGAAAGGGAGGCAGAAGGTGAAAAATGAGCTGCAAGGAAAGGGAAACGCACTCTTGAGTCCCCTTGTGTTGCTGATTAAGCTCCCAGCCAAACTACTCCATTGATGGAAGCACTGTGCTTTGATTTTTGTTTGTTTTGTTACATTTCTTTATTGATTTAGATGCAGACACAGGCACACAAAGGAAAATCCAGCAAAATTAAATAAAATGTTTGACTAAAATTCTGAGGTTTCTAGTGGATCTTGAGAAAGTTCAGTTGCAAACACCAAACTGTGAGGTCTGTGTCACCACACTGTTGTCCGAGGTGGCATTCACTGTAATTCCCTTGCTGAAAACTGCCCCCAGGCTCCCTCCGTCAGTCACAACATGCCTCCCTATTTACAAGGACATGTTCTTATGGTCTGGCGGGTTGCTAAAGCAAAAAGCTTCTTGTGCACTGCAGGCTGCTGTTCCTATCGCGGTTGCCATTTCTTTTCTTTATAGGGGAACTGTTGACAGAGCTGATGATAAGTCAAAGCCCAGATGATGATCTGGGTCTTGACAGATAAGATCAGCAGGTTTGCTGTCTCAACCCAGGCACTGTTTATCCAGTACAATGGTGGGCTACTTTCGCTGGCGCTATGTAACGCCCTGCCATAAAGGAGTTATTATAATTCCACCTAAAAGCTGGCGCTGCTCCTCCCTCCCACCATTCCTCCCCCTCCCCGCCAGGTAAATGTCGGTTGAAAGGCCAGACGCAGAGATTGCAGGCTCCACGATCTGTTTTGACCTACGTGGATTTGCTCAGAGTATTAAAACGATGCCAGTCTGCCATCGTACCGGCTGCAGGTACTCCTCACTCAACGAGAACCTCTGAGATTTAAGGCATATCACTCCCTAGGCATCAGGAAAAGCACACAGTGTTAAACTAGTATAATTTGAGGCTGGAATTACTCTCCATTACATACTAAATCCTGTGTTATTCCAACACCTTTGATGACTTTACAGTGGATGGAGGCTTGTGCTGCTGAAGGTAAAACCTGGCCTGTTTTCTTCTCTTTAATCACAATCACAATCTTTCGGGAACAGCAAATCAATTTTATGTCTGTGTGACAAAGAATTATTACACAGAAGAGTTAATTAAAATCATCGCTTCATAGTTCTCATTTGAGTCATTTAATTAGCTTTGTTCCCAGGTGATAAATGAGGGCTTTGCCAGGAAGGAAACAGTGTTGTCTTACTCATCACCAGAAAGCATTTGCTGAATTATGTCAAATCTCTTATTGCTATCTTCTTTGACAAGTGCTTGTAATTTCTTTACTTCTCTCAAAGGTATCTCCCTGAAATCACCAGCACAAGATAAGGTCTGTTCCTCAAGTGCCTCCCTCATGCCTCTCCATTCATCACATCGCTTGGAGATTTATGCCCTTGGCAACAGTCCCAGGAAGATGCTCACATCTTCAACTCAGCATCGGAGATATGTCTGAAGCAACGTCCAATCCCACCGGCGGTGACGTCGGTTAGGAAGTAGCTGCTGGAAAAGTGATGAATGTGTTACAGAGGTACCTTCTGTAAAATTGCAAATCGTAATTAGGGCTGAATGGAAAAATAGAAGTAGCTTGCCGAGAAGATGAATTTGCATTTTCTTACCGATTCCCTCTGATAGTATCTATGCTTCTTTCTAATGTTTGTATTGCACAAACACCTAAGCGATAAGGATTTTTTTACCCACACAAGCCTAGGCTTGGTGAACCAAGCTCAGCATGGATCGATCCTAAGGTCCAGAGAAGGGAGGTGAGAAAACGTCTGCCCCTCAGTGATCAATCCCTCTGGTGGGGACGGGGCTTCCAGCCACTGTCGTGGCAAGTGCCAGCTCCAGAAGAGGTACAGCAGTGAAGTCACATATAATCTAGCAGTCTTTAGGGCTCCTCCAAAGTGCAAGGGACAGTCGTCCAGGTGATTGCCCAAACAGAGGAAATGCAGCTCTCCTGAATTAGCTCCTGTGTCCATTTTTGTGAACTCCACGGTAAAGCAGAGCAGCCGAACTTCACAGTCAAACAGAGTGATGTCCTGTCCCTTCTGCCGTCCTGTAGATTCCATGAGGCATATTTGTTTTAAACTCCTAGGAGAAGAGGTAACGAATGTTTGTTACTGCATGATTATCATTAATGTTTTCCTGTTTTATTTATAGAATTATTTGGCTGGAACTTGTGGTAAGCCATTTTCCCTCCTTTGACAAAAAAAAAAAAAAAAAGGAGGTTGAGTCTCCTATGCTAAAAATCGTAATGGTCAGCTGCATTGGTTTGCTGTTAATAAACACTGCTAACTGGAAATTTAAACTTCTTTTATTTATCAGACTGAGTCAGAACTTTAAAGCAGAAGCTAGCTTTGAAGTGGGGCCCAAAGTAAGAAAAAAAAACCAAAAAACCACAACAAACCCTTTAATGTTTTATCTGCAGGTTTGCTGACCAAATCCATCTGCTTTATTTGACAACTGATAAAGACTGGCAGGTGCTCTAATGAGCCGGCTTTGGCTGCACTTGCAGATCATCCTTTTGAAACCTGCAGCAATGTCCTTCTCCAAATAGCTGAAAGACATGATTGACCTCAATGTCAAATGTCTCAGTGGATGTGTGCATGACCATTCTTGCAAGCATGTGTAAAGCACTCCTGCCCCCCTCGCCGCAGCTCCCTGACCCCTGCTCCTGTTTGCCCTACACACATGCACGCCTGGCCACTGTATTTCGGCTTTCCTCTCTTCCACTTTGGGTCCAGTCTTTCCCACAACAGGAATCCATCTGTAACAGTCCATATCTGAAATGAAAACTTGCCAAATGGCCCATGTCACCCCCCGGGTGTGTGCCACAAGGGGAGAAAGAAGCTGGCCGGTGCCCTGTTCTTATCTAGTCAACAGAGCTTTGAAATTTAAAAAAAAGCAAGTTTTATGGGAATAGGTAGCTTAAAATCACAGGTCCCCAAGAATAACTAAGGGACCTCTGAAGGTCGTCTGCTCTGTCCCTGGCTTTCAGTTTCAAAGTTAGCATCTTCAGTGTCAATATTGTTTGAGACCAACTCACGCACCTTCATCTTTCAGCTTTGTAGGTACCAGCTGGGAATATCTTTTCTTTCTCATACTCTAAGTAGACAGCACAGTTGGGTTAAAATTAGAGCAATTGTTCCCAACTTGTATCTAGCTTTTCAGCTTCTATTTTTGACTTGAAGAAGAACTTCTGTACCCAGGCGCTTGTTTGCTTTTTCAGCTGTATCAGCTAGGCTGATAAAAATATTACCTCCTCCTGCAAATCTTGCTGGTATTCTTAGACTCTCCCAGCAAGAACATTATCTTCAGTGACAGTTTTGACTCAGCAGTGACCAGAGAATTTTTGTCCCTGAGATTACATACATTTTATCTCAGTCAAGCCGCTGAAGCTGTTATTGGAATAAGGAGACTAATCCATGATTCAATAAGGCTATCTAAAGGCTTAAATGGTACAGAAATTGAAAGAGAAACTGAAGTAAAATAGCCGATGCAAAATAAGTGATTCTTTGTTTTGAGAGTTATTGAAATTAATTTGTCCCAGTTATCCAGCCTGTTTTTTTGATGGAGGAATAAAATGCCACACTTTTTTGCTGCTGAAGTTGACATGTTTGGTTTGCCATTTCAGGTGAGAGGGGGAAATATTAGGAAAGCAGACTAAAAGAAACAGGGTTGGGCGGAGATGCCACTGGTAAGATGTGCTTTGCCCAAAGTTCACTTATCTTAATTATAGTAAATTATTAAAGGACATTACTTCACTCTAATCCCTATACCGACAGTTTCCTCTTAAAAGTAAAAGCTAAAAAGCTGACACAAGAGCGCTGCAATTATCTTTAAATTAGTCTTCACAACCAAAAATAAAATAAGAAAACTTAATTTTTACTGGGAACGTTATGGGAAGCCTGGATTAGACATTCTGCTATGTACTCCTGCTGTTTCTGACATGACTAGGCACAGACACCAAATCTTTCACTGCAGTATAATCTTGCTGTGTTGAATCAAGTCAGAAACTTAAAAAAACTCCAACCATATCACCCTGAGCAATCCTTGACCCTCGCAATTACATTTTCAAATGCTTGAGGAAAGAAAAAAAAAGTCAGGATGAGCTCTTCAGGCTGGCCTGAAAGGAATGCAGAGTCCATCAGTGTCCATTTGCATCAGTCAGTGGAAATGACCCCAAAAAAATGGTCTCAGATTTAATTGCTCGAGCTTCACTTATTGGATTAAGCACACTTCTTCCTGGTGCCAGGTTACTATTGCTTATGGTTTAGGCCAGTGGATCTGTTCCTCGTGGGCACAGTCCATCCTCCGAGGAGTTCATAATGTGACCACAAGGCAAATAAAGGACAAGGAGAAAAGATCTGTTATCGGCACTTATAGACAGGGGTGTGGTGCACAGAGGGAGATTAGTATCTCAAGGGGCAGCTTGCGATGGGTTGGAAAAAGCACAGAATGAAACAGGCTTGTGTCACGAGGGGACACCACGACAGGGCAGAAATCCCAGACTCCAGAGTTCTGTCCTGTGCCTTGCAGTGGGAGCAGCTGAAGGAGCATCCCTGCTCCTGGAGAGTACCTGGGGCACGGGCAGAGTAACTTCTCAGCCGCAGACCTCCCCTCAGGACAAGACCTCTTGAAATATCCCATCACAGAAGCATGAATACCAGCAAGGAAAATGTTTTAGAGGCCACAGCAGGCCTACAGAGCAGGCAACCTGCATGTTCATGGGAGGGTTGTCAAATAGGGTTTTATTGCCCATGCTGCCCAGTATCATTTTGCTTCATGGTGCTGGTTCCCCATAGCCTCCCTTCCTCTCCTTTTTGTCCCACCTCCTCCCAGCTAATGCTGACAGGGGGGCTTAGACTGAAGAAACAGGAAAGGAATTGTTATTTGCCAGATAATGCTGGAGTTTAGTGAGTTGCCTGTTGGACACTGGAGTTCACAATCTGAAATGCTGAGAGACAAGTTAAGAACAAGCAAGGGAATGGAATTTCTTCCCCTAATGTCCTCTCCCAAATGTTAAATTTAAATATGCCACACTTATAATGCAAGAGCAGTTACAGTCCTGAAGGACAAGGGAAAACAAACCACATTGCTGTTCCTGGAAAACTTATATCTGAGGGCTGGCCAGATAACCCTAACAACTTTTACTAAGCCCTTTGGGCAGTCACATTCAATGTCTAGAAAATTCATCAGCTCCAAGGAGAAGAGCAGTTCTATCCAGGAATAATAGTGAATCTCAGGGAAACAAAGCAACTAATGCAGAAATGAGTGGCTGAAATCCCACTGCGATAAAAGTGTGATTGTAACGCTATGGTTTAAAATCCATTAATATGATCATAGGCTGCATTTGTCCAAACAATGGGTGTGCTTTTCCCTTCAGGTTTTGACTTAAAAATCTGCCACAGGCCATTGCTGTTTCGTGGTTAAAAGAGTCCAGCTGCAATCGCTTGCTGTGAGCAGGAGGCACAGGCACAAGGCGCAGCCACCACTGGTTTGCAGCACTTCTTTGAGTAAATCACAGCATCGCTACTACAGAACGGTCAGGGTTGGAAGGGACCTCTGGAGAGCATCTACCCAACCCCTGCTAAGGCAGGGTCTCCCAGAACAGGTTGCACAGTCACGTCCAGGCAGGTGTGGGATGTCTCCAGGGAAGGGGAAATGCAGCACAGGCTGTGGGATCTCAGGGCAGATCCCGCTGATGGAACTGCACATTTCTCAACCATGCAGAGGGTACCATAAAAAGGGGTTACCGCTCCGAGTCATATAAGGTTAGTACATTGGACGTATGTGGAAACGGCAATATGCTCATGTCCAACGTGTTCCTCTGAGTACTTCCTATAGACTTGCTGCTACACAGACTTCTGACCAAGAGCATATGGGACGTCCTGCTGAATTCAGAGGATAGAACATAAACCTCACGTGTTGATAAAGTCAGAGACTATTAGTCTCTAAGCAAAACCTTTTGAAAAAGTGAATGAAATAAAAGAGACTGAAGTACATGCAGGGGCAGGGTAAAGAGATAAATCACAGAAGATCTTCTAACTGTACCTTTTGGAATACTCGTTGAACCTGAGGGTGCAGGGATGATATATTCCAAACTCAGATCACAGATGAGGCTGACATACACGCAGATTTCCCTTACACACCTCAGATCCTACCAGACTGCAACACCCAGAGGTGTGTATCTCAGTACTTCAGGCATTTTACATGCTTGTCAACTCTGCCCCACATAGACTGAACCTCTCTAATTACCGCATATTTGTTAGAAGCACTGAGATTGTTTCCACCTGAAGTCTTTAGTTTAGGTCTGCATTTCTCCTGTGTCTGGTCCTTGGCAATTCAGAGAGCAGCAGCTGCAGCCCTAAAGCAACCATCTTGCAGCTTCCCAGTTTGGTTTTGGAAAATACAGCTTGAAGCAGTGCTAGAACATGAAATGCAATATGGGAGAAGCCCTCACAAAACCACTTTTCTAACATTGGCTTGGCTTTGCTGCTGGTTTGTTGGTTTTGTTTGTTGTTTTTTTTTTAAAATAAAAAAGTTTGGTGTTGACAAGCATGCTCCGTTAAGAGCCATATAAAATGGACCCATTAAATCTGCCAGTGGGGATTGAAATACACACTTACTGTGACTAATGTATATTAATTTGAGGAAGTGTGGTTGCTGCAGATAGCAGAGCTGATCAGATGCTGCATGGAAAGCTGCACAGGTCTGGGCAGCAGAGCCTGTGAGTTTAACCACAGGGTCTGTGGATTCCTCAGGTAAAGTCATCAGCTCTTGCAGACTTCCCAAATAGAGCAGCTACCAGAGAGAAGGAGCCCACACTTTCTCAGGGACATTCTTGTTGCCACTTGACAGCTCTGGATTTCCTTGTTCGCCACCTCTCCTCCCTGCTTAACTTATCCTTTAAAAATGAAACAAGCTGAACATGAGGGAAAATCAATCCTTGTGGTCGATGGCTAGGCTTAAAACGTAAGAGCTAAGTGTAAGGATGAGGAATTTCTCTTCTGTCCTGGTGGGGATCAGCTGGGGATTCCTTTAACAAGCCTGCTCACAGCGAGCCACTGCCTTTTGGCCCTCTTGCAGCATCCTATTGCCCTACATCTTCTGGTCCCTACTTAAGCAAAAAAAGTAGTACTGTACCTTCCCACACAGACCTCAGATCCTCCTCCCATCTCTTAGAGCAACTGCTTTTGAAAAGCAAGCCTGCAACTTCCAGGTAAATTCAGAACAAGAGGGGGAGGGAAAAATTAGGGTAGAGCTGCTATCGTGGGGTAGGAAGCAGGCCTGGGGGGTATCCTCAGGCAGGAGACAGACAAATTAAATTATGTGACAGACATAAGCCTGCCACCGAGGTCATGCACAGAGGTTAATGAAATAAATGGCAGGGCAGGGCCTTTTCTGGTGGAGGTCTGTGGGTGAAGCATCCAGTACCAGCCCTCTCCCAGCTCAGGGCACTGGTGCTCCACCGTCCTGGGGTTCCTTGAGCAAGACACAGTCATGATCCCCTGACTCTGTCTGAGTTTGTCCCCTCACTGGACTCGGGAGCAGGGAGACAGCCAGCAACGCTTGGTGCTCAGCACAAGTCTGTACCTCCATCCTCCAAGCCGCACCATTAATGAAAACTGGGAGCAAAATGCCTACATTTATAACAGGGCATATGGATTGAATTTGGCAGTAGTGGTAGCAGCGCACAAGTTTTTCTCTTAGAAACATGTATGCATGGTCTTACAACCAATCCTGTCCCACGTGCATCAATCCTGAGAAATTAATGTGGTAGTGGGAGGACCAGTGGAAGCAGCCTAACTTTTCAAACCTGAGTCTCTCCGCAGGCAAGGTTCAAGCAGACTAAGACCCCACATCCTACATATCCAATAAACCAGCCTAGAAGATTCTATCATAGGCTTTGTCTGAGGTTTGTTTCATAGCTGGGCACTTTTATCCTGACAGGTAAAATGGTCTTGAAGGAAGAAAATGACTAAACACAGACTTCCATGGGAAGAGATGCCCAGACCTTTATGCAAAAGCTGCAGCTTCTTTCTTTCTTTTTTAAAGGTACCTTCAAGTCAGAGCAACAAAGTTCCATGTGTTGATTCAGGCTTTAAATGCTCTCCTGGTGATGACTGCACTGCCACAACTGACCCTACTAAATAAAGTGACTTTACTTAATGTGACTCTCAATAAATACTGTCCTGTGTCCTCAAAGGACAGAACCGTGTTACCAGCCTCTTGTTAGTTAGCCTCAGGTTCTGTATAAAGACGGCAGTGTGCTAAACCTCACATCTGTTAAGATGGCAAGATACTCTTCCATTTTATATAAACCCCATGTTTTAGCAGAATTAGGTTCAACTCTCGAGCTGCAGCTCATGAGCAAGAAAACTATTATTAAGTAAACCTTTATCTGAACAAATACGTGAACCTAATAAACCTATTTCTCTTTGAGTAATCAAACTGCAGAAAGAAGGCAGCAGTGAGAACATGGTAAAGGTAGCAGAAGGAAAGGTGCCTGCTAAATAATACCTTGTCAACCAAAGAAGAAGACCTGTGAGTGACTCTATTCAAGTTAGGAGAATTGGATGTACATGTTTGCACACATATATGGAGGAGTAATGTGAACCATGGTGAGGTCCATTTACTTTGATGTCTAGTGGAACCTGGGGTAAACAGCAAAACAAACAAGAGATCCAAATCTGAATTTTTATACTCCAAAGTAACCTGTTACTTGAGGAATCTGAGCCTCCTGTGGCGCAACTCTGCCTGTAATTACCCAGGAACAGCATTTGTGGTAGCGTCAGGACAAATATTACCTACATTAGGTCTTGAACAAACATGAATCGAGAGGTGTAGGTGTTCTCCAGCTCACCACGGCCACATAACACCAGTTAATTGATTTTATTGGGCGCGATGGGCACCCAACAATTTGGAAAACTTGTGTTTTGCATGCCCTCTAGTGGCTTTTGCTGCTGCAGATTTCTTGCCCAGAAATCCTGCGTGGTCCCACAGGCCAGGGGAGCAGGGCTGCAAAGGTGGGGAGGGTTGGTGGCCAGCGGCAGGGCCAGGCGGGCCACCTTGCTGAAGGCATGGAGAGAGAGGGGCTGGGGCTCAGGTTGGTTTAATGCAGTCATAGCTCCCTTATAATGATTTTTAACAAGTTGTTTAATGCTCGTAGTCATTAACTTGTTTGGAATGTGATTTGTCATAGAGGAGCGCAAACTCTCCGACCATCTCCTGGGGGGAGAGGGGGCAATACTACGGGCTGCGTTTGAATCTGTCCAGCCGTGGGATTTACTCCTACGCCCCCTTATGTCATTTGCCTCATGGCAATCCTCTTTGGATTTTGTACAGCTCCAATTTAAAGCTTATGCCAGCAAATTAGCATTTTTGGGGGTGAGAAACCTCCACAAATATTGCTCCTCTCTGGTTTGGAATTGCAGGCAAAGGCAGACCCAGCCTGGCCGGGCGCTGGGTGCCTTCACCGCAAGGAGAAAGCGAGTTACCCCATGGAGCTGTGATCCAAACCTGGGCACGGGCACAGTCCTCCAGGCTTTCCAGAGCTGGCCCTCTCCATCTCCTTCCTGCAGCAGATGCAAAATTAGTCTGTGTGTTTTAATAATTAACAGCAGTGATAAAAGTCTACAAGGCATCTGTAAGTTAATGTAAGACCTTGTCTGCTTAAATAAAGTTTCTAAACCAGACTTCTGTTTCTCCATCTGCTTTTTTGATCTGACAGCTATCTTAATATAGGAATCAGCAACAAGCAGAAGGGTGTGTTAACGTTCCATTTATTAGCATTGCTACAGGCGAGAAAATACTTGAACTTCGAGAAAAGAAGAAAACCCAAAACAATAGAGTAAGATCAAAGTGAAATCTCGGATGATTTTTCTTTTACAGGGTTTCCTTCTTTTCCTCCTCCTATTTTCTGAGATGTTTCTGCTCTTGGAGGTCACCCTTAGCTATTTTTTTGGAGAAAGATGACACGGAAACATTGATAAGAGCATTAAAATGATCCCAAAAGGGAGTCAATGCAAGACCAGATCTGAGGACAAAACTTCTGCTTCAATCAACATCAGCTGTTCTGCTGCACTTGTTCTGCACAGGGGAGCTCCAGCTGCCGAGCCAGCGCGGCAGAAGCAGCTCTGCAGGTGAGGCAGCTGCCATACGCACTGAAGGGGACAGCTTCGCTGGGGCTTCAGCTTTTTCTGCTTTCAGGTACCATGTGGCAACACAAATGAATCAAAGTCTGAAGGACAGATCACTTCCCAGCTGTGCCTGCCCCTTTGCAAAGCGGATTAATCCAGCAAAGCAGCAATTTCCACTAAAGCCAGTTGTCTGCACGGGTCTGGACTGGGCATGTGATCTTTCTGAGGCTGAGTCCGCAGGCAGAAGTGGTCACCAAATCAATGGATCCTAAGTGAGTATCACATGCCAGCCGTCGATGGTCCATCTCGATTTTGTTGGCAAAATGGAACCGAAAAATTAGATGTTATAGTTATCTACAAAATTTTAAGGTAGAAGAAAGCGGTGGTACTGGTAGCTGGGATGCTGGATTGGCAATAGGAAATCAGAAAAAATAGGAAATTTTCTCTGCTATCGGCCTGACACAAAGGCGTGACATTCTACTTCTGTGCATCAGACAGGGGTCCTGTTCTAAAAATGCCTATCATGAAACTGTCTCCTTCTGGAAAAGGCATGGATATCTGCTAAGGGGGAGGGCAGTATTTAAATGCTAAAGGATATTGCGATCATATGGTAATACAAGGGCAGGATTTAGGCTGATGTCCTGGGAAAGATAAAATGTGCTATTGGTCCCAGGTTTCTGATCAAATTGTTTGGATGGTTAAATATCAAACTCTTGCAGTAGTACTTTCAAATGAGCTGCAGCCTGAGAGGTTACAAAGCAAATAATTGCCATGAAATTCAAGAAGAAATACACTGCAGAATCTAGCAATCCAGTCAAACTAGTCTACAAGAGAACAAGGAAAAATCAATTAAATAGGCTGTTAATTACCAGCTGTATGTTTAATTTCAGCTGCAAAATAATGACTATGGAGTAGCAAATATAGCCCATGTGTGGGTCTTGAGCAGCACCCAGTTCAGGTGATTCACATCATGTCACTCTAAGTCTTCAGATAAGCTGGTTCAGATACCGGTTGGTAGGAGACCAACCAGTAGAGTTTGTAGGGAGCAGCTCTGGCAGGAGAAGAGGGGCTAGACAGCCCTTGGTGGGGCTGGTCAGAAGCAGCCCTTGCCCCTTAGCATCCTGATGGGCTGTGGACAGCAATTGTCAGGTATACAAGGGCCTTGCTATGGTCTCTGAGGGATGGGAATGGTTAGTAGTGTGTTCCTGTTGACCAGAGTGTGTTAGTTGGTAGAGGAGGTGCTGATCCTATTCTTGTGCTATGGATGGAAACCTGAGGCTTAAGGGGACAGACCCAAGAGCAGGAGCTGCAGAGGCAGGAGCTACCCTGGTGCTCTACTGCTGGAAGCCTTGTATGTGGTGTGGCTCTCTGGGGCTTTGCCTGCATGTCTCAGGCTTGCTTCAGCATGTGGAGCTGGTGATCATAGCCAGCTCTGGTTTACAGAGACCTGAAGCAGTTGCTTGGCTCCTGCTAGGCTGAAAATGCAGCTTATTCCGAGTGAAGCTGAGTTCTGTGTGGTTTGGGGATTATGAGAGATTCCCAAGGTACAGGGGCCATATAGCTTAAACCTATACCCTTTCCTACTTTCCTTAGCTATTTCCTCTGGTTTATTCTCATTTAGATTAACATTAGGGTTTTTTTCTTTTCTGCCCCTATCACTTATGTGTTTGACCAATGTATATTGCAAGGAAAAGCTGTTTCACTCAACTAGAACGTAAAAAGAAAGAAAAAATATTCCCCCCCCCCAATATTCCATCCTGCAATTAATCTCAAAATTGTCTTCTAGAATCTCACTATCTTCCCACCTATCATGGTGAGATTTTGATTCCCTTGTTAAAATCTACTTTGCTGGTAACTGTCATCTGTTTAACTTTTATAACTTCTTGTTCAGATGTGCTTTATTTCAGTGCTCATTTTAATTGCCGTCTGAGGTTACCAGGCGATCGTTGCTTGACTTGTCTTGGCACCTACACAAAGGCCCCACCTAGGGCTGAGGTATGAGGGAAAATAAAGTATAACCTGATTCCATCGCAATGGGCTCATGTGAAAATGGTACTACTGCTGTTTTGCAAGCTTTGGTAAAGCATGAGCTACACAAGGGGGAAAGTCGGGAGTTTTGCTCTTTTTTTGGAACAACATGAGAGAAAGACTTGAGATACAGAGATGGGGACAGCATTGTATTATATTGCAAGGTCTGTTCACATTATTGCTCACAAAGGGAAACCTATATACTCATTTGGGGTTATTGATGACTTCATGTCATTTCAAAATCGAGAATAAACTGATAAGTTGACTCATATAGTGTTTTGACTGCAAGTGTGTTCTGTGGCAGACAGGTAATCTAGAGACTCCCCTTGGCAGGGTTTTTTCTTTTACTTCTAGTGAGTACCACATTGCCCTTGTCTAGGTTCAATACCTGTGGGTGTTACTTGCTGCCCACAAACTGAGTTAACCTCAGAGTAACCACCCTCTTGCAAGGCTGCCTCTGTTCCTTGGAGCCTCAGTAGAGGACTCCCCTAGTTATTAGAAAATCAACAATCTCTTTTCTCTCATGTACCAAATCCTGATGAAGGTATACTGTACTGGAAACACTAGGTGCTGCAAGTAGTATTTTGTCTCTCTAATGCAGCTTGAGGTGTTACTTGTGTCTTAGTCTCTCAGCCCTTAAAACACCCCTTGACGGCTTTTCCAAGCTTTGTGTCTCACTGTGAGGACAAGTCATTCAATTATTGATTTTCAGAGTGCTAACTGCACTTAAAAAACCTGCCTGACTCCAAGCTTTTATGAAAAATAACTCCGCGAGCACTCTGTAACTTCATAGGATCATCATAGCCAGTTTGTAACACAATCAAAATATCTCAGAATGTAATAGGGGCCCTTCAAATCTACCCACTGCTAACCTGTGGGTAGTTTTCATGCTTTTTGCATTGTGTGCCGGGTAGAAGAAAGAGAAAGTTTAGGAAACGTTATTGCTACTTGCAATATCTTAATACACATCTACCACCCACTGTGCATATCTAATGCGCTATCTACCACCTAGTAGAGCCTCATACTGCACCATAACAAAATTTAACAGCATTTTGAAAGAAGAAAAATAACTTCTCATCTCATGAGTAGGCCTAAGTCTCCCCGTCTTGCTCTGTCAGGAAGATCCACTGAGGTCCTACTGGCCCTGCCAGCTCTGAGGTGTTCACTTTTTATTGATTTATACTTACGATTACTGGACTGATCCATTCTGATATGCTTTGCATCACCTCTGGAAAGCTAAGTTTTCCCCAGGTTGTCTGCATTCCCTAGACATCAACAGCTTTTAGCAGAATAGCATCTGTATGGCTGAAAAGATGCTGTGTACAACTGGGAAAAATGAAACGAGACCATGCAAACTGACCTTTGTGCTGTTAGGTTTGCTGGTTCTGCTTACAGTTGGCCTGATAAACCATAGGTGTCAGTTGTTCCAAAATTAAGCATAATACTTTGTTCCAAAATTAAGCATAATACTTTGTTCCAGGTAGCAACTTGATGTAAAAAGCTTGGCAGGTGATTAGTTAATAGTACCACTTAATCTGTTTCAGTAATTTAAATATTGTCAGCAGCTGAAAAAGTGCCTATTGCAAAGTAGCTGCTCTAAGGATGCTTAATCTCTTTGTAAAGTGCTTTTGAGATCTACTGATGAAAGTTAGGTGGTATTACTATTATTATTGTTGTTGTGTCATAAAATCTGGGCGTATACTACAAAATATTTTCTATGAGTACTCATTTGAATTTGGATTTTAAACAGACTGTTCTAGCCAACCTGTATTTCTTTCAAGCTTGCTTTCACAAATTTTGCTGGCTGGTGAGCTTGCAGGGTATACATTTTAAGTCTGAATTCTGCAAGCATTTGCATTGTAAATCTGATAGTAGAGATGACTGTTGCACAACCAGAAGACAACAGTGATGCCAGGCAAAGTATGACAGAGCAGAGAAGATCGGTCTTTATACAGTGATGCAGTAGCTAACAAACAGGGGTGAATAAACTCATCTGTTGAGCTTTCCAGTCAGAAAGAAATCCAAGCATCTCTCCGAGGTTGAAGGTGGGGAAGCTCTACTGGCCAGTATTTGTTAGATTGCCCCACCGGTGGGCCATGGCTGGAGCAGAGCTCATAGGAGATGGCTCAGTTCCCCATCGCACTCTGTACTTTGCATGACTGGGAAAGAGGATCCCTCTCTGTTCGGCGAAGCATTTCAGGTCCTGCACATGCAAATGGAGTAAAACAGCATAATTAGTCACATATTTCAAGTCTTTTTCTCTTTAGGCAACAAAGTCTATGGGGAGAAACCACAAGGGCTTGGTCAGGTCCAAATAGCTGTGTTTACTGAATGTACACAAATGTAGGAGGCTAGAAACCTGCACCGGTGAGCTGGCTGGTTTCTGGCACCTTCAGCAACAGAGAGCTGCGGGGGCCTGACTGGCCCTTTAAAGGCGGAGTATGTGAGTAAGAATGTAATGTATAGGGTTTAGTGGTGTTTTTGAAACCCACAGCAGTAGGACACCAATATAATTTAGTCCCATTTTGAAGCTCCCTTATGTTTCCAGAATGATACAGATCAGCCACCTTGTGTGCACCCGGAGGGTCTGACTTACAGTTTTCACTAGAAATGGTTGCTCTGCTCTTGCCTGGTAATACAGGTCTGCCACAGAAGACCCTCACTGCGCCCTCTTGGATACACTGTCTGTCTTCCCCTTGTGTTTTTCATTATCCTGACATGAACAGCTCTAAATGAGCAAGGATGCTGTGGGAGACTCGGGGACACGGTGTGGGGTATGGGTGGCTGTCTGGGTACCACTTCATGACTGGATCCAGGGGCAGGTCTTTCTGAGGCTGCTGAGGCAGAGCCTCGCTGATGGGTGAACCTTCAGCTCTGCTTTCAGTGAAGTTCTTAAGGTATAAACAGCCGCTTGGTTCCCATGCACTACAACAATATATACAGTAACAGAAAACATACGTGTAATCGCAGTGCTTGAATTGTCGCAGGTGCCCTATGTTACCGTGCTGCCTGGGAAGGCGCTGCAGGTGGGGTGACTGGGAGCAATGACCGAACCTCAGCAGAAGAATCTCTTCAGTGATGCTGCAGGTACAGGGTTGCTTTCTCATTGCCTCATGCTGTCCCCATGGCTCCAAGTCAGGCCCGGAAGATGAGCAAGCATCTTCCAGGGGTTTATGATGAATGTATGAAAGAAAGGATGGAAATGCACAGGGTGCAAACTGGATGTGCATATGTCCATGCTGTGCTGTGGGGATGCACGTGCTGACAGGATTCAGCCCCTTCTCTGTACAAAGCAGCCCAGCAAAGCAGCAAACGTTTGGCCAAGCAGGGACAAGCTGACCGACCTTGGGCTTACCTGCACCAAGCAGCTTCGCAACCCTGTGCAGCCTGGCTGAAGGGTGGTGTGAGGAAGAGGCTGGGGCTGTGCTGAGCAACACTTCCCCAGGGGAGGCTCCGGCTACCCATCATGACGTGTCTCTAATGATGGCTGGAGGGTTAAAGCATCGGTAGCCTGTACCCCACCCTGAGAATTCCCCCTGCCTCCCAGGCTCTTCCCTTTCTATCCACGGAGGCTTTTGGAGCCTCCTGGTAATGAAAAGTCAAGGTCTATCCAGTTTAAATGAGAACAACAAACCAAGGAGAATGCCTCAGCGCTTACTCTCCTCTCTGTGGCTCTTCTGGGCTGTGGCTGACTGTGTGAAAGAGCCTCGCTCAGTTCCAGGGAACCAAAGGCTGTTTATGCGAGGGGAGAAAAAAATGTGCTAGTGAAGGATTAAAGATTTCATAGTCATAGAGGAAAAAATGCTCTGTAATGAAGTATCAACACCAATTGACTAGTTTCTGCTGTTTTGACAATCACCGGGTGCTCTGCAGTAGCATGATCTGCACCTGCCCGTGCTGTTTCAGCAGCACCAAGGTGCTCTCCTCCCCACTGAGCTGCCTCTTGCTGTGCAAATCTCCCTTGAGGAAGGTGGGAGCAGTTCGTGTTTGGTATGCTCTCACGGAACCAGAAACCCCTTTGGGCAGATAGTTGTCATATTTGCCTGTTCGGACAAATGTGGGAGTGCTCCTCGGCGGCTTTTGCCAGGCGGCCAGCGGCTGGCTGGGGGTGTGCAAGGCAGTGCGGGATCTGTGTGGGGCTCCCCCCTGACCACTCTGCGCTCCTCTGTGCCAGGGGCTCAGCACCCTGGAGCTGGGCTAGCCCACAAAGCCCTGTGCTTGCCCACGGTGTGTACCTTGGTCTGGGCTAACCTCTCCTGCAGGGAGCAGTGCGGACCCCCTAGGGTCAGGGTGCTGGGCTTGCACAAGGGGTGGGCACCCAGACCTTGGCTTGCAGGTCTCCTCCGCAGGGAGAGGTTGCAGCGGGTGTCGTGTCTTGCTGCATGTCTGTGAATGTCCCTCATGTTCAGAAAAGTAATCTTTTAACACAAGTATCCTTTCTTTCTGGCATTGACTTCTGTTTGCCAGACTCTAAGCACTTTTGACAAACTTTTTGTAGAGTTTTCACCCTTCTGCTCCTGATTCTGTCAAACAGCCCACCAGCCCTGTTCACTCCAAGGTGCTGGTCAGCACTGGGACACAGATAAGAAGGAATGAGGAAAGCAGCTGATGCAGGGTCTGGATTTGGTTTGTATAGCTATAATAGTCCTGTCTTCTGGCAAATTTCATCACCCCATTTGTCTTGTGCCTCATCTCCTGCTCCAAGCCCAGTGCTTTCCTCAAGCATGATACACTCCTTGTATTTCAGTACCTGACACCCATACGTACTTTACTTCTTAAGGCTGGAGGAAGAAGCTGTCATTCCTAATATATTTTAAGTCACTGTTCCTAGAAGCTGAGGGTGAGGTCAGGCAGCAGGGCGAGGCCAACGTCGTGCTGTGGTGCAGGGGCTGTCTCCCCATCCTTCCCCCTCCCAGCCATGCCATTTGACTGATTCCCTCTCCCGGCTCTGGCGTGTATCTCCGCACAGACTTATTTGGCCCACTAGACTGGCCGTGGGTTGTTGTTCCCCCTCCTCCCTGGGTTAGTTTCCTGCTGGATTACTGGCTTGAATTGGTTTATCAGCCCATCGGCCACGCAGCAGTGCCAGCAGGAGGGAACAGGGAGGGGAGAGGGGCTGGGGTGGATCCCCCCTCCCGCGGCGTCTGCCAGCCTTGGTATCAGCCCAGCCCCATCATCTCACCACACCCTCAGACAGAAAAGTGAAGGACACTTCAGCTATTCCCAAGATAGATGTCTAGAGAGATAACAACAATAGACAATAAGCACTGTGTGCTGCACACAAGCATTTTTGGCAGATAACAGCAATTCGGATATCGGTGTCTGAAGAGCAATGCTAGGTCTAGCTGTAACTGCAGACCCCACCGACACAAAGGCATGGACATCTAAGTGCCTTTTTTTCCCCCTCGGATTTTTGATGCATTTTACCTTGATGGATAGAGACTTGTCTGAATTAATTGCATCCTATTACCATAAAGGTGGCTACTTCGTAACTGCTGGTAATTACGCTTCAGAAATACGCTACTGAAAGATTGGCACATCTGATAAAATTACTGCTCCTCCCATCATTACATTTCAAAAATACATGTGTACATATTGAAATTTGGTTTTGTAATCAGATTAATCTGCTGTGTTCTTGAGTCTTGGCTCTGAATTCAGAAAGATGCACAGGTTCCCAGAGATGTATTTTTAAGGAACAAGCTTCCCTATTAAAAATTCAGCTTATCCTTTTGCTCTTTTCCTTCCTCACTGAGATGGACCAAATCTAGATTTTCAAAGGTGCAGGTTTAAGCAAGCTTCAATTAAACCTCTGTAAGTGAATGCAGCAGTAACTGGGATTAATGGTTACTAGAGCACTTAAGCCTGCCTAGGTTTTTAGAGACACTACAATTACCGCAGAAGGTGCCAGTTCCTACAAAGATATGTGAACTGCAGTGACTCTTCAAGAGTCCATAAAAATTGGAGCCTCTCTAATACTTGCATTGGCAAATTGAAGGCTGGATATACTTTCTTGCTCAGTCCTTGCTTCAGGAAGCACTTAAACAAATGAATAATTCTATTTCTGTTCAGCAGGGCATTTAATTTCAGTAGTGCCAAAGGAAAAAAGGCTTTACCCTACGATGGGTCTTAATGTGGCTGAGAACTGGAGGATATTATGATTTGCATTTTGAAATCTCTTCTGTAATGAACTTCTTTCATGCTTGACTCTAGTGGACATAAGACCAAAATTGAATCTCGTTTACTCTTGATAGTCAATGCTAAGATCCTAAAACCTAAGCATCTCTAGGATGAACCTTCTTCATGATTTTCAGAGGTGCTGAGTGTCTCTGCTTCTGGCTGGACTGAGTGGCACAGGGACTCTGTAGAAAAACAAGAAAGGCTTTGCAGCCTACCCCTAGTAACCAGCTGCCAGTTCATAGAAGCCACCTCTCTTGCAGTGTTTCCAGTGGGTTATGGGACAATAAAATAAAGCTTGTTACTAAAGGGCTAAAGTCATGCTCTGATCTTTTTGAGAGCTTGCATGAATTGTCCATAATCTTCTGTTTATCAACTATTGCTAAAGTTCATTTATTTATAACCATGACAAATAACCCTCATGTACATTCCTCCAGTGATTTATTGTGCAATTGTTTTGCATTCCTGAAATGTAAAACAGACCATCAAAGTAAGACATGATGCAAGATACTAATTTTTAAGAAACAAACAGAGGAGAATAATTCCTTGAAATGGACAATGCAAAACGTAAACCAGCTGCTCATATGCTATTATGAGATTTAAACTAAAAAGTTGCAGTTCTGATGAGTTCTCCATGAGAAGTGCACACTGTTTTATTGTAGAATAGATAATGATTATGCCACTTCATCACAATGTCACTTAGCTCTCCAATAATTCATTGTCCTGTCTTAAAGACTGTGCTGTTGCTGGGCAGCCTGTGTCCCTCATTGACCTGTAGTTACAGCAAGTGCCTCATGCAACCGGATCCAATTTCCATTATGGAAAGAGAGGGCTGGATCAGGCATTTTGTGTGTTGTATCAGTGGTCATGTTTATATTTAATCTCCACTTCTCCATCCTTCACTCTTGCACCAGGAAGCTGAGCTGCAATTGGTATACCATAAGAAGCACGTGGGAGTTGCACTCTCTCTCCCAAGGTCTTGGGAGACACATAAGGCTGGCCCTGTCCGAAGAGTGGCTGCTGTGCAGGGAGGTGGTTTCTTTGCTGGCTCTGCTTATCTTGTCTGTCCCAATTAAACCCACAAGGCAAGGAAAAGCCCTCCAGTTGCTTAGGGCTTTTGTATGTGCACAAGCACATTGTGTTCACCTAGAAACCAACGGGCACGCAGTGTGCTGCAGGGGGATTCATCTAAGACAAGGTCAGGACCTTCTTCCCAAGTGTTAGTTTGAGGACCCTTGAATTAGCATGACTCCCTCAGCCAGACCTATGTTATTTGACCAATATGTCCTATGGACATATATCAGATATTATATGGGCTGTGCTGTTCCGTGGTGTCCTGCGTAATCCAGGTGCTGACCATCAGGATAAGTGAGGAAGCGTGTGATGCTGACTGCATTGCTGTTGATGGTGCTGTTGGTTTATTCAGCTCCATCCCAGTCCCACCACCAAGCTGCAGTAGAGCACGGGCACACTGGGAAGTCTGCTGCCATTGTTGGGATCTACCCAGGAGCTCCTGGGTTTGTGACCGCTCACAGTGGGCCCCAAATAAAGTTTTTCTTGCTCTGTCATATGTGTTTTCTGGGGAATTCACCCTGCAGCCTTTCCCTTGAGTGGCCTTTTTCTGAGGTGTTTCTTATAGTTGACTGCCTTGTTTGCAGGACCTTGGTTATCCTTGTAACCTATGTCCCTCGATCAGGCCGGCCGAGATTGATCGGTGTCTTCAAGAGCTGGGAGAGGAGGACACACCTATATCTCTGTTGGCAAATACAGGCACACACCCATATGAAAATACACATAAACAGGCACAGTGTAATCCTGCACACCTATTTTTCTAGAAGTCAGATGAAAACCCTATAGGTGCTCTTTGCCCACCCTTGGTATGGTGAGCAGAGTCAGTCAGGATCCAGGAAGCCTGGAGTGAAAGTGTCTCCGAGTTAAATTAAATGGCTGGCTAACACTAACATAATCAAGCTTCATTTCAGCAAGAGCTGAAACAATGTACAGAGCTCTAACATTACTGGAAATCTGTGAAATGAGCATGCTGTTTCTTGGTTGTTTTGTTCTGTTTAATACCAATTGTTTAGAAAAGAAAACTTTCCTGAAAAAGGAAATCAAGAGCATTTCTCCATCCCTACCGTTGCTGCAATAACAGGAAGCAAAATTCACATATACAGAGCTTGGCAGATAAGAGCTGAATGGTAGTTTGTTTTTTATAGCTGGTGGCAACCAATCCAAAAGAAAATTGAATCAGGAGCCCATTTAATTCATGGTGAACGGAGCCCTGAGCCCCTGGGACTTGTGCAGGCACCAGGATGGAGCTCCCCAAGGATGAGAGCTGCAGCAGACTTCTCTCTTTGAACTGGCAAAGTGGCTCCAAGCCGACCAGTTCAGGGTCATGGGTTGGCAGCTGTAGGCACCACCTGCGTAAGGTGACCCAGCCACTCCGAGAGGAAAAGCAAGGTGGCTCTGAGCAGTGGGCTGTGGCTCTGAGCAGTGGGCTGTGCCTCACCCAGGGTTTTCTCCAACTTATGGTCTATTGCTTGTCTGATAAAATGTCACATAATCGGAGGATGGACATTTTCAGCTGACTGGTTGCATGGAACATCACAATCCGGGTAGCCTGTCCCTGGTTGCCTTGGCAGGAAGGTTATCTGGTAGTCTTCCCTCCTGCAGCAAAGCTCCACAGCATCTCAAGCTCTGCAGTTGGCACCGCAGGGGTTGCCCTGTAAAGCACCGCAGCTGTGAGATGAAGGGGTTTGCAGCAGCAGTGCAGGGAGTAGCTGAGGGCACGGCCACAGTTGGGGCTTTGGGGCAAACACAGCAGCTGCACGGTTCTACTGTTGCTATCAGCAGCAAAGTAATTAATACACTCAACCACTGACATGTCTTTTTGTGGGGGTCAGGGTGGGTTCCCAGGAGACTTGCATCTCTCGGATGATTTCAGGCTATCTGTGCAGTTAGAATAAAGGTGCTCTTGTTCGTGTGTTTCAGTTTATAACTTCTGGGTGAGAAAAACGAGGGTTTAAGATGCTAGACCCACATTTCTACAGCACACCAAGGACTGTGCTGCACAGCCCTCCCCACCAGGAGCTATATGACACTCTGCAGTTTCCACTTGGGCTCCTGTGTCTTGTCGCTCCCCTTACATTTTCCACCTCGTTTCTTAGGTCACTATGTAATGTTTTGTTCCACATCTGTGTTCGCAGAGCCTGGAATACTTCCGGTAGCTTTCATTTAATCCTTCCTTTTCTGAGAGCTGATCCAGTTTGCTGACAGCACGTTACTGTCGGCACCGCTGGCACTGCTGAAGCCCAGGCGTTCGGAGCCGCGGCTTGCTCGCCAGCTGGTACCTTTTGGTGTATGTGTATGATACCAAGTCAGTAAAAGACATGCAAGATTACGTCTTTAACAGTAAAAACCAAAGCATTTTAAAGAACTCTGCACTCTGACCATTGTGTCTTCTGTCAAGTGTGAGCCCAAGAGGTGAGTACTTACTCATTTCTGGGGTTGCAATAGTGGAGGGAGCCTTGAACAAGGCTTCTACAAATAAGGACCTGTAGGAACACAGGACTCCTGCCCTGAAGAATTTGCTATTTAAGGAATAATGTACTTCTATAATGTATGTGTGTCACCCAAAGGTCCAATCACACAAGGTGTTTTAAGGGCTGAAATTAAGCTTGATGGGGTAGTCTTATTAAACCGTTTGGCTGTTGTTGCCTTTAGGCTGGGCTGCATTGCAGGCGTGTTTGCTGGCTTAAGTGCTTTGAACCAGTTTGCCTGTCTTGACACAGCAGAAAAAACCTACTGGATTTTTTGGGGGATGGTGAAATACTTTGAATAGCATCCACCCAGCTGGGATTCCCACCCCTATGAATTGCACACATGTCTCAATTGCTTAAAACACAGAGACAGAAAACCTGTCTGTATTTAGAATGGACTTTGTGTATTCACGTATATATGTATATATGGACTGGCAGCTCCCTGTCATTGGTCCTGACACTCTGTTCTGTCCACTTGCTCCTCGTGCTCCCAGTTTCCTCTGCCTGATGCATTTCTGACCTGGGAATGCATCCCTTACCCACCTTTCATTTACCACCATGGGATAAAGGTGTTTGTTTTTTTTTTCTCTCTCGTGAGCTGTAAAAACAAGCTTTATTTAAATGTAATGATAAAGCAATAAACAGTTTTATTACTGATATTACTAATGCAGTAAATCTTTGACACTTGTGAAATGGTGGACGATGCTCTGCTTGATACCTGGGTCATTTGAATTTCGATCAGGTAGGGTGTAACTCAAAAAGCTGCTTGTTGTCGTGACACATGGCTGAGCAATTCCCACCACATCTTATCAGGGAAATACCTACAGCCCAGCCATTCGATTGCTGTTACTTTTTTTAAGTTAACTGGGAAATGTGTCATCTTTAAATAATCTGTAGGAAGTATCTGAGCTGGCAGTATTGTTTGTGGAAGGCAACCACTGCAAAAGTTTGGCATCTCTGGTATTTGTATTTATTGCCTGTATATGGATGGTGAGGTGTAAGCGCAAACAACTGTTGCAAATTGGAGCACAACAATATGTATCCTGGATGGCTTCTGAAAGCATATGGGTGTGCGGGGATTTTCACGGGTGGAATCTCTAGACACCCACTGCAAGGAAATAAGAAAAAGAAGAAATAAACCCAAATCCTGACTATGGGCCTTAGCACACAAATTCAGAGCAATACTTCTCTGCTACTGAATTGTTCTTGTAGACTAACCAGTTTCTGCTCATATGCAGGCACATGCTCCTTGCTGTCTGGTGGCTGGCTGTAAGCTTCATATGACATCTTCACTGAGATGAGTGCAATTAAATTGTCTTTTATAGATCTGGGCAGCTAAAACCTGGATGGAACTGAGTCAGCACTTCCATGGTGATGCACAAGCTGGTCAAGACCCATTGCCACTTACCACAGGGCTAAGAAACCTCAGCCAAAAAATCCAGGTGTTGACAACGCTGGAGAATACTCGCTGCAAGTAACAAGCAGCTCCGCGAAAACAATTCTTAATTAATAAATCATTGGAAGCTTTTGTAATGCCCAGTTTAATAGAATTTAAAGAGGAGAGAGGATTAAGTGAATAACAGGAAGCATCCTGCAAAAATATCCCCCAGAGCACTGTGGGCGAGGGAATGAAGGGAAAGAGGGAGCGCACATGTGTTTGCAGTTGCAGGATGCATGCCTCTGAGGGGTGGTGCGTGCTCCCGCTCCTGGGTCGCACACCAGCACTGCTGGAAGATCCTGGGGCTCGCCAGGGAGCAGGTGGGCAAATCCCACCTGGCGTTTGATGTGTGAGTTGCTAGGATGCATTTTGCCTTGCATCTTCTTTGCACCTCTCTGCTCCCTGCAGCAAAGCTGTCCTGCAACTCTGAGAGTAAGGCTCCTTTTGCTGGGTAGATGCTGCAAGGGGCAGGATTTTCAGAGCAATGCTCAGAAGCAATGTCACCCAGCAACTAATGTCTTTTATAAAATACATAATTTTTCCTGACCTACTTGAAATTGGCTTAGTGACAGCATGGCTACCCAGGAAAAAAAAGGACTGTCTGCATGAAACATAGAATCATTTAGGTTGGAAAAGGCCTTTAAGAGCATCGAGACCAACTGTTAACCCAGTACTGCCAAGTCTATCACTAAGCCTTGTCCCTAAGCACATCTACACGTCTTTTAAACACCTCCAGGGACGGTGACTCCACCACTTCCCTGGGCTGCCTGTTTCAGAGCTTGACAGCCCTTTCGGTGAAGGAATTTTCCCTAATATCGGATCTAAACCTCCCCTGGCACAACTTCAGGCCAGAGCTAAATTAACATTTTCATTTGAAGCATAAAACATTGATGAGAAACAACAGCTGTAGATATAAAAGGTAGTTAAGCAGAGAAAACAAGCGTATTGCTTAAATAGGGAAGCTTGACAGAGTAGGTTATTGAAAGGACAATGATGCTTGAAAAATGCTGTGAGGATGACAATTTTCTGCCACATAAGTGGAAGTATGAATCTCCTGAGCCACAGAATATAATAATCTGGAGTAAATCATTCCCTCTTTTTTCAGACAAGCACTTTTCACTGCCAGAAAGAGACAACTGTACCGAGAACGGGGGAAAACAATTACTCTGCAAAACTCTGAATAGCACTTTGTTTCCAGCTATCAACTTTAAATTGCCATATCAAAGAAGTGTCCTACTAACATTTTTTAATTAATGACCATTAATCTTGTGGCCCTACTGATACTGCCAAAAGAAACAAATAAGTGCATTTTATTCATTCCCAAGGCAAGAGTGTTGTTGCAAGAGCAGTGTAGCAGCTATGCACAAGGTCCCAAAGGTGCAGGAATGAACAGCATTGCCCTGTGAACTTGGGACTGTAACTGGCACGTTGGTGGGAAAAGGAAGGGGAAAGTGTTTCAATTCTCTTCGCAGCCTCTAAAATGTTGCAAAACAATGTTATTTCTCCATTATAATAATGTGATGGGAACATGGAAAAGGCTCAGCTTGCTAACAGCTGTATAGACACATGGCCCAGACCTTGATAAAGTGCTCGTGTTTGCCAAGCAGTAGTGCAGTCCAGGTTTCCCGTCTGTCCCCTGTGTATCTGTAGCTCCTGTTACCGTATTAAATTAATTTTGTGGGGGTTGTTTAGTGTTTATCCTTGAAGAGCCCTTTAAGATGAGAGAGTGCTAGCCTCTAGAGTCAATAGGAAAACCACAAAGACTAAAGGACCCCTCTGAGGTGAAGGAGGGAGGTTGTGGCAGAGCAGGGAACTGAACCCACACCTACTGTGTCCCAGCTACTGTCTCACCCACTGAATCGCCCCTCACCTTCCTCCGCTTCTGTCTTTGGGGCAGCTTTTCTTTCCCTATAGGTGTGGGAATTGATCCTGGTTTCTGCAGGTCTTGGTGAGAGAGTGATGGTCACAGCGCTGTGCAGTGTGTTTGGGCACACTTGGTATCCAGAATGTGCCCAGTCCCTTCATACATTCACCAGTGACACATGGGACATGTCCCACAGCAGAACAAGCAACCAGACCATTCACTATGGGAATGTCCGTGGAGAATGGAAGTAATTCCTCAAACGCCCCCTTCCCCCACTCTGAACTATACTCACACACAATTTATTAGCCATGAGTTAAATTTTCACCAGCTGGTAAAATTGTTCTTATGATCATTGAAATGCCAGAAAGGAGCAAAACACCTGCTGAAAAACTGAAAAATCTGAGGTACCGTAGTAGAAAAGCAAAGTGTCTCCGCACTGACATAAATTGCAAGCTGCAGTGTGTGTCTTTCATGCTCCCAGTCTTTCTTCTGTCTCCTGTGAGGTACCACAGCATGGCACCTCAGTGGCAGACATATAGCAGCCTAAGGGGTGAAGGACAACTAAGGAAAGAAACCTGATTTAAAACACCAGTATGGATTTAAAATCATGGCACTTCATCATCAAGATCCCTTTTTTCTGGGTGAGAAAAGAAAGGGATGGAATATTTTACTTTCCAACTAAAGCTCCTTTGGCAATTTTCAAGTGTAGAGGTTTTCTAGTGAAAATGGGAAAAAAAATTATGCATTACTTTTATGGAAAAAAACCCCTGACTATATTTTGTAGTCAACCTTCCTTTTTTTCCCCCCCATCAGATAATGTTTGTGATCACCTTTAACTGAAAGGGAACTTCCCATTCCCAGTACCCCAACTCAAAGGTGAGTTGATATCGGTGTGAGGTTTTGTTTATTTAGAGATGTCAGGATCAGGCTTTAAGTCTGTAGAAACAAGAGGCCCTATCACTCTTTTACTTGTAGATGTGCAACTGATGGGTGTTCAGCCTCCAGGAGTTTAGATGACTGAGATAAGGTTTCAGATAAACATCCAAATGTTTAGATTTTTACCTAACCCAAAGCTCTGAACCTTTAAAGGATTACCCACCTCCAGGGATAATCCTGCAGTGATTTCAACACCTGTACTGAGTCAAAGTGAGTTCAGAGTCTCCTGGCCACAAGAAATGGTCCTGTCGTTTGTTTTGGATGGCTAAAACGGTCCATGTCAGATCTGAACACGCTTAGCTGGGCACTCTGATTTTCAATGACTCCACCACAGGATAATTCAAAATAGTCATCAGTAGGGTCACTTATTACCAAAGAAAAACAACCTGTGACACTATGTTTCTGTGGCCTATGGATCAGATACACCCTGAATGTTTTTACAGTGAATCAGAAGCTCTAAATACCTCACGGTCTTATAGATACTTAAATGAGCTGCTTTTCTGTCAGCGTTTTGCTTTGGAAGCAGACTTTGCTGCCCTCTCTTGCAGTTATTGTGAAAATGTGTTTGTGTTGGCAGACGGCAAAGCTCCACTGCAGGTTAGCAGGGCTGATCCTAAAAATTACAGCCCTTGGATACGGAGCGAGGTATCTCACGAGTGGCCGGTGGCCGTCTCCCTCTGTTACCACAGGTTCATTAGAGGGAACTTTTCCTGGTCCAGTTCTAGCACCTGCGCCTCACAGAGCCCATGGCAGGATGGGCTGTGCGCTCCTCTCCCTCCCCAGCAGCTGCTCGTCCAGGTGCCCTGGGCAGCAATTGGACTTTGGGCTTCATTCGGGCTTCTCTTAAACAGAGCAGTAACTCTTATCAGGGTAACTAGCATTCTCCCAGCATATCTGACAAATTATTCTGGGTTTGGTTTCGGTTTTAGGTACTGTGATCATGCTTTGCAAGCAATCAGGGATTGGGAGGAAATGAATTATGCCTAAGACTCTATACATACCTGCATGTGTTTAAGGTGCAATTGATTTCACTGTGTTTCTGAAAGCGCTTCACAAGCTTTACCTGATCATGCCACAAAAATCTCCTTTTCCTTATTAAAAAAAAAAAAACCATAATCAATGGGTATTATTCTGACAACAAAATTAGAGACAGAACACAACCTTCCCTGAGGCTTTTCAGCAAATCCTTTTTATTTGGGCTGAGTCCCCTGTTAGCATGAAAGGAAGGCAGAGTGGTTTTTAATAGAAGGATTTCGCAGCAAACTGAACTGTTGCATTGGGTTTTGGTTGTTTTTTGGTTTGCTTTTTTTAAAAATCTAAGCAAGAAAAAGAGGGTTCACTGTTCTTCATTTAAGAAGTTCATCTGCTTTAATGTATCTCTGGAAGCAGCTACTGGCTTTGATCACTTTCCTGAAGTACAATGGTATTTCAGGAAAAGCTGATCTTATTTTAATCACTGGTTCTTCAGCTCACCTTTGTAATTAGAAGGAAAGCTTGCCTCAACTGTGCTCAGGTGGAATGCATAGGAAACATATGATTAAATGGTGATTCTAAGTTTAGCATTCCACCTCCAGAAAGCAAAACAAGTATCAGGTGCAAAGTGTTTTCCATAAAGTCGAGACATTTGAAAGATGAAGTTAATTAACAGTGGCCTACATAATAGGCAAAGACAAGGTATGAAATACTAGTAACTTAAAGGCAGTTGGAATCTTGCTGTTGCATTCAACAGGGCTAGACTGTCAAGCCTCCGTTTTCACACTGGGTCTTCTCTACAGTTGGCATGTGACATTCATGGTGAGGTGTGTTGCAGAGGACTTTACCGATGAGGAAAACAAGTACAGATTGAGTTTGCTTTCCTATGCCGGTCCTACCTGATCAGCCTGGAACAGAACCTTCTCCCTGTCCTGCTGTGCATCCTACTGCTTGGTAGCTTCAGGCTTGAGGGTTTTTTTTTAACAGAGTTCTGGTGATTAAGTTCTCCTTAATGTGTTGTAAATCCCTGGAAGCGGAGGAGGATGTTTTCCTGGAGAGAACTTGTTTTCCCTTTTAAATAAAACTCTTCTCTCGTAACTAAGTTGCTCTGGCTACTGGCAAACAGGTCTTTGCAAATGTATGCGTTAGGAATGTTTAGACTTAGGAAAAACTGAGATATGTTGCACCACAAGGTCAGCATCTGACTTATATAAACATGATGGTCTGGGGACTATGTTCATCCACATTACTGTTATTATCGTAGGATACCTACTGTTTCCATCTCTGATTCATCGGTTATTTTGCCGTCATCCCAAGAAAGATTTATCCTTGGTAGTAATTTAGCAAAAAGTAAGAGAAGTTATTGCATGAACAGGCAATGCTGTTTTCATGATATTGCATACTAAGCCATCAATACAAAACTAAGAGTTCCTGGGAGTCCCTTCAGTTTCTTCAGCCAATGCTTTCCATACTTCTGTGATATTCTCACCAACCTGTTTCACCCTAGAATTTCATGTCAGGTGAAGTAAAATCCAGTGTGTACCATTCGACGAGTGCAAATGCACAGACACTTGCTATAAAGCCATTCACAGTTCTTTTTTCTGAAATTATGTTGAGCAAAGTCTTGCCTCATGCTTATTTGTGTTTGTAATTGGAGCTCAAAGGATCATCAGGAAAAAAGGCCATTTGCTAAAGTGGATTTTAGAGTCTATGCTACAAAATATGACACAGAGTGAGAACAGGCTTTCTGGAATCTGATATTCAAGTCTGGAATATTTTCTTTCCCTGCTAAAAGGAATAAAATGTGCAGTCTCAGTTTTCACCTGTAGAAAACAATGGTTGGACCTCGATAATGGTCTCCAGTGGCAAAGCGCTGGTAGGAAATCAAATACTAGATTTATTTCCCAACTCTTTTCAAAACCAGTTCAGAGTAAAAAATTTTATTAACAGCAAATCCCTTGAACAATTAATTTAGGGATTTGGTAGAGCACTTGAAATCTCTAGAGAGATACAGAGAGAAATTTAAAAGTTTCTTTAACTCAGAAGTTCTGGACTAGATGCAGAAGCTGCCTGATTTGAGGAAAGAGATCAAGTACATAGGAGAAAGACCAGATATCTGGGTTTAAAATGTAATGTAGATTAAGTTCGCTTTTTCAGAATAGTTTCTTCTCTCTTTCAAACTTCGATGTTGGTGTGATGATCTCTTTTGAAGACAAAAATCTTTGTAAAAGTCCCTTCAACTCCGTTTATGTCCATTTACAGAAGAGCTGCGTGTGGGTCAAAAAGCCCCAGGAGAGCCCAACTCCTGGCAAAAGGCAGTCAGCCTTTCCTGAGCACAGTAAGCATAAGCATGAGATTACAGCTTGGAAAAGTGAGAAAGAAAGAAACTGATGAGGCCACAGAAGGAGCAGAAACACCTCGCTGAGTCTTCATCTCGCTGTGCTCATCCCGCATCACTGTGACTCATGAAATCATGATGTCACATCAGCCAGGGGCCTCTGAAGGGACTGGAGATACCAGGCATGGTCTGCAAGGTAAAGTAGTGGGTATTTACCTGAAAATGCCATGAAACAACACAGCAAACATGCATATTTTAGACCCTGTGAACCAAGCCTCAAGCTGCATGGTGAATAGCTTTGGATAATAAAGTAGCCCGTTGTTACATGGGTATTTATTACCTGGTGAAAGCTCTATAACTGTTAACTGAATAAAAATACTTATTTTAAACCTGCTGATTGGCAGGGACCAACTACTCTGAGAACTGTAGTGCTGCTGCGTGTTCTTTATCTGACATTTAATTGGGTTATGGGGTTTTTTTTGTAATTTTGTTTTGGCAAGGATTTCTCTTTCTGTTATACTCCAGTGATTTACTGGTTCTGATACTGCCTGTTGCTCAGAGAGGAACTGACATAGTAATGTAGACATATCTACTCCCCCAGTAAGTGATAAAATATACTCTTTTTTGCACACTAGTCAGGAAAATCTAAGCTTCCCAACGCAAAATATTAAGAAAGTTGCTTTGATACCTGCAGTTCCTTGGCAGCTCTCATTGAAACACTTTGATCACTTGGATATCTAGAACATCACATTTTATAGATGAGTAAAAGGGGTCTCAGAGAGGCCAGACCATGGCGAAAGCCATGATCTTGATCTTTTGTTCTCCAAAGCCGAACAGCCAAAGCAAATACGAACACCGCTCTTTTTCAGAATGGCTGTCTGCAGAGGGCTCACCTTGCTGACCTGTCTCCTGGGCCATTGGAGTGTAAGACAACAGCTGACACCTGATCAATTACACATTTTTAGGGTACATATCAGCCATTGATAAGCAAACAAAATATTGAAAATGGGGGGGGGGGTGGGGGGTGCGGGGGGTGCAGCTGTGAGTCCCTCACACCTGACCAGTGAAGCCAGCAGCCCAGCCACCTCTGCACCAGTACAATACTCCCTTTTACAGCCTCTCGTATTATGAATGGAGTCGAAAATACATCTGCCCGGCAGTGAAAAGTAAGAGAGGAAGACGGGGAAATGGACAGGAATGGGAGGAAAATAATAACAACAATGCGGTTCTTTGGAAAGGTAGGCTGGGCTCCGGCTCGACTCCAACCCCACGGAGCTGCATGGTGGCTCGGCAGCCGGGAGCTTTTCCTACCGATATTGTGCCGGAGTGGCTTCTACTGCTGCTCGCAGCCACGCTGCTGAAGGCTCTGGGGAATTACCGTGGTATTTAATTTGTTGTTATGAAAACAGTGAGTTTGACTGCAGCAAGAATAGTTTCTTCCCAAACAGTTACCAGAATCCTATTGTTGTTCTCCTTCTTGTTGACCTTTTTGCTGGTTTTGCGATTATAATAATGATTTTCCTGGCTTTGCTATCTTGAATTTTTTTGATTTATACTGTGCCAGGAATTCGGAAAGGGAAAAAGCAGCCCATCTCAGGCAGAAGTTCTGCTAAATGAAGGATTTTAGAGAAGTAATTTTTTTGAATGGAATTGTGATGGCAAGAGCAAATTTATTCTTGCTTTAAGCATTGCAATTATATATGGCTATTAGAAACTTAGGGCCCATTTTCAGCCCAAGTATAATGCTGCTACCACCCAAGCTGTTCAATTGTGGTTTTCTAAAATTAGATTAAATGCAAATGCTACTTCTTTTAGAGTGCAAAGACTGTGAAAAAGTCTTACAATGATTTCTACATCTATAACTTGCTGAGGTCAATTACTTCCTCGTTTGGTTTTGTTCTGAGGGTATTTACTGGGGTTTCTACTCTAACTCCCCACTCATGTAAAATTCTGAAATGAAGAGAAAACCCCTCAAAGAGCAGGTTACAAGCCTGCTTTGGATACCTATAAATTGGCTTTATTCATGATCGTGTTTGCAGCATATCTGTGTGAAACCCCTCCTGGACCTCCCATGAAGGTAAGGCTCAGGTAAGTCTGGTTTGGGCTATGCTTTACCTGCTTTTGTCACAGGGGACAATGCATGACAAAATCCTTTCCAGTTTATTCTCCCTTGTCTTCAGAGACCCAGAATTTAATTTCTCAGAGTGCCCAAGACAACAGCAATCTTGGGAAGGCGTTGTCTTTACTGGCATGGAAATAATTTTTTTTTTTAATTATCTGGCTATAAAATAGGGCACCAGGGCAGCTGCACAAGCTCCCCCTCACCCTCTGCTAACAGCCCGTGACACTGCCATGACGGAGTGTGTAACTGCGCCTCCACCTCTGTGTGTCCCCCGTTGTTTTTTAACAAGTCTTGCGTGGTACCCAATATACAAGCAGGCAGCTAAAAGCTGGTGAGAGCGTCTGTTAACTTAGACACGGATCTGTGTAGATTTACGATGCCATTGTGAGAGCCAATTGTAATACTGAAATAATATATAATGGTTCTTACATTTGCCACCATAAATGCTCCTTACTGTAGATAGTTGACTATATTTGAGGTAACATTTGCATACAAACCTACGTATCACTGTGATAAGATAACGTAGTCATTATGATGTTATTTGCTGTGTTTATACAGTATGCTGATTCAGTTCCTGAACATTGCTTTTCCTTTACTACTTATGACTGTGCTTAAAAAAACCCCAAACAACAAAACACAGAAAAGTACTATTTTTTTAAAAAAATTGCATATGAAACTGTATGTTATCATTGCTTTGCAATGCTTACATTTTAATTTACATTTCTTATCTGCAAGGACATACTTTTCTACAATAAGGGCAGTGTGCCATAAGCTACTTAGGAAAGTGCTATTAGGAGACAATTATTTTAATTATTATATATTTTAAGATTAGAATACTGCTAAAAAGACGCTACCCACTTCAGGCGTCCAAAAAGGACCTCTCCATCCTACACGTGGTTCTCCCAGGAGAGGTTGCCATCCACAGAGATGGAGCTAAGAGGGAACAACTGCATAAGCATGCAGGAGCTGGGAGATCAGTGTGGCTTCAAGAAAACACAAACACAGTCTTGAACACATTTTATTAAGACCTAGACGAACAAACTCTAGAACTGTCCTGTCTACTGTATGTATTTTGTTCTTAAATGACGGCAATGGAAGTGAAAGAAGGCACACGTTAATTGCTGGTTTGCAACCACCTCTCCCAGCAATGGTGTCATTTTGATGTATTTCTTTAAACAACATTATTTTTCTCTATAGCTTCTTTCTTGAATTTTGCATGCAATAGACATATATACTGTGCCCACAGATTCTGTAAAGATGGGCTTTATGTGCCCCGTTACAGACTTTTCCATAGTTTGTTATACCAGCTCACATTAGCCTCCTTTTTTCCACAGGGATATTTGCATTGGTATTTTCAGCAGTAGATTTTAGGATCAGGCAGGAAAATAGTTCAAGAAGAGCAAGGTTTAATGAAGGACTCCAAGCTCCACATGAAGAGGCCACAGAACTGCACTTCTCATTCGTTATTTTGCTCCGTTTTCCTCGGCAGCATCATTTAGACTCGTCCTTGCAGCACAGATGGAAATGACTCAATAAATCTCCACCTGGGGAATATCAAAACCTAGACAGAGTTGAAATATTGCTGACATGGAAGGAGAGAGACACATATTTAACATGAAATCAGGAAATTGAGTCCAATGCTGGAACAGAGCTGGTGTGCTGGTCTTCCTCCTTCTCCATCGCTCTCCCCTGGGTTGCCTGAAAGCCACGTTGAGCATGGGTGTTCACTTATTTCAGACTCCTGGAATTTAAGTTCATGCACTGGAAAGGGAGAAAGGGTTTATGGAGCCATGACTCATCCTGAGGCACAGAAGAAAACACTTTTACCAGCACTCTGGCCTTGCTCAAAGTCCGTTTCTCAAAGGTGGTCTTGCAAGCTTAAACACTTGGATCCCTACTGCCAGACCCAGACAGGTGGACACTGACCCAACCAAACCTCTTCTGGCAAAAAGCTCTATCCCAAAAGACCACTGAGACCTCAGGCTTCGACGTGGTAAATGGTGAGACCAAACCAAACACTACCCTTCCATCCCTTTTGGATGCTGTCCTTGAGCAGTAAGAAAGGGCCCAAAAATTTGTTGGACCAGAAGGCTACTCTATATCCATTGCCAAATAAAATGTTCTCAGGACTTGAGTAAGATTTCTGGGGAAGGATTTTTCTCTTCACTAGAAAGTTTTCTTAACACTTTGCAGAGTGACTGCCAGGTGGGTAACTGCTTTGATTTTTCTGTTTTTTTTAGCATTTTCTTCCTGTGTGCCCACCAACACGTTGAGAAAGCCAATGCAGGTGACCTCCTTAAATACCAGGTGCCACAAGAGGAAAGAACTAGCAGCTAGGAAGCTCTACCCACCATGCTTAGTTGCCTTTCAGCTGGGCTTTTGGTAGACTGATGCACAAGTTGTGTGAGATGGGGGAAAGTCACTTGCTTGAGATTGCACAGGTGGGGAAGGGAAGCAAACTCCAAGCCCTTAGCTCAGCCGCCAGCTCATATTTTCCTCCCTGCGTGACAGCACCCAGCTTAGAAGCTGCTTAGTTGCACGGTCCAAGGCAAGAGTTATCTTTCAGTTGTGTGTTTGTACAGCACCTAACACAGTGAAGCCCTTCTCCATGACTGCAGCTTGGAGACATTATCACAACACAAATAGTAAATAATAATCGGGCTAAAGATAGCACTGAATTAAACCAGCGCAATACGCCTATTGGAGGCCAAATGGTACACAGTGCCAGCTCAGGCAAATGGCTCTCAAAACTGAAAGAGAACATTCCTCCGCAGTAAAATAAACACTGCTCTTTTTCTCTTGAGCTAGATAAAGCATTGTGTGTTTCTGATAAATCCGTATGGTTTGCTTGCTTGCAGAGGAAAGCATGAAGAACAACAATTCCCCAGATTTCTTCCTCAGAAGTTGCATTATCAATAAATGCCTGTGATATCAGTTGGGTTCTTTAGCCCACACATCCGGCCAGTATCTTAATTGCAATAACTTCACGTCCCAAAAAGCCAATGCAGTGATATACAAGGGACCTGATTCCAACCCCTAACCTCTCAGAGCCCGGAAAGTCTTTCAGCATTCCTGCAAACTTACATAAGAGAGAAGGAGCAGATAACATTGTGTGCTTGCAGTTAAACATGCAGGATGCCTGTGCCCTCTTGCAGAAAGGAGTGAAAGAATGGCCTCTTAGGAAGTCATTCTTAATTAGAAAATGGCCTTACAACTGAAGAATTTGGAGTCCAAAACCAAGGACCCCTGGGATCGTCCAAATTGTTTTTCCAACTCTCCAAAATGACTTCATTGTACTTTTTTCTACAGCCTATGACAACCCAAAACCTACTGAATAAACAGAGAAAATACTGTATGTGGTCTTTATACCTGCCAAGGTAGACCTTATGGGCAGCGTTATATGAAGCAGACAGAGGACAGACCCTTCTCTCAAGTAGGGAAGGAAATTCCCTTGGCTTAACATGTTTAATTTAATTTAATTTGCTTTTAGAATTGGGAACTACGGACCAAAACTGGGTAGCCAGACAGGTCTGACTTCCATCCCTGGGAAGGTGATAGGTGGCTCTGCACGTCTCTTGGGGAAGAGTCACCTTTGGGGAAGGGAGCGCCTGTCTCTGAGTCTCTGGGAGGGTCGTGGTAGCTCGAGGGTGAAAGGGATCCTATCAGCATAGTTTGAAAAACACCAGAATTTTCAAAACTCTTTTACAAGGTGCCATACTAAAGGTTCTTGAAGAAACTAACTGCCCAGAGGGTTACAGCAGTGGAGAATCCTTAGGGATGGGTGCTGCATCTTTATTGATAATGAAGAGGAGAGAACGGACCAAATGGTAAAATGTACAAGTCTGCAGATAATACTAAGCATTTCCCCATAGTCAAATGCCATGCCAGGTTCAGAAGGACCACAAGCATCCAAAAATGTGGCAGATGAGGTCTGGGTAGGTAAATAGAAGGTAATGCATCTTTGGAGACATAATCTAAACCGTTCCTTCATGATGCTGAACTCAGGTAGCTCCAGCTCAGGAAAGAGGTCTCAGCATCATCAGTGACAGTTCTTGGAGATCACCTGCTTGGTGTGCAGTGGCAGCCAGAAAGGCCAGCAGAGCACTGGCCATCACAAGGAGGGATACGGATAACAAGACAAACCGTGCCACTTCCCTGCTACAGAGAACTGCTGTAGTGACAGCACCTGCAGTATGTCACACAGTTCTGTATCTGGAGGATGTAGTGAAGCTAGACAAGGTCCACAAAAAGGCAAGGAAAACAGCTCGGAGACTGCTGACCGAGTGATGTCTTATGAAGGGAGACTAAAAGATTGAACTGCTTCAACTTGGAGAAAAGAGAGGTGGGGGGTGTGAGGGAAGACTAGGCAAAACCTTACAGAATCACAAAGGTGGTGGATTAGGCAAAGGTAGAAGGGTTATTTACCAAATTACTTAATGCTGGAACTGGGGTACATGTGCTGAAACTAGCAAGAAATCAGTTTAACATGGTTAAAAGAGTATACTTATGTGTCTGGTAATAAAGTCCTGAGATTTATTGCCACAGAAGGTTTCAGGCAGATGGTGCCTGCAGGTTCAGAGAAACTCTGTGACAGCAGGTCCACAAGTAAATGCCAAAGGAAACTGTCCCCTACTATCCCTAATACATCCATTATGAGTCTTGGAGGAGAATGAGCAGACAAGATCACAGAATTGTCTTTGAACAGTGACCTGTTTATTGCCTCTGTCTGAGACCCAGTATTGGGCTAGATGGATGGCTCGTCTGATCCAGTACATCTCTTAAGCAGAGATGAATAAGCAGTGATTTTCAAAGCTGTGGAGGGTAAACAGAGACATCTTTTAATGATTGTATCTAAATCTTTTAGGCTGCTTTAAAAAATTCTGCCTTACTTCGCACACCTGGTAACTCTTCAGTACTGGATTCATTGGAAGCAGCCAGTTACTGCCAGGTGAGGGTGGTTTGCTCCCCTTCCTCTTGTTCCTTTGCTCCCACTTGTTGTTGGGTTGGCAATGAGCTGCACAGCACTGTTCCTCTCAGCCTGCAGCTGGGACAGCTTCTTTTGGGGTTATGTGAGTATGAAACAATTCAATTTTATTTTTTTTCGGGGATAAGGGAGGTAGAAAGGCATCATTCTGCTGACATGCAGTAGCACCATTATATAAGGTATGCCCTCATACCAAAGACTTTCTGTTTAGGAGCAATGAGGGAGGGTGCTGCTGCACTCAAATAGGTGCCCTTTTGGTTACATTATATTCTAAATTACTTTTGCAGATGTTAATGCCGCTGAATTTCATGGGTATACAAAAGTGAGAAGTGAGATGGCATTGCTGTACTTCAGTTAGTAATGAAGGTAGTTGATTACTACACAGCTGAAGGGTAAGCAATTCTTATTTAAGAAAATTTTGGATGGGGTCAGGGTGAGGGTGGTCTTGCAGGTTTTGGTGAGCTAAGGGTCCAATGATGCTTGAGTTCGGCAGGAGGGAATATTGTCTTCTGGACTAAAGTTCACTTTGCACTTTTCCCTGGGACTGTAGCTTTGCTCTTTTTTTGTCATTCTTGAGACCATCATTAGCACCCAAAGGGACTTTTGCATTTTGTTGCACTCCTGGGATACTCTTTGGCTGTGTGGGACAGGTGGTACCTTACAATGTAATTGCTCGATACTTGCTTGCATGGTCCTTGTGAAAAGGAATCAAGGGTTGGGGTAAAACACCATTTAAGGCACAGAGGGAGGAAAACTTGAGTATTATTTCAATGCAACAAATAATACATATCCAGTTCTGATCACTATTTGTGTATTATTAGTACATGCAAGTATTTCTAGCTTTAAAAGGATGATCTAACCTACAGGACTTCAGTTCTGATTTGTTTAGTGCAGTCTCAGTCATCAAAAATTGGTATCAATGTAGTCAAATCACATCCTGCTGTCAGAGTTTGATATTAGGTTTCCAAGCAGAAGAAATTTTCCTATTTGTTGTCTAGACAGAGTAATTTTTACAATAATGAAATATTGTTGTAGTAGAAGAAAACATGTTCTTGAATTTAAATATGCCAGAACTTTGCAATTTCTTTGGTTTCATCTAAAGTTAACGTCAAGAGCTTCCCTCTAGCTACAAAGGGTTGAAAATGTATTCACAATCTCGCGTTTCATGTGACTTGTTGCCGCTGTTGTTAAGGGTTGGACCTTGTTACCGCTGAGTGCTGTACAAGCTGCTTAAAAAAAGGAAAAGGTTCCTGTCCCAAGTGGTCCAACCTTTTATCCAAAGCCATATGAACAATGCAGCTGGGCCATATGTATGAATATGAGATAAAATAGAAGATTAAATGTGCTGGCTACCAGGCCAGTTCTGAATGTTTGTAGGAAGTACGGGACAGGCAAATTTGTGGGTTGCATTAAGTCTTCAGTTTTTACACTTCTGAAAACCTAAGCAATATTTCTAGGAGTTGTTAAAAAGGAATTTGCTTCTTCCTGGCAGTTACTGTGATTGACCAGGTGTGTGTGGTCTCTTCTCTTTCTGAGGTTGCCCTTTTGTTCTGGCTTCTTTAGCCACAAAAAAAAAGAAAAAAAAGGCAGCTGGACAGCTTTAGTCTGTTAAATAGTCCACATTACTTACACGGCTACTCCCCTCACTGACCCTTAACAGTTTAGTAGCTATGAAGTTTAAGAGGTTCAGTCTTAATCTTTTGTCTTCAAAGGAGCCAGAGCTGCTGCAGAATGTGGCTTTCCCTGAATTTTAGAAACCCACCTTTGTCAGCCGGTCGCTTCCATGCTTTTATCTAGATGCCGACAACAGTAAAATTAACGTAAATTACAGAGATTTGTCTGAGGGCTTTCATTACTCCTTGATGCTTTGCTCTCCTGCTGGCACGAGCTCTCTCAAATAGCGTGTTAAATAGCAGACTGCTACCTAAGGGACAAAATGTTCAGAATCCATGTACATGCAGCCCGGAGAACACACGCTGGCCAAGGAGCACTCTGGCTCGAGTATGGCTTTTGTATCTTTACTCTGAACTGGGGAAAGGTGGGACGTGAGTGACTTGATAAAACTGTGTCTCGACATGTGGTTTCAGGGACTGTCTTTCCATAATCTGCACGGTTTTCAAGACCCAAAGGACACTTGTCGTTTAGGGGAAATGGTAATTTTCAACGAGACAGGACTGTTGGGCTGGTGCCCTCAATAGACTACTTGTCCCCACACCAGGGTAGTAGTTCTGCCGCGGTTTCACAAGAGGTACTCCTTCCCATTTCTTACTCTTCTCAGTTTCCTTGGAGCATGTGCTATGGACAGTAAGCGTAGAGGAGGACTGTGGATGTGGTCGTGCACATGAGTTGATTCAAAGAGCATGCCCCGTAGTGATATTTGAGGGTTGTGAATTAAAACCTTCCCTACTGTTCTAAGATGCATGTGAGTATCTCTGTGGCACAAGAGAGCTCAGTACCACAGAAAATGTTTTTCTCCTCAGGGACAGATGCAAGTGAACTTCCTTTGGCCTTCCCTGGAAGCAGTGTTTCTGTTCCCACTTCTGCTACAGGCTGTGAGAGCCATCAGGCATGGGGCAGACACAGGGGTGTTCGCTCTCATCACCACTGGGACAAGTGGCTAAGATGTCAGCTTAAAAAACTTTTTTTTTTTTTTAAAAAACGGGGTGAGGGGGTGGGGAGAGAATGATGTTGTAAAGAGAGTTTCCTTGCTGTACATAGACTCCAGAAGCATAGACTGAGGTGTTAACCATTGGTAAGGTAGTGCACTGGGATGACGTGTGGACACCGCTTCACTCCTGTCTCCAGGAGCACCAGCGGTGCACGTGGGCCCGCTGGCTTCCCTGGATGCTCGGACAAACACTGGCGGCTGCTGTCAGGAAAGGTTTGCAGGATCCAGCCACAAGGGCCTCCGTAGGGTTTCTGTTTGCTCGAAAGCCTTGACTTGGTTGCACTGCATTCCTTCATATCCTGTCCTCTCTTGCTGACCTTTCTTCCTTGTTTTCCATGTGACTGACAGCCCTTTAAAACACAAAGCAACAGGATAATGTCGGATGGTGGGAGGAAACATTGTCATCGGTTTGGGATATCATTATTGAAACAGCTTCAAGTTATCAACAGCTTCAAGGGGGGAAAAATGCTGATATTTGTTTTTTGCCTTGCGTACTATTCCCCATTCATTAATCGGTTTCTTGACTCTCTGACCCACTTTCCTGCAATAATAGCTCTATGGAAAATCTAATATTTCTTATCCCAATGTCTGTATCCCTGGGCTAAGGATTTTCAGTTCTGCTTGCTGGCAAACCCTTCTAAGATGCTGCTGACTGTAACTAGGCAAGACCTTTCCTTCCTAACAGTTTGGAAATCACATCCTAATCTTCCCTTTTTACTGGTTTTCTTTGTTATTCATCACACCTGCTAGAAGGACTAAAACATAATTCTGGAGGAATTATTTGATTTTTGCTGAACTTTTAGGGACTGTAGGGGTGATGCTGTACCAGATCCCTGGTCTCCATGGTCATTGCACTACTTCACTGTATAAAACATCACCAAAAGAGATTTAACTGTATTAATTAGCGTGCCAAAGTCTGCCATTTATCTAGTAATCATAGAGTTTTGCAAACATTCATTAATTACATTCTCAGCAGCCTAGTCTCTTTAATTTTGGTGTTCTAACTTGGTACCACAATAGTCACTGGTTTTAATAAGGTAATTACTAGCCTTGCTTCAGCATTGTATAAACTGATAGATGAAGAGATTGCATTAGGTGGCTGCCTGGTTAAAAACAGCGTATGTGGTAGAGAGAGAAATTAGGTCTGCATCTGACTCTTCAATTCTATTTTGACAACTAGGGTAGTCTTGCTTTTTGATTCTGTAAGTTCATCTAGGGTCTTCCTAGTGTTTCCATACAGTACTAGGGAAGAATATAACAAAAACTGGGAACAAGTTATTGATAGGCAAATAAGAGCTTGCTTGTGGTTTTGTTTGTTTGTTTGTTTGTTTGTTTTTCCCTCCCAAAGAGCTAAGGCAGAATGCTGACCAATGATAAATTTCTCATTGAAGAGATGCTAGGAGTTGAGCTGCCTTAAAATGCTGCCAAGACCATAGGGAGTAAGAAGTGTTTGTGAATGGTCCTGATGTAGAAAGAAAGTAGCTTTAGGGGCACAGTCCAGTGGAGAGAACAGCTCGCCCAGGAGCAGGGACCTTTGCTGTTTAACAAATGCAGTGATGAATATGGGTGTTATAATTGCAACAGCTACAGTTGTTGCCAGCTGGAGAGCTATGCGGGTGAGCTATTTACGATTAATAAGCTTGGTGTACTTTGAAGATCAAGGAATCCACCTAGCACAACCTGTGGTTGACAATACGGGCCATGGATAGTCCTGCCCTGAGGGCAGTAACCCGTAGCGCAGTTTCACAGTTGCTGTGGTCCAGTCTGAGGCCACCATGCTCCTGCTTGCTCCCTTCCAGTGCCTCTCTGCACTTGGGTTCATGCTCCATCCTTTGCATTAGCTCCAGTGGCTGTGAAGCCAACTTGAAACTACCAAAAGAAATGGTCCATAACTGGACCATAACTGCAAAATGTTGAATGAGGTGAGGTGCCATAGCCAGGGGAAGGGGAGGCTGCCCTTGGTCTGAGTGGGTAAAACCACCAGGTTATAGTCAGGATCATCTACAGCATCTCTCTCAGAGATCCCATACGGTCCTGAATCAGAAACGTTGGTGTTTAGAAACTCCCATTGTTGCCCTTTATTTGGGAACTAGGATAGATCTGCATTTTCAGAAGCACAGCAGTACCTTCAGCTACATCACTAGAACATCCTCTTCTTTGACAGAAAAGGTTTTTCTCCCCACTTGTCGTACTGGAAATTGAAAACCTTAAATAAATTTAAAACCTGCCCATGAGGTCCCAGTGACTTGATACAAGGATAGGGGAGAGGGTAGGATTTCAAAAAATAAAATGACATTTGCATACCTTCCCCTCCTATGGCATTCAATAAAAGTCACTGTCTAACTAATGTTTTTTAATTTTAAAATCTTTATCATAGAGCCTCGGTGGTGGCAGCGAGTTGAGTGTTTGAATAACTGCAGCATGCGGTGCATTTAAAAACAAGACTTGAATTCCAGTCACTGATGGGCAACATTCAAATGGCAGGGGCGAGGAAGGAAGAGAGTTATTTGCTGAGATGTGATTTATATATTTGAAGATTAGAAAAAGGAAATAATATGGAAGTAACAATTAAAAAACCCAAACAAACCCCAAACAGCCCTTTAGGCAAGAATCACTTATGCATTATATTTTTTTAAAGTGAAAAGCTGCGTCTCTGTAGGCTAAGGTACAACTGGGTGAAACTGGCTGATGGGAAACAAGTAGCAGGTCAGCTGTAAACCAGCTAGTGAAAAGCAGAGTTAGGCTGTGGTAGGATATACCAGAAAGCTGATGGTGCTGCTTGCAGGAGTGAATTTGTAACTATCCCCATGTTAATGGTTCTTCTGGCATAAATATGAAATCCTCTAAATCTTATTGAAACCAGTGAAAATCGGTTTCTGTTTTTTCTGTTATGCCACTGAAAAAAATCTTTTCTCCTCCAAATGTTCTGCTCTATTCCCATGTTATCCTGTCTATTACTACCTGAAAATCTTCTGGCTGATGACTTTTTTTTTTTATGTTAGATCTTGTACCTATCTTCTGCTACTATTCCCAGCATCTGATATTTCTCTCGTTGCTCAGGCTGTGTCAGGATTTTCAGCCCTGTGGTGGCCACAGCCTGTACAGATAAGCCCTTATGTTCAGCAAGGCTCTGTCCCCTCTTCAGGCTGGTAGATTTGTGCAGGTATCGGGTTTAATTTTGGTCTGTACATTTAGTGATCTTACAATGAAGATGACAAGGTGCTGCAGGCAAAGAATTGCTTTAAAGACCTAAAAGACAAACATTATACTAACAGAATGTGTAAATTTGCTGGACTCTAGAACAGACACGCTGGATAGGAGTGAAGAACTTTGCTTCCCAAATGCTGCGTGAAAGCTGAAACTACCATAATGGTAGAAAAGCAAATTGGAAAGCCTTGGAAGAGCAGCTGAGAAGAACACACGAGCGTGCTGGAACAGGGAGTGCATCGGCCAGGAGCTCTTGGAAAAAGTTAGGCTGGGGGTTGATGACATGATGATAGCAATATAAATAAGTGAAAGGAAACTCCATGAAAGAAAGGAAGAGACTTATCTGGACTATCTAGAAAGTGGCTGAACAGAGTTTGGCCTAAAATTAAAAATGGAAAAAGAATCAGGCTAGACACAAGGAAAAAAAATTCATAACCTTGAACATGCCTGGAATAGACTGTTAAACTCTAGCAGAGGCAATGACATGGGTGGGTGAGACTAGATAGGATAAGACAATGACAAGAATAAAGTAAGGAAATAATCTTTGTGTTGTGGGTGACTGGAGTAGATGACCCAATTTGTGGTTTTCCAGGCCTGGCTGTCTATATATAGTTTAAGGGAGGCAGTAGTAAAGCTTAGCAGTGGTGGCTGGCTACGACCATAAGGTTCCTGTGCCTCTGCCCAGTTTCATGGAGATGTGGCTGTGAGGGAGGATCACCAGCCCAATGCTTGCCAGACGCCAGGTTGCACAAAGTACCATGAAATGGAAAAGAGATGAGCCATCCGCATGCAGCTGTGGCTCTCAAATCTTCTAGGCTTTGCAAGTTTCATGCTGCAACTGGAACAGTTGTCTTGAAGTGCCTAACTCCCTTATTTGCAGCTCCGTCATCCTTGCACCAACTTTCTTATTTGCATGTCTGCTGCCTTTAAACAAATCCTTTCACCTCACTCCATCTCCAGTGTGTTGACATGGATTGTACACCCCAGCAGGTGCTATTAGTGGGGTGGCTCAAGCTCACTAGTGTCAATTTTACACAAAAAAAATGCTATCCGCACCTATTTCTGTTCTGGTTTATACTCCCTAGACTGGAATGAGAAAGAATAATATGAAAAAATGAAGGTTATGAGAAGCATGAATTTGCCATGCTGCTTTTTTGGTTTGCTCATGATGTCAGGGTTTGGGAATCTATTTTTTTCTTTTTTCTTTTTGTCTGAAATGTGTATTAATGCAACCTCAATCTGCTTCAGAAGGACACCAAAGGAAAACATCCATTAGAAGACCTTTTGGCCCTTTCTGTTTGCTCTGCGTGGGAATTTTTTCTGTTTAATTTTATAGCCATAGGCCCATACTAGGCTAAAATGAACCTTTAAAGGAAGTAACCCTAAATGTGCCTTCAGGTCCATCCTCTCAGCCCAGATGGGAATGGAAGAGAGATCTTGACATTCTCCTTCTTGCAAAGAGGAGGGGTCTGCATTTCTAACCTAACGAGTCATTTTTCCCATACTTGGCGTTCAGCAAGCTCTTTGGAGAGTTGCAGTTACGTGCCAGAGACATACCGAAAGGGAAGAAGAAAGATTTTGAAGTACTGCCAAAGCCTGCGCATTGTTACGCACAGAGGCGCTCCCTGTGTGCCCATTGGGCAGCTGGTGTTGGTGTGCAAATATTCAGGTGGTAAGCGTCTTACATTTCAGTGGCAATTTACATGGGAAATACTGACCCTGTTCCCCAGTAAAGGCAGTGAGAGTTTGGATGCTGACTGCCGCACAGAATTAGACGTCGCAGGTTTGCGGAAATTTCTCAAGAGAACAAAGAAAACTGAGGGCTGTCTGCAAACCCCGAGGAGGGAAGAGGTTGAAAAGGTGGCAAATACTTCCTTAAGATCAGAAAGTAAAAGGGCTGAATGTCATGGCACTGGGACAAAAGTTGCTGGGTTTGGGTAGCAAGGGAGGGAGGAAATGCTTTGAGGGGGGGCGGGAGGGAAATATGTTTCCCAAATTTCCTGTAAAAGGGGAATTCCACAAAAAAATCTGGAACTGAAACACGCTGTTCAGGAAAATTTTCAGCCTACTTTGAGGAGTGAGATCTAAGCTCCAAGACATCCAGAGGAGCCAGGCTTCCTGGGGCCTCTGGTTGCCTGGCTGTGGCCAGACCAGCCGTGACCTGCCCTGGGACCCCCGCAGCCCCCCGGCGTTGTGCCTGGCAGCCCAGCAGGAAACACCTCTGGGACCCAGTCCTGTTTGTGCTTTGTCAAAAGATTGTCACATGGACCTATTTCCCAAAGACATTTTTACTCTGAATTGCCCTTTTCCAGTCTGTTTCACTGGAAAATTCCTGACGTGCCCTAGCTGCTATCCAAGAACACTGGAAGAAACTGAAAGGTAGTGAGTTCAAAGCTGAGGAAAGGGACTATTTTCCCTTGCGTGATATAAATTCAACTATGAAACTCACTGCTGCGGGCTGTCACTGAGGTCAGGAATTCACCAAGATTCAGAAAGGGCTGGGGATGTATGTTGATGGTGAGCATACTTGTAATTCCAACACAAAACCATACAAGAATTATACAAAATTTACTGTATTGCTACAAAAGTAGGGTTCGGGAGGACTGTTTAGGAGGCGACCTTTATTGATCTCTTATGCTAATTGTATCAGTGTAATTGTATTGATTAGTGTAAAATGTAATGTAATTGTTAGACATATACTGCAGAGGCAATTCCTTGCTGTCCTCTCATATACACATCCAACAATTTTTGATGCTGGTCTTTGTAAGAGCAACTGTACTGGCTTACTGGGGTCCTGTCCTGATTTGATGGGAGAGGCTTAAAAATTAAGCTGCCTCTTAAATGTTTTCCGTATTAAAAGTTAAGCCTTATCTTTGATTCATGGAAGATGTTAAATCTCAGGGTCTAGCCTCCACATTCCGAGTTGCCTTAACTCCCATTGGAAATGTATAGAAAATGAAGATTGTTCCCTTCATAGGGGACTGGGCCCATGCTGTTAGGACAAAGGAGATGGGAAATGGGCAGCGATGGTTTCTGGGTGTTGAACCTGTGTGGGGCAGTTGTGGGTACAATAGGTCCTGGAAAGGGAGGGGAGTCTGTAGGAGGAGTTGGATGCTTGGCAGATGACACTTCAAATTCCTGAACTGCAAAGACATGGGCCAGGTTTACGCTGACAGACGTTGTTGCCTCACTGATTTTGCTAGGTGGGTAATATTGGTGCTTCTAGCATAGAAAAATCACCTCTGGGCATGATTCACCTCACCTAATTTTAGCCATTTAAGACTAAGTCCTCAGCAGAGAGAGGGAAGGCTGTCTATAGGGTGATTCATCCCTCTTGTCTTATGATTTCTGTCATAAAACAAGTTGAATCATCCTCAAAAGAGCTCATCCCTTTCCACCGACTGCAGTGGGAGCCCAGACATACCAGGTCATGCCAGACCTAACGCTGAAGCAGCTCGTGTGAGGTGAGATAAACCTCCCTCCCTGTGTAGCTGTGCTCATACCAGCAACAACAAAAAGCACAAATAAGATTTTTTTTTTTTTTTTGTAATCAACACAAAGTAAATTGTACACATACCAGGGGAGAGGAGGCTGCCTTCAGAGGTACCCAGCTGAGGTCAGCAAGGTCCCACAGCTATTTTCCTCTCCCTTTCAGCTCTCAGACTTTAATCTGTACCTGTGAAGTTCTCTATTTTTCTCTTTGGAGAACTGAGTAGCATCAGATAGAGCCAAGAACAATGTAAGAACATCAGAGTGTATTGACCCTGGTGTGCCCTGAAGCTTGCTTGCTCTGTCTCCCACTGTATCTGTCAGTCTAACAAAAAATATAAACTTTGCTGGCCCTCCTGTCCTCACATCATCAAGGCAGCTACAGGGCCACCGTTCCCTTGCCCTCAGCTAGAACACGTTCTGTAAACTTGTACTTTTAACTGAGGCACTTTTCTGCTGGTACCTCAAGCCAGCAGGGCTGCTCGCATCTTTTAAAATTAGAACATGCTTAAGCACCTCATGGTGAATCTCATTTTCATCTGAAAATGGCGACTTTTGTAGCTTTTTCATTTAAGAACTTTAGAGGGTACGCAACTGCGAAAGAGGCACTTTGTATGCAAATTCTTTTCCAGAACTCTGGAAGTTTCTCTAATAGAAAATCATCGGAAGCAGAAATGAATGACAACAAAAATACATGGGACAATATTACTCATACAATGACTCTATTGCTTAAAGCAAGGAAAAAAAACACAACTCCCCACAAAACCTCAGAGGAGAAGCACGCGGGGAATTTCTGTATTTCGCAAAATACCTCATTTTGGGCGCATATGTAAAACAGCGTGTGCCATGCAGGAGGCTTCTTACGTTTAGGTAGATGATCATTGTCCTTCTATGGAAATATACAGTAAGTTGTGCAAATAGAGGCTGCAGTTCCTCCCACTGGCAAGGAATGTGGGTGTGGATCATGCTGGGCTCCAGCCCGGCCCCTGTGGGGCACTGCCCTTGCACTGCCCGGAGAACAATAACCACCGGAACATGCTCAGAGACCTTTGGGGAGGAAAAAAGTAAAGAAAAGGGGGGAAAAAATTAAATAAATCCCAGCACAGACTTCAATGCCCCGGTGTATCTCCTGGTGCTATTCCTGGAGCTAAATGACACATCGGGATGGTGACACACTTGTGTGGTGTTTGCTCACCTGCTCTGGGTGCTCCCTGTAGCGGATGGCTGATGTTGCAGCCCAGGGAATGTGGTGGCTTGGGTGCCTCCCCAGGGTGCATCAACCTCGGCTGAGCTGTGAGAGCATCCTCTGACCTGTCCCTCGGTGGGGCATCCCTGAGCTGCAGGGAAGTGGAGGGCTGGAAACGCTGCCATTTAGGGGGACATCGTGCAGAGACTGAAAAATCAGCAGCAGCTGAAGCACAATAATGTCTTAAAATAGCTGGTTATTGATTTATTGCTATCTGTCTCTGTTTTGCTAGTCCACTTGCTTAGACTTTGTGCATACGAAAAGAATTCAGCGTTGTGGCTTGCTTTCTTGTTGTGGGTGGGGGGAGTGTGTATCCCACACACGTAGAGGTGCACGCATATTCCCGGTGCTGTGTTTTGGAACAAACAGCTCCTGCGATACCTTCTTGCATAACACCTTCTCCTCACTGGCAATTTTTAAAACTGGATGTTTTAAGAAAAGACATGCATTTCTCATCAAACTTAAAAAAAAAAAAAACAAACCCAAAAAAACCACACCAAAAAACCAAACCAAAACAACAACAAAAAAACCAACAAAAACACACACACACACAAAAAAACCAACAACAAAACAAAAGTGTTAGGCAGCCCTTGCAGAGGGGCTACTGTACTAATACATCCTTTGGTGTTTGCAGCACATCAACTTGTGCTCTGTTTCATGTGGCACAGCTGTTGGGTACAGCCTGCTCTGACAGCCAGGACTGCTAATTGCAGCTATGGCAAGAGAAATGCTGCATGGTTTGATAGGTGGGATCTTATCGCAGGCACTAAATAACAAGGAGGGAAATATAGGTAACCAGAAAGGATCTGTTGGTGTAGGGGTCAGGCAGTGATGCTGATCGATATTTTAAGAATGTGCTGCCTGGCTGTTGGTCCTCAAACCACTGCTTGTTGAGGGAGGCAAATAGCGGGTTTGATGTTTTCAGGCGTTGGATGCTGCTTGGCTGCAGCGGCCCTTGCTGATGCTGCAACCTCGGACAAATCAGGGCAGTCATTTCACTGTTGTTATCTGGGAGATAACATCTGCCTGTGGGCAGCCATATCTGAAAATATTTGACTTTTGACAAATGTCTCTCAGCCACTACAAACAGACATTGCTGGTCTGTTTTGCCCCAGTTTCCCCAGAAGCAAATGCAGTGGAAGTAAGCAAACTGGGATTTCCTTTAGCCCTGGGTCTGTACTTCAGACCTCAGCAAATGCAGTGTAAGGAAAGCTGTTTTTCAGTGTAGACCTTCTTAATTACCAGTTCTTTATGTGACCCAAAGCAAGCTATATCATGGGTATGATTTTTAGGCTTCTTAGTGTAGAATGTATTTTTTTTAAAAAAAAAAAGTAATACAGAGGCTTATTGTAGCTGACAAGTCTGAAAAATTACAATTAAAGAAAGAAAAATATCATTAAAAATATAGATTGGAATACTGACAAAGCTAATGACTTGTTACCAGGTTTACTTAAAGCTGTTGCACTGCTATAAATACAAGGTAAGAAGTGATAGTTTGTGGAACTGGGAGATCAGCGCGTCCTCCTGCATGCTGAATCTCTAGCTGGTCAATTAGTTTTGGAGGTGGAGAATTATTAGCTATGCTCAAGACTGGTGCGTTTCACTCGTCGTATCTAGTAAGTGTTATTTAATGTAGAAATGAACAGAAAACATTGCTCTTGGTGCATTGGGTCATTAAAAAGTTTGGGAATGGTATGTAGGAGGGATTTCTGGGGTGCGCCTTAGGTGCCAGCAGCTGCTTTTCATACCAGGGACTACCAGAGTCTCCTTGGCAGAGGCAGAGCTCAGCTGTGGTGGGTGTTGTTTTTTTGGGGTTTTGTTGTTGTTCCCCAGCTGGAGGCTGGATTGCATTCCCAAAGCCACCTTCGCAGGGGAAAGATGAGATGGGCTAGTCAGAAAGCATGAGGAAATAGCATTCAAGATGTTACCCTTTTAGAAGAAAAGCTGTAAGTTTCTGCTAGCTCCAGCTAGGAATTAGCCTCTTTCTGGTGCAGCTCAGCTGTGGCGGTGAAGGGAGCAGGGGTTTAGCGGGGTCCCCCATCTCCCTCTGGGGAGGGTACCTGCTCTGGCATCAGCACGGCTGTGCTGCCAGGGGCAGTCTGGCTCGGTGGTTCCCTCCAGGGACTGCACCCTGCCTGCCTTCACTTCCCAGGCACTTCGGGGTTTAGTGTTTCGTCTCAGTCTGCTGGCTTCACCTGATGTCTTTGCCATTACCCGGGGCTCCCTCGGTCCTGTTTTCTTTTTCCAAACTCTCCAAACCAGCAGCTCAACAACCACAGCGAGAGTTTTGGGAGAGAGAGTCAGACAAGAAAACATTGCCCCCGGACCTGCATATTTATTTAACGCTGGCTTTTTTTGAGGCATGCAACCTGCTGACACCCTTCAAAGTAAGTGACTGCCTTTCTCTCAACGCTGGCAGCCTGGAATGAAGAAGCCACCTTGCCTGGGGGGACACCCGTGGCTCTGACTGACAGGCCTCCGTGCAGCAATTAATCTGCCAGCCAGCTTCGGCCACCACGCTGGCATCGGGACAAACACGTGGATCCCCGCTCCTGGTGGGAACAGGGCAGCAGGGGTCTCGCATGGCCGGGTTATGTGAGCCGTGAGCAGAGAGCAGCAGCAGGCTGCCGAGCTTGAAAAACATCCAAAGGCCACCAAATCCTTGCTGGTGGCCAGGGCTTGGCATAGGTGTGAAGAGGTAGCCTCCAGCCACATGCAAGCACAGCCCAGTTTGCTTGTTTGTTTGTTTATTTTGAAAGGAGGGGGGAACTTCTTTGCTCTATTCCGGAGCTGTAATTTCATTTGTCCTAGGTTTTTGTGTCCTGTTGAGACAAGCTGAGTGGAAATTCCAGTTGCATGCTTTCATTTGTTCCCCCTTGGCATGCAGGTTACGGGAACAGGGCTACGGGCCTGTTGGCCTACGTGTCATTAATCTTCTGGGAACAATGAAAGGAGAGCATTTGAATGTGTCTTGGCTTTTCCGGCAGGCTCTGTCTGAAGGACTTCTCATTTATGTGGTGAGATAAAAAAAAAAAATAAAGGGGGGGTGGAGGGGAGCAGAGAAGAACAATAAAAGGAATCCTTAAGAGGAGAGCACATGTGTCTCTGAGTATCCATCAGCTTCACTGGATGGGGGCTGCGTCCCAATACCAGGATTGAAAGCCTGTCATCACAGCAAGGGGTAGGGGAGAAGGCTCCCATTCAGGCTTCCAGAGCCCAAAAAGTTGAATAGATGCAGTTTTTGATGAAGAGCTGTGGATATAGCCAGCTGCGCCCCTCCCCTGAAAGTTTTCTGAAGGCAAAGCAGGAAGCTGGTGTCTGGAGACAGGCGGGTTGCAGCTCCTTGTGGCTCTTGCTGGAGGGCAACTGTTAGCCTTAGTGGGTGAGGGAAAGGCCGTGGATGTTGTCTGCCTAGACTTTAGTAAAGCCTTTGACACCATTTCCCACTGCGTTGTCCTGGAGAAACTGGCTGCTGGTGGCTTGGACGGGCGTACTCTGCACTGGGTGAAAACTGGCTGGGTGAATGCAGTGACATCCAGGTGGTGGCCGGTCACAAGTGGCGTTCCCCAGTCTCAGCGCTGGGGCCAGGCCTGGTTAATGTCTCCATCAATGACCTGGACGAGGGGATCGAGCGCTCCCTCAGTAAGCTGGAGGCGACACCAGGCTGGGGGGAGTGTTGATGGGCTGGGGGGCAGGAGGCTCTGCAGGGGGGTCTGGGCAGGCTGGGCCGATGGGCCGAGGCCACTTGTAGGAGGTTCAACACGGCTCCGTGCCGGGTCCCACACCCGGGTGACACCCACCCCCCGCAGCGCTGCGGGCTGGGGGCAGGGGGCTGGGAACTGCCCGGCGGGGAAGGGCCGGGGGGGGCCGGTCAGCAGGCGGCTGGGCATGAGCCCCCAGCGTGCCCAGGTGGCCAAGGGGGCCAGCAGCACCCTGGCTGGTGTCAGCAATAGTGTGGCCAGCAGGACCCGGGCAGTGACCGTCCCCTGTGCTGGGCACTGGTGAGGCCGCACCTTGACCCCTGGGCTCAGCTCTGGCCCCTCACTGCAGGGGGGCACTGAGGGGCTGGAGCGTGACCAGAGCGGGGCAGGGGCTGGGGGAACCGGGTGTGTTCAGCCTGGAGAGGAGGGGGCTCGGGGGGGACCTTATGGCTCTCTACAGCTGCCTGAAAGGAGGCTGTAGCGAGGTGGGAGTGGGTCTCTTCTCCCAAGTGACACATGACAGGACAAAAGGAAACGGCCTCAAGTTGTGCCAGGGGAGGTTTAGATCCAATATTAGGGAAAATTCCTTCACCGAAAGGGCTGTCAAGCTCTGGTACAGGCAGCCCAGGGAAGTGATCGAGTCACTGTCCCTGGAGGTGTTTAAAAGATGTGTAGATGTGGTGCTCAGGGCCATGGTTTAGTGGTGGGTTGGCAGTGTTAGGTCATCAATTGGACTCGATGACTTTAAAGGTCTTTTCCAACCTGAACAATTCTATGATTCTTTAACCCTGCACATGGGATTTCCCTGTCCTTGCTGGCGCTCACCTGTCACACTCACCAGCTACCTCTCCCATACACTCCGTGGTGCGGGGTTCTATTTACTGGAACGAAACCATGGAGAGCCCACCAGGATGAGGCATCTACAACCAGGAATTCACTGGGGATTCACAGCTTCCCCATTTCTAGTGTTGCTTCCCCATAAAACTGGCTTTTAAGGCAGTATGTGCCAACTTTCTTTTGCAGGCACGTGCGTTTTAGCTTATTATTTAGCCTAAGGACTTCCAGACTTGCTGGTAAGATAGGTGTCCAAGAAAACCTTGGGGTGTTGATTGTAGGGCTGGGTGGGCAGCAAGAATTCCATTTTGCAAAACATTTCAAGGTGTTGATACTTGTGTCAAAGTGCAATGGAAGCCAGACTCTCCCAATTGTTTTTGCCAAAAATAAAAAGAAAACAATAATATAGGGGAAGAAAGGAAAAAAAAACCAACCAACCCACACTGCACAATAGCCAACAGCTCAGACTTGCATCTATTCATTTGAGAAGTGGTCTATAATCTGGAAGAGGAAGAGCACTCCACCAACCCACTCACCAGCCCCGGGTGTGCCGCCCTAGCTAGAGGTCCTTTTCTGCACCCAAGAAAAAAAAAAATGTTTTCTGTACTCCTCATCAAAAAGCGAGCAAAAAACAATAGGTCTCTAAGGAAAGCTTCAGTTTTAATCTGCTGCCTTTTCCAAGAAAACACCCCTCCTTTTTTTTTTTTTTTTTTTTTTTTTTAATCTTCCTTGCCATCTCCAAGTATAGCATTCTTTTCACGTGTTTTCCACTGTGGAAAGGATCACAGTAGATCTGGTGCTCTTCAAAGCGCTTCTATTTTTCCAATAGAGGGAAAAAAATAGAATTTCAAAAGTATACTAAGAATATTTTGGTGTTCAGCTTCACTGTGAGCAGTGTTGTGCCTTTGAATGCTAAACCTCTGCTAATCCTGCAGAGGATTAGTGATGAGCTCCAAGCAAATGTCCTTACCTTTCTGGAAAACTGATGTCGTCGGGGAAAAAGAAGGTGCAGGAAGATGATTTACTGAGAAGGGGAGTGTGTGTGAGAGAAATGGCATCGTGCTCAGCTGGGCTGGCCAGCTAGGAGGGAAGTGATGGCTGGAAGCAGGAGCAGGCTCCTTCTGCTCCTGCCCTGGCTCCACAGGCGAGCGCAGAAAGGCTGTCCCTTTAGGAGAAAGCCCCCAGTGCTGTCATCAGCTCTCTTCAACGCCCTGCCCAAGCCTGTTGGTTTATGGCACCAGACCAGCTATCTCAACCGCACCACCTCCTGCCCTCTCCATCTTTAGGTATAAAGAAGTGGACTCCCAGTGTTGCCCCATATCCATGTCCAGCTGTGGTCCGCTGGTGTCTGTGCTCCAGGCTGGATCCATCAGGGCAAGCGGAGACCCATCTGCAGAGCCATGGCACGCAACCAGTGCCTCTCTGCTGCTGGGACCAGCAAACGCCGGTCACTGTCATAACTTAAATTGGCCAAGAGACTTGGCATCTTAGAGATTTTCTGCTCCCCTGTAGTATGGGCAAGGAGGGTTTATCAGGGTGATAATTTTAAGGTTTTTCCCAGGGTTCTGGCAGGGATTTCTGGGAGAAGTTGTTAGCAAGTGGTCTACAAGACAACCTCCAGTGAGCCTGTGTATTAGTGTCTGGGTGCTCCGGCAGTGTATTTACTCTAGAATAAATAGTAAATATTACTGATAAGGAAATAATAACTAATATGTGCCAGAGATTTAATCGCGTGTTATTGGAATTTTCATCAGTGAAACAATTAAAGGATTAGACCTTACAAACTGAAACTGCCTGACCGAAGAATGCATGAGAAATTGTTCAGAGGGGAACTGCTCGGAAAATACCAATTTATGCATCAGCAGGAAAACTGGAAAACATGAGTATCTTTGAAATAAAAAATGAATGGCTTGACAGAAATGTGTATTTTAAGAAACTAGTAACTCATATGCTCTGCAGTTTTAAAGATTAATGATGGAACTTTCACTTTATCAGAATTAAAGCACTGCAGCTTCACAAAGAGAAAATCCCATTAGTGAAGTGGCATATCTGAAAGTTCATAGTGAAAGGCTAGCTGCTAAAAAAAATCCTGCATTTCAGCACATATGCAGGAAGCCAGGAAAACCCAAGTATCTTTTCAATTCAGTTTGAAGTTTTATAGAAAGTGAACTCAAACCCAATATTTTAGCGTTGTTGTTAAAATGTTCTCAAGAAAACTGGTAAATTTTGGTTGTATCAGGGAAGGAAAGTGAAGAGTCCCCCAGTTGTGGCCATCAAATCTTTCACAGGAGCCAGCCTGCTGATGGAAGAGGAACTCTCTTTACCATGAATCTCTCCCTCCCCTTTCACCAACCTCCCAGTGAAAGGAGGAGAACCCAGGAGAGGGCTTAGCCCAGCAAAGGGGCTGGTGGCAAACTCTGTCATCTCCCACCAAAACAACGAAGGGCAGAAGCCTCTGATAGATCTGGGTCTGGAAGAAGCTTAGCAACAGTAAGTGTGGCTGAGCTGAACACCTCCTTGGTCCCAGTCCACCATCTCCACTCTATTTGTTGGGATGTCCAAGCCCAGGCAGACCCAGCTTAATCTCAGGTTCTGTTGTAGCTCCACGTTCAAGTCCTTTTGCTGCCAGCTTTGAGAGGTTGAAACAAGGCTTCTTGCTGACAACATAAACACCCCTTTGCTTGACTTTCTGAATACAGGAGCTTCTCTCAGCAATTCCACGCTCACCTCCAAGATGACAATTCCTCAGTCCGTTCCACAAGCAGCCTCTCAAGGGCTAGAATTCACCTCTGTGAGCAGCAGCATTTCTCACATAATAGCGCAATGTGACTCACGGTTTCCTTTTGTTCTTCCCTGCCTTCCTTTCATCCACCTGTGGTATTTCATCTTGCAGTCAGTTTGGAAAGCTTTAGGCAGAGCTCCTTTCTTTGTTGTATGTTTGCACACCTAGTAGAGAGTGGAAAGACCTGACTCATGACCAATGCTCCTGGACAACACTGCATTACGCGCACACACAGAAAACCCCAGCAACAGAAAGATGAGGATTTGTTGGCACTTGAGCTGTACTCAGCATCCCCAACCTCCCCATGCAGCCACCAGCTGCGTGCTGGTGGGGTTCAGCCCCACGTGTGGGGGAAGAGGTTATCTAGCTTTGGGAAAGTCAATTAAATCTCAGTATGTCTCAGCTCCTCAAAGATGTTTTAGTCCTCCTTTATGAACTGTTCTGCTGTTCGTGGTGGTGGAGACAAGGCACAGTGAGGTTAAACCCAGAGAAATACTAGGAACCAAATGTAATGGTCCTCCTGCTGTAAGACAAGAGGTTTTCCAGCCGTGCAAGGCTTAGGGGAATATATTAGTGTGTGCGTGTGATGTCTGTATGTATTATATCCGGTTTTCAGTGAATTATAAATACGTTCATACTTTGCATCCCTAATACTGTATTGATAGGATTCACCTCATTTTTTCAGTGACCTCATGTTTCTCTTCTATTTACAGCGCATGAGGAAACAATTTGATTCAATAAAGAAGGTTTCAAACAGAGAATCTTTTATTTCCTTAGTATTATCAGAGGAAGGCAGGATGGTTTGAAAGGAATGCAGCAGCTTGGAAACAGAAGAATACTGCTTTTTTTTTTTTTTTTTTTTTTTTTCAGGTGTCAATGTGCATAGGGGAATAATTGCTAGCAGGAATTTTTGGAATAAATTGACACCTACCAGAAATACCTTGGGCCTTAGACCAGCAAAGCAATTATGCATGTGCTCAACTCGGAACACTGCCTATTTTGCAAGTCACTTATGTTCATAATGTTAAACAGAGGCTTAATAACTCTGCAAGATCATACAAAAGCGGAGTTGGAAAGGACCTCAAGCTGTGACCTAGAGCAACCCTGACAGCTGTTTCTCTAACAGTCCTCCAAAGACAGGGCTTGTACAACCTCCTCTGGTAGCTTGTTCCAACTATCCTTCGAATGAGAAAGTTTTAGGTTTTGGTTTGGTGTGGTTTAGGGTTTGGGTTTTTTGTTTTTTGGGGTTTTTTTATTTTTTCTTTCCAGGCAGCTAGCTTAAATCTTCTTTGTGCAGAATAAACAAAATTCTCCCTAACGCAGAGAACAACTAAGCTCTGTTCTTTGTGTAACACCCTCCTTGCACACTGCAAGACTGATAGCATCTCTCCTCTCTTGTTCTTACCCTGCTCCTTTTTCTGTACTGAAAAAAGACAGCTTCTCCAGCCTTTGCTTGAATAACCTGTGTTTCACATCACTTATCATCCCATTGCGCTCTCCTGAATTTGTTAGTGCGTTTTTCTCAAGTGCGGAGCCAAGCTGATGCCCCACCAGTGTCACACAGAGCAAACTGATTGCCTCGTGTTTCATGTCCAGCCCTCTTATTGATACCACTTGAAAGAAAAGATTTGTCCTCTTTTCTATATGCACATTGAGTTTCTCGTCCTCGGTAACCCCAAGATCACTTCTTGGTGTGCTGTCATTTCTCTTCTTATTCAATCTATTTTATTTGTGGAAAATGCCTCATCTTTGCTGGATTTCATGCTGCAGATTTGAAACCCTTTCCCACTTTGAATCATCCACTGGTTTTATAGTTACTGCTGTAAGTGCTGAGCTCACTGTCAGTCCCTGCCTCTAATGAATAAGGTAAATAGAGCAGAGAATAGGATAAATGCACAAAGGACTTTCCTTAAATGTCATCCAACCTGACAGTGAATGACTGATAACTGATCTCCAAGTGCAGTTTTTTACTCAGAGGCATGTTCAAGTGAATGTGGCTACACCAAGATCATCTTTTCCTGCTTTATTTCTCAGAATATCATGTAGGAAAATAGCATCCTGTCCCTTTCTCAGTTACTGGGCTACTTACCCAGTATATTGGTCTGGCATGCCTTGTTCTTAAAAATAATATAAAAATCTGCACTGGCTGATATTTGTCAACATATTGTTCTCTTGGGATTATAACTTGGTTACCTAATTATTCATTCTACTATCTTTCCATTTATCAAAGTTAAGCAGATTAGTGTTGAATTCCCTGGCTCCTCCCTTTTCCTCTCTGTAAAGACAGGTCCTCTCTCTGCCATTTTCCAGCCTTCTGGGACATCCTCTTTAAACCTGGAATTCTTGCAGATAATAGCTCAGTCTGCTTTGATTAGTTCCTTAATTATACTAGTCTGAGTTTCATGAGGCCTCACAAACTTGAAAGCATTTGTCTTACCTAAAAGGCGTTCGGGCAATTCTTTTTCTGTCTTTGGCCTTCGTATTTCCCACCTGCTAAATCAATTTCAGTTAACATTTTGCAAAGACTTGAACAGCCTTCTCTGTTTCAGCCTTTTTATCCAAGAAGTAACAGGCTTTCCTGTGTTGTCCGGTTGCTTCAGGACATATGGGAAGCCTTTCATACCCCTTGCTAGTTACTATTCATTTTGCATTTACATGCTTGTGCTATTCCTCTGTGTTCATTCACCAAGTCTGCACTCCCACTTCTACATTAAATCCGTGCATCTACATTAAAGATGCACGGCAATCTTCTGCAGGCTGCTGGTGCTGTCCTACTGCTCTTCAGCTACGCTTCCTTTCCTTCTCTGCCACTCAAACTGCTTTGTGGCTGTTCAAATATAGGCTTGCATAGCAAATTTTCTGCACTTCTTTCCTCCAGAATTCCTTCCTGTGAGACCTTACTTACCATTGCTATGGTGCTGTTGAAATTTGCTTTCCAGAAGTTGGTGTTTGTTCTGTGGTTTTTACTCTTTTCGCGCACACAACCATCTCGTGACCATCGTCACCCCCCTTGCCTTACGTTTCAAAGCTTGCATTCAATTCCTGCCTACTCAGCAGCACCAGGACTAAAATATGCACTCCTACCTCAAACAAACACCCTTCTTTCTTGGAAAAAGCAATTTTTTGCTATAGCATTCTAAGAACATGATGAACTCTATGTCCTGCCCTATTCAATTAATTACTCATGTAAAATTTCCCCATCATCAAGCCTTTGCATGCCTTGAGATCTGCAGTAACCTCTGCTTGGTTCACTCTGCAGGTGTTGCCTTGTACTCCGAGGTCAGACTTGCCATTATTGGTTTCATTATGGGATGCAGGAGTCTGCAGATTAAACCTTTTATGGAGCAATTACACCTCCATCATCGTCTTGACCCAGGTACCTTCCAGTATTAAACGGGGTATGCCTGAATGCTTTAGTTCCCAAATCCAGTGAAGACTGCAAAGCATTCAGGTGCCTGACAATGGTCAGATGCCCGATGGTCAGCCCATTATGTTTGGGGTTTTTTTTGTTAATTAGATGTGTAATTACATGCACTTACTTATATGGACTTCTTTGTAAAAATTTAATGCTCAGAAGATTTGGCAGCCCTAAATATGCCAGGCAGGTACTGTCTTTGTACCTGATAAAGAAACCTGGCACCCTGAGGTCTCCCCGAGGAGACATCATTAAATAAATTAGAGCCCTTAATAATCTCATCTAGAGCATGAACCGGTCATAGTGCAAAGGGTCTACCTTCATTTACACCGTCAGTCTGTGGTGTTATCTCTGTCCAACTGTCTTCTTTTCCTATCTGCAAGGAAATGGAGAAGCAACCAAGGCAGAGTGGTGGTGACAGAGGTGCGATCCTCCCTGACCTCTGCACCTTCCACAGATCCGCTCTCACATTGTACAGATGCTGCAATGAGCCCCGCACCTCTGGGCTCTCCCAAATGTGTGGACACGCAGGCAGGGGCAAAGGCTTCCTCAAAGGCAAACAGTGCTCCTGCCGAGGGGTGGGGGGCTCGCTCTGCTCCTCCCACCTTTACTGCCTAAACTTGGGTCTGACAATGCTTTTACCCAGCAGCTATTCTTAAAGCACTTCTTTTTTGCATGTGTTGCTTGTTTGATCTTTTGAAGTGATGGCTGGCACCTCCGCCTTGCCCAGCCAAGGTTGCTGGCCCTGTGCAAATCCGTGGAGTCCTGGATGGCTTTATCAGAAGTCTCCCCGCTCCTGTTTAACGAGTGCCATGGTTACGAGCGCCACTAGACTGATGATATTCACATGCAGGAAACAATGCAGGGAAAACAGGATTTGCACGGCTCCGGCTGCACTGCCCCAAGAATTGCAGGAAGTGATTGTACTTTATGAAACCGTCTGTGCTCCGCTAGATTGTCTATAGCTTTTAAGGTCAAGCTGTAGCACACCGCGTTTGAAATGCCCTTTGTAATAATGAGGACTGTTTATGAACCACAGTACAGGCTGTATTGTTTACCCTGGGCTTTGGTTAAAAGGTGCTATATTTCAGCCTGTTTTGCAGGATGGCACAGGGAATCTATCATGGGCCTTTCTGGCATGGGCTTGGACTGGGTTCAAAGGGGGAATGTCCATCATGTCATCTGAAGTATCCCGCAGCATGCAGAAAGTCACGCAGCAAGCACGGCCGCCCGTCACTGTGCAAAGCCAACAAAAGAGCCGGGGGGGAAATGGGGAGGGCCTGTCGGGGTCCTGGGGTGTTGCTCCGGGTGCTTCCCACAGCAACTGAGCTGCCCCCTTGGAGCAGGGAGAGGTGCGAGCCCTGCAACGGGTGTGCTCAACCCAGAGAGAGGCATGGGGCAGTGGTGCAAGGGAACCATGGCCACTGCCAGCTAACCAGGAAAGTTCTGGGAAGCAGCCATAAATTCAAGGTCCCTTCTCTGCTAATTCCCTGATCCTTTAAATCACACAAGAGCTGGCTGGTGTCGATGCAGGTCCATGCAAGAGGGCTGCAAATTATGTCTTTCTCCAAAGCACGACTGGATTGGAAGTGCTCGGGTGCTATTTCTAGTGCGGGGTTCAGGTTTAATAATACCAGGGTTAAGATCAGCACACAAGGCTCTGGCAGTCAAATCTGCATGGCTCACGCTTGCCCAAAGAAGGAGGGAGGGGGAGTTTTGGAGCAGATCCTCTTCCTTTACATTGCATTGAAGGCTGCAAACCAAAAACCTAGCTGCTAGCCCTCTTTGGGCTAAGAACATTGCTCTATGAAAGTAGGTTGCTTGTACAACTTGCTAATCATACAGAAAAGCTCTGTTTAAAATAAGTTAGTGCTGCTCACATCTTGGAAGTGAGGAGGATCTGCCTGTGTGATCAGCTGCGCTCCTGCTGTAAGGAGCGTAACAGACTTGTGACATTTTGGGGTGGCCACCAGTAACAATGTGGACGTACCGGAACCACCACGGGTGGTTAGAGACTTGCAGAGGCCACGGCAGAGTCTGGAAGCTGAGAAATGTCCTCCTTCAGACACGAGCGTTCAGCTAGCGATCACACCAGACGGCAGGTGGGTGTGCAGGACAGCAGCCCAGGGGACTTGCTGGATCTGTGACAACCGGCGGCATGCTGTGCCTTAAATGGAGATTTAACTTAATCGATATGGAGAGGTCCCTCTTGGAGGACTTTGCAATCAAAATGGAGCATGTTCACAGGAGGAAGGGAGCATCCATCAGGTGTTGGGAGAGGAAGATGGGGAACATGGCTGAAACCTCCGAGGGGTCACTTGGTGCCGGTTTTGCTGGCAGGAGTCTGGGCTGTGGACGTAGAATTCAGCAACAGCCCCTGGGTGGGGGGCCATGCAGCCAGCCCCTGCAGCAGCTGAGGAAAAGCCGTAACATGCTCTCGCTCTGGTTCACCTTCTCCTTCCCTCTGATTGTGGTCAGGGGAAAGAATTTGCCCCCTTCCTGAGATAAATCTGGCCACTGGAGTAGGTAAATTGCCTGAAATATGTCCTAAACTAAGCGGTCTGCTCTTGGTCCTGTTCATTTTGCTGTTTCTGCATCACAGGGGAAGATCTCCTGGCCTCAGAACAAGGGAAATACTTTGCTTGGGTAGGCAAAATCTCCTCCCTGACCAGGACTAAACAGTCGAGAGCCAGCCAGGCAGCCTGGAGTACAGCATTGTTTTCTAATAAATAAAACTCAAGAAGAAGAGTTAAGGGAACACATAATTAACCTTTGCAGCAGATGCTGAGGGATGAAAAGCTTGCTATTGATAGACATCTTTCACATCCCCTCCCATGGCGTCTTTGAGCACTCTCACTTGTTCGTTTTATCCACCTGTTGAATCTTGACATGAATTAAAACTCGGAGCCCAGAGCAGAAGCGGGGGTTTGAGCAGAGTACTTGCACAGGAGCCTGTTTGCTGGGCTGCAGCTGGGCCTCTCTGTTGCCATCGCAACACCGCTAATAGCTCCTGCCATCGAGGAAGGTGTCAGAGGGGAAGGCACCCATCCCAGGCACCACCAGCTCACAGACCGGTTTGGCAAAATCCTTTGGGGCAGGCAGTATTTTCTCAGCAGAGAAAGCCCTTGGCCTCTGATGTACCCTTTGCACATCTCCTCCCATCCACCCTCTCCAAGTCCTTGTGTATCGGTCTTGACATCCAGAAAAAATGTTCTGATTCATTCCCCTCTGTCTTTATCCAAATTCTAGTACCTCATGGCACTGAAATTTTTAAGGAGCCTCACCAGCAGTCCTTCTGTATTGAGAAGAAGGGGTAACAGAGCTGGACATCAGTGGACTATGGTAACTCCCAAGTGCCAGGAGGTGGGAGCTTCTAAGGGAGCTAGGGACAGACGCCACAATGTTTGGGGAGGGAACAGGTGAGAAGTGGCTCAGCTTAACAAAAATTAGAAACCTGAGGTTCTTACAAGCACTAGTCACTTCGAAAAAAATCTTGGCACGCACGTACGTAGTGTGAGCAAGCATAAGGATCTGAGCTTAATTTGATTTTTTAGCAGCTAACTGGGGTTCAAGCATTAGAAGCTGTTCAGACACAGCGCACCGAACCCTCCAGAGTACGTAAAGAAGCAAAATGAAGAGGTGGACAAAGCGAATCTTAAAAATAATGTTGACTTCTCTGGGTTCCCTCATATGTCTAAGATTAGTCACGGGCGAGCTTTGCCAGATGGAGGGTGACTGCTCAGCTCTTTGCTGGTGAAGCCCTGTTTCTACTAACCCAGTGGCCACCTTTCAGCAGCACTGAAGGGTTCGGACGCCCCCGGCATTGTTCGTTACGGCAGCTCTCGGGTGGTTATTCACAGTTTATCAGATATGATCACTCACTCCGTTTCCTATTGGTTTTCTTCTTGGAAAACTGAAAACATGTACCCAGGAAGACGATGACCGCATTCCTAGAAACTTCTGAGCTTGAAGAAATGTTTCTGTGCATGCTGTTCGGGTGAGTCATGAGGGTGACCTCCAGAAAGCAGCAGAGCAACTGTCTTGAGACTCCGTTCTTGGACCTTCTCTCTTTTTCTCATTTGACCACTTCTGCATGTCTTGTAGGGCCCACAGACACATAGGACACACATCAAAAACCAACACACTCCCACCCTAAAGGCAGGGTTTCCCCCTTTTTGTTTTTTTTTTTTTTTGGCCAAATAAGAAGCTGGTTGTCTGGCTTGGACTCCAAATGTGAAATACTGAGGAGAAAGACCCAAAGCCATCGTCAGCCAAAGGAATAATCTAAACTAACTAATAAACTAAACTACAGGGGTGACTTAAAACTGGAGCCTATTGGGGAAAAGACGGCAGTGTCAGACTGGGAGAGCTGATTTAAAAGCACAGATATGCAGTCCAATAAACTAGGAATTTGCTGCTTAAGGGGGAAATATGGCAGAAGACATTTAAAGATTAGGGATGAGTAAATGAGAAAGGAATGAAAAAGAGCGAAGGAGTAGAAAACACTTGTTTGAGGAGTACCTAGAAAAATTAGGACTTCTTAACTTGAATTAAAACCTCTTTGTAGGGAGAAATACTTTCATCCGTTAGGAGGTAGAGGTGGTAAAGGTGGCAAGGAAGGGAGAAAGGGAGCATCAGGGTGTAGGAGGGAGCCCAGAGGAGTAGAAAGCAGGTTGTCAGGGGAGCTACTATAAGCCTTTCTCAAGCACCCATGGCAAAGGACAGAAAGGGATCGGAGCCACTAAATGTTATTTTCAAGATAAAAAGAGAAACATTTTGTAAAGTGCATGACAAAACTCTGTCCCAGCGTTCTGCAGCCAGGGGTTTAAAGAAATGACTGTGTCCTGTACAGGTGTTTGCAAACTCTGTGACGAGTATTTTTATAATAAATACTGTGGCCAGTATTTTTATAATAAATCTGAAGTTCCAAATTCGGGGTCACAGTAACAAATGCAGGCTAGGAGCAAGCAAGTAGCATCATGATTGCCTACCTGGCTGTCTATTCATACACAGCTCTGATCTTTCACTTGCTGTCTTCCCTTGTCCCGTCCAAAAGGTGAGAATATTGCAGGGTATCCCTTTCCCCACCCTTCCCCACGACCGTCCCAGGCGTTCAGCGTGGAGATGTCTGAAGCTGTAGCTGATAAGCAGAACCTGCAAGACTATCTGTAGTTCCTACTAACCACCAGAGTATGGCTCTCTGGAGAACATAAAAATAAAGTTAAAAAAACCCCAAACAACAACAAAAAAACCCCACCAAAGCAAGCTGACATAAATTACACAGGAAGCTTTTGACCAGTTTGGCTCCCTGCTTGTAACAACAGCTTGTAGAACTCTGCTTTACTGGCCATCAAGACTAATCCCAAGGTCAGCAGATCGTAACCCTTTATCAAATGATAAATATTTGTCTTCATAACCTCAGCACAGCTTGTGTGACTGGGGCAGGAAGCTCACTTCCACCAAAAGATGTTTGCTTGTTTGTTTATAACAAGTGGCTAACACCGGGACCAGAGTCTGTATGGAGACACCAAGCTGCATGCCTCCGTTTTCCAGCGTAATGCACTTTGTTGCTCTCACGGACAGAACTGGTTGCTTCTGAAAATCAGCCCGTGCTTATGAGTCACCTAATTCAAGAGCTTCTTTCTAGATTATGGTATTTCCAAAGTTTTGGGTTTCTTTTGGTATTCAGAGTAATTCACACAATTTTAATTTTGAAATGCAAAATTCAGAGAGCATTAGTACGCTTACAGTTTCAGCCCCTTGCCAAATGTTTCTTTTCTACTGCTCTTAATTTTTATTATCATTTCTTATTGTTAATTGTTTGATTTCAATCAACACATTCAACCTCTAGGGCGTTATGCAAACTCATTCTTACCAACCCTGGCATTCACAAATCTTCAGTGGTGTTGTCCTTATTTTAAATATTATAAAGAATTTGAGATTCTTTTTACTTATGTTCTGGCTTTCCAGCCTCTTGGACACATTCAGCTGGCACTTCCAAGCTTTTCCCTATAGCTGTGCAGGCACCCTTTCTCTAAAGGGAAACTAAATAGCACACTGGTCCAAGAGCCCAGAAGCTGGAGGTTTAATTAGGGCAAGAACTATTTCCCAACTCATGGTTAAAGTTGGCAACATCACAGACAATTCAGAAGAAATCAGACCAAGGTATAATTGAAAGAACAGGCTGCAGAGCTGAGATACATTTGCATTTAGACTGCTCTGCAAAGTGCTCTGGTCCTCAGCACAATGCTCAAAATAAATAAATAACCCAAAGAACGGTGTGTTTAAAACCCAGCAGGAGTGAAAGTGCTTTTCTCTGTCTTTTATGTGAAAAGTTTGCACAGCAGTAAAAAAAAAAAAAAAAAAAAAAGCCTCAAGAAAAAAAAAATCAAGCAAACAAATGGCTGTTAAACCAGACCTTTACCTAAGACTCCTGCAACATGAAAGAAGCCCATGGAGAATTTTTTGTATGCATTTTTAGTCAAAGTGTGTGGACAGCCTTAAATAAAGGTGAAAGGTTGAAATCCTCCACCACCACTATATATCCCCCCGGCTTAACAAGAAAATCCCTAAAGTATGTTTGTTGACAGACTAGTAACAATTGCAGAGTTTATACTGTTATTTACCACCCCCCTTCCTTTTCTTCCTCCTTTCCCCTTGATGGTCTCAGAAGCTTTGCCCATATGTATTTTATTTGCTCATTGATTCAGCTCAACGCTGGTTTAATCCAGAACAACAAGAGTAAATGAGGCCTGGGTTTCTCTTTTATGATGATGACTCTCTTTTTGCAGGTACTGTTTGTTTGCAGATTAGGGAGGCCTGGGGAAAAGGGGCATTTGAAGCATGACTCCTAGGATGCCTTATTAAAGGATGGCAGGTTTCTTATCACTTCTCATCACACAGCTGTGGCCTCTTAATTCCTGTTGTTTCTCAATATGCATTCTTTAAGTATTTCCATGTTGACAGTGATATAATTTGTGGCATGCCCTCCCCCCCCTTTCCCTTTCTGTTTTCATCTTATCTGATTTGTTGTTGCATTATTTTTTTGTTTTGGGGTTTTTCTCTGAACTTGCAGGAAGCTATTTTTAAGTTCCACAAAGTTTTAAAACGGAAGAGAAATAAAAATGAGGTCTGGGTGAAAGAATAAGCAGCAGATTTTGGAAATGCTGGCGGGCAAGAACAGTATGGACTCTGGCCGCTTTTCAAGGAGGATGGCCGGGTCTTTCATGGCCACTTGGAAGCCCAAAATGCAGTGCATGTGGTTAAGCAGTCCAGAACGGTTCTGAAGACTGGAGGTGATGACATTGCATTAACTAACATCTGAAGTATCTAAATCAGAGGCTCAGAGGGCAGGCAGCAGCCAGCAGCTCCAGCACAGCAGGGCTCAGAGCTCTTTAGAGAGCAAAGCCCCCTGGACGGATGGTTGGCAAACCATGGCAGAGTGCAAGAGAAGCATTGGGAATGCTAACGGGCTCCTGCTGGACACAAAGTACAAAATTTCCTCTGTACGTGACTAAACCAGAGTTCCATGCTGGAGCAGCATGGTCATTTAACTGGAAAGGAAGAATCTGAAGGGGTGGAAGTGATGGCTAATAGATGTTGCTCCCCCTGGATTAGTGTCCTTAAAATACTCCTCGGACTCCTTTGCCTGCACTCAAAATTGCCATTTTGATTTGCACCTGAGGCTGAGAGATGAGCATTGGAGGCTGTTGCTCCGTGCTCAAGTACAGACTTATCTGTCAAGTGCCTAGACCAGTCACGGTGACTTTGAGTCAGGGGGAAGGAAGCTACAGGAAGGACAGCAATGCTACAAAACCTTCAGGGAAAAGCAGGAAGGCAGGATCTGAGCTTTCTGCTTTTTGGTACCCTGGTAGCTGTTTGCCCTTGGACCTGGGTTCACACACAGCCCCTCAAGTTCCTCACAGGAACCCTTTGGAGGGCTCTGCAACCCCTCTGGAAGGTTATTGGCCTTGGATTTTTCCTTTTTTTCATAGCTGATGATGGAGTCAGGAATGAGAAATGTCTCCCCTCACCTCTTTGTTCAGCCCATGTTCTCCCTCCCCAGTTACACAGCGCTGACCACAACTGCATGAACATGGGGAGTAAGAAAATAAGAGAATGGGAATCACTAGGTATGTAACATCTCACTGACAAATTACTTACTGTTAGCAAATTACTGACTATAAAACATAAAAATAATCCTCTCCCCCTAAAATTACCTGATGTTCCTGCCAGCCAGCTCATATGCTGGATATAAATTAAATAGCAACTTGTAACAGAGCCAATAAAGCTGCTAAAGAAAGCACCCACAGAACATTTCAGACAAAATAAGGAAGAGTTTTCAATGGCCAAGACATTACAGCACCATCTGAAATTCCCCAATGTGTCTGTCCTTAGAAGGCCAGCATGGAGAATTATCTGTACAAGAAAATAGGCATACACAGAAAGGGACAGACTTGGTGCTCACGCGTTGTGTACCCACAGCGTGCCCGTTTCCCTTGGCTTTGCTGCTGTCTGCCGTCCCTCGGAGCATCGCTAGTTAAGTTTTCTCTGGACACTGTGGCAGCAGTGGAGCAGCTGTCCCCTTCGTGATCTGGGCTTGCCTCTCTCATTGGTGTGTGGAGTCTTTTCCTCTTGACTTTTAGTGAGATGTGTTTTCCCCTTCCTAAAGTTTACTGAATAAATCCCTTCTTTTTAACATCCCAGCGTGACTCAGCTATCACTGTGGTAGGACTATTCCAAACAGAGAAGATCCTGATAATCTGTGGGCCAGTGTGTGTGTGTGTTGATGCTCAGGCTGGGTTCGCTAATGGCTTTCAAGGATGAAAAAGCAAGCTAAAAATCAGGCTGCTGATTATTCTTACCCTGGGCCTTTGGTCTTGCTTGGCGTATTTGCTCAGGTCACTTGTTGAAGCTGTTAGAGCCTGGGTTTGCACTGCGGGAAGGAGTGAGGGGCTGCAGCTGGATGTAACAGGGATGGCATTGGAGAGGCGAAGAGAAATGTGCGTCCTGTACATTGAGAATCCTGAGGGTGGCAACTCAAATGTATTTACCAGTACTCAGGCTAAAACACAACACGTTTGTTTCATTTTAAGATTTTTTGGTGTTTTGGTTGGGGTTTTTGTTTGGGTTTTTTGTTGGTTTTTCCATCTGAAAACTGCAATACCTCAGAATCAAGGAATTAGGTCCTTGCTTCCAATTTTCTTGACTGTAAAAGATAGATAAAACTATAAGACTTTTTTTGCTCACTGCCCCTGTTATTCTAGACAGATTTCTAAATCTGAGAATTCACAGAATTATACAAATTTACCCCAGAAAGGCAGCCTCAGAGAATCTACAGCATCCCTCTCAAATGTGGCGTTCTTCCACATGTTTCACTGGGAGTTTCTGGGTCTGTTCTCGGTACTCCTCAGTGTGCGTTACTCAAGGCTAACCACATGGCATCTGGGTTCCTCCTCACAGGCCACATTTCCCAACCTTTTGTCATTTTTCTTGCCCATCTCTGTGCCCAGCCCACCTCACCTATCTCCTCGCTGAAGCACAGCACCCAAGACCAGACCCAGTGTCCAAGCTGAGCCCACAGCAGCGCTTGGTAGGGGTTAGATTTGGGGAGACTAATGCCAGTGTCATGCGAAGCAGGGTCCGAGGGCTTCCGCAGGAGACTGTTACTGCCTCTTTCCCCCTTGGTACTGATGCTTTGGAGACAAGTCCTCCAGGCTTATTAAACATGCAGAGACTTAGGCATCAGGATGCTCGTCTAGAGGCATATGGCCAACACTAGTACTCGTACAATGCTAACTAACCTCCTAAGCATCTAGTTGTGTTGGGTTCTCTTTGTGCTGGGGTTTCCATTGGGGAAGTTTGGGTTTTGCTCACATCCACCTGGGTCTGATGACACAGGTCTCCCCCAAGCAGATGGTGCACCTCAGCCCTGCCAAGACTTGCAGAATGAGCACTGCCCCGTTGTGTTTTACTTTTCAGAAGGCTGTTTTCAGATGGCCTCTCAGCTGTAATTTTTCTACGCTTTTCATATTTTTTCTCCTATTTTCTAATCCTTTTGCTGTCAAGACATGTGGGCATGGACACATTCTTCTCTCCCAAAAGTATCTTTTAGGCAAAAAAGAGGACATGGCAGTATAGGGGGTACTCAAATATGCTGTCCCAGACAAAGGTTCGAGTTCTGCCCCTGCATGATGTTGGTTTCCCCATGTGCCAGCCAGCACTTTAACCACCCGGTCATTCGGTCCCTCACAGGCACCTCTTTGGTCAGGTCATGCAAGGATCAGCTTTTCTATGAATGTTTTAGAAAGCTGAAATCCAGGAGAAAGACTGCTGCTGCCAAGTCTGGTTAAAATGAGATGTTTACGTCCTTGAGGGAGAAAAGCTGAGGCCACATAGTTCTGGATGATTAAACGACCTTGTTATCTTGCTGGCTTCAGGAGAGCCTGTTCTTAGGCACTCCGTTTTGGGCAGTGTTTTAGGCTAGAGCTGACTTTTTACGGCTCAAAATCAAGAAGAGTGCCAGGAGGCTGGACCAGTTTGTCCTGAATTGACTGGGCCAGGCTGGGGCATGGCAGAGCTGGCTGCAGTGTGCTGGGATGGGGGCATCCCGTGGCAGCCACAGCCCATTACCCCACGATGCTCAATATCAAACCAGCAGGTACCCGGGTACACACGTGAGCCAAACAGCAGCTGCCTGTCCTACGTGGTGTGCAACCCCATGGCCTTGGGGGTGGGAGTGGGGCCTGGAAGTGCCTGCTGGTGCTGTTCTAAAGGGTGAAAGTGGCTTTTTTCTAGACGTTCAGGGAAGCAGATTTCAGAAAGTTGAGAAAGACTCACCCGCAGCATCCTTCCAGGTTCAGGCTGGGGTTCTGAGCTGCCTCCATCCACTTCTAAAGCACCTTGAAGAACAGCAGTATTTCGTTAACTAATCACTCAGTACTGATTTCACTTTTTCCGATGCAGAAAACTGTGTATACTGAATTATAATTAGATAACTTTACCTTTTTTTTTTAATTTATTTGAGTTTATTTTATACACTTAATTTTTTTTTCAGTTGTGATCGTTTGCAGTTAACTTCAGGAAGGTTTTCAGTTTTCTTGTTGAGCACAAACTTGGAAACCTGATCTTTGACCTGAGCTTTTTGCTTTTAATCAGAGCAACTTTGCTTACTGTTATTATTTACAATTTTTATTTTCTTATAGATTAAATCCTAGCTGTGAGCAGGGGCCTTTTTTTATTCCAGCTGCTGGCAGCAGTTTGGCACTAAGTGAGGTGTTGGTGCCCTCTACTGAGCAGCGCCTCATGGCAAAAAGAAGGTAGGTGTTCCATCTTCTCGAGCTTGCAATCTGGTTTTAAATTTGTATATAAGCTTGAAATATTAAAAAATAGACACCTGCACCTCTGCAACCCGAAGGACCACTGCCAGTGAAGCAATTCACACTGTATGGTTTGGGAAACAGTTACAAGCATTTTCTAAGCTCACATTATCTGTAAGCAAGTTGTTCTTTTCTCATGCTTGCATTACATTTATTTGTAGTGTTGACTTGTATTTGTAGTGTCACCTTGTGCCATACACTCACCTGTCACCCCCCAGATGCTCTTTCCCTGCCCCTCCTCACTGTGCATGCAAGCTCAGACATCGTGTCCGTGCTTCCTCTTCCAGCAGTGTCGCCCCTTCCTAGCCAGTCCTCTCTTCTTGTCCCCCAAAACTTTTAAGTGCATTGAAGCCTGGACATGTTTTTAAATATATGACCGTACAGCAGGGCTTTGAATCTTGATGCTACCCACCATGATGTGGAGAGTAGCAGGAAAGAGCGCTGTGATACCTGGGATTTATAATGGATCTGCTGGTTAGTGGTAACTGGGCAGCCAAGGCACGGTGTAATGTTTTTCCATGTACCTGTTAGAAGGATGTCACCTTTATGATCACACCACAATTTTAAGCCTCCATGAGAAATCTAGTTTCTAAGAACTGGACGTCTGCTTCATTTCCTTGAAGGGCTGGGCTGATCTCTGCAAGTTATTCCTGGAGAAATTAAGGTGCTTATATTTACATTCATTCAAATTCATGGCATGCACAGCGTGCATTTAGCAAGGAAAATGTTGACTGATTTTTTCTTTAGTTGAGGTTACTGTGGCCAGGGTCTGGCAGGACTCTTGAGAAATTTGGCCCTCATGCTGCATCACACAGGGGAAAGCCTAAAACATGCCCAAGGGATTTACTGCTCTGCCAAAAGCAAGCAGGGAGATGGTGATGGCAATAGGTTAGAGAACCAGTTTTCTGCAGTCCTGGCTAAAGAGCAGTGCTGTGGAGACGCTGCACGGCACAGTGATGTTCCCCAGAGGTCCCATGTGCATGGGACGTGTGCACCAGGGACAGAAGCTGTGTAACCTCAAATTGGCAGAGAATGTTAGTGGGTAAGGCTAACATTAAACATCTTCTGTATCTTCTGGACAAGTGGTGTTTCTAGGTCGCTCTGAGACTGGTGAAGGCAGTGGCACCGCTCCCAGCCCCTAGGAAGTGTGGGTTGTGCAAAAAAGTGATGCAGAAACGGGAAGGGCCACACAGTCTGTGGCACAACTGCCTCCCAGCAACAGTCTGTATCACACGTAGAAAGTGGCATAAAGAGGCAGAGAAGACATTTGCATCTGTGTTTCTGGTTCACTTTTAATCACCCCTTTCTTGTGCCTAAGCACTTCAGTCTCCATTTAATGCCAATATATAACTTACTCTTAGACAGCCTGAAAAGACTGAATAAGAGTAACAAACGTCATGCAAATCTTCCTTTTGAATAAATGCATGACCTGTTTGTCAAGAAAATGGGGCTAATACACAATTCCAGCCATTCCAGACAATTATAGTCTCTCTGTACTGTAATTACTGCAATGTCAGGTGGATGTTTTTTCTACAGTATTCAATGCTGAGCTTGGCTAATGGTCACATTTCCTTATCCACAGAAATTGTTTAGGTTTGACAACGATTTCAAAAACCTAAACCAACCAAAGAGTGCCTATGCAGCGACTGCTCAAGTGACATGCATGAAAAACAGCTGACAAAGTAAATGCACATAATGCACTTAACTAACGTGTTTTCTGGGACGTGTTCAGGTTAACTGTGTGGGTAGGTTAAAAACTGCCTTCTCTGAATATGGCTCTCCCCAGCAAATCCAGTCATGATCCTCCCTGTCAAAACACAGGAGAAAGTAAGCAGAGTCTGCGAGTGGAGGAGGAGAAATTTGGCAGAGCCTGGGGAAGTTCCAAACCCAACACTGGGATCAGTGCAAAATCTCCAAGTTCAAGAATTACAAAATCACCTTTCATACAGGAGTTGCAATATTTTTGAAAAGACAGCACTTGGAGGCTATCTACTTACCGAGGTTCTTTCATATGGTAAAGGTAGGATTTGGTTTCCTGTTAATTTGATGAAAACTGCAGTGTATTTAGATGACTCAGTTACGTTCAGTTATAGGCATGCCTGTTTATGAGAAGCAAAGAAAGCGTCTTAGGTATTTAAGAAAAGCAAGTCTATAAATAGCAGTACAATTCTGCTACAGAGGGGCAGAAACTCCAGCCCTTCATCTGAACATTTCATGCTTTGGGGCACTTGAAATCTGAGTCTGACGTTTGCATCATTAAAATGTTTAGAGTCCACCTACACAGGATTGTAAAACACGCAGTTTTCAGCAGACGTTACTTAAGTCACATCTTCCCTCTGCCTGTTCCCTTACCTCTCCCTCTTTCTTCCCCCTTCTGTTGTTAAATCCTAAACACTTTCACAGAAACTTCTTTTTATAGACTCTTTTTATTAGAGCACTATCCCCACTAAACACTTCCATGAAACTCTCCATTAAGACTGTAACCACCTACAGACCCTGTGGTATCCTGTTAGATTTTTCAAAGTTGATTTTACGCAAGTTTCTCACTGAGCACATTTTAAATGTCAAATTATAACTTTAAGTCTGTGATAGTATATATTCATCCCCTTCCTTTCAGCTTTTGGAGGAAACTTTTTCTTCCCTTTTGCACACACAACCTCCGTAAGCTGTCTGAAATTTCCCGTCACAGTTCACAGAGAAATTTGTCTTTTGAAAGATGCAAACCATTAAAAAAAAAATAAAAATCAGCAATTAAAGGAGATTTTAGAAAGTTACTATTATGTAAGGGAAGGCAAATTATGTAAGGGAAAGAGTGCTATGGAAAGGAGGGAGTGCAAAGCGTTCTGCAAGCTTAACTCCTCGAAGGCCTGATGGATCTTGATCTTGAGGTCTTGCCCGGTTTTCTAACGCAGTGGTTAAGCTGATTAAGGTATCATCTCTGCCTGGAAACCTTCCTGCACTTGTTTCTCCAGACCGTGGTGAGACACAGTGATGCTGCCACATTCAGAGTGATGTGATACCACTGGATCATAGGGATTATGGCTGGAAGGTGTGAGGGCTCTGTGGCAGTGAGGTTGACCTGAGCAGCCAAGATTATCCACCCCCATATTTTTAAGCACCAAGCTGGACTGATACCTACCCTCTGCTGTCCCTGTCCATACCATCCTGTCAAGCTTATGGGAGCATAGTAACTTCCAGAGACACTTTTACAGCCTGGAAGCAGTGTCTAAGGCTTTTTCATCAGGTGGCCTCCAGCTGCCCCATCCATCCCTGCAGCTGGATATTCCACTTCGTGAAGATCAGCAGAACAACTCTCATGGAGCCAGGCTGGTCCTGTGACACAGCCCTCCCAGCTCCATGGAAATAAGTAAAGAACTGTGCTGAATTGCCTACCATCCTTATTCCTTACTAAACCCTGACCCTGCTTTTGCATGTTTGGCACTAATCGTGTCTATACTTCACATGGGATTTATGGATTGTATGTACAGGCAGGGAGAAACACAACTCCCAGTTCTGTGTTTTTAAAACACCCAGAATAGAAAATCCTCTAGAACATGAGTTGCTGGACACTTAACAGGTTGGCTCTGCTCTTGAAGAAATTATTCCCTAGTGTATTTCACATTATTTACATTTTACATATTTGCATTAATTTAAGGTTCCATGCTGGTGATGTGACCATGGAAGCGTTCTTTTTGCTACATGCAAAAGACTGAGTTTATACTGCCCTCTCCTGTAGTGCACTGAAAATGAAAACAGAATTAAGGCCAGAAGATGTTCTGAGAAGCAAAATCCTACTTAGTACTAAGGATGGCTCCACGTCAAATTCTCCCTCTGGATCAGCTTTTCCTTGTGGTTGTTATTTGTGAAAATACTGTCCCTAGCCAGAACATAACATTTTGTGTTCGCTTTTCCCTTTTAAGTTGGCCTTTGCTAATAGCTCTTCTGCAGAGTAGGTGTCACTTCCCAAAATACCACCGTTATGTAAAGCCTGATTGATATGAGCTAAGGTGGGCAGGAAAAAAGTTATCAAAATCTGACTGTTCGAAAGAGAAGAATGTATTTTTGTTTAAAGCAGTGGGAAGGCATAATTACCTGCGTTGAGAATAGGACAGATCTGAGCTCACGTTGCCAGTGTGAAGGTCTATAGAGAGCCCTTCCCTCTGGGTGTGCTCTCCTGTACCCTGAGGTATCCACCGCACGGTGCAGGGGGGAGGCCGAAATCCCACTGCAGCCGTAATGAAACTGCCAAACAACGCCGCGATGTTTATCCAAAGCTCTTTAGCAGTCAGGGTAATTACACCGCTCCTACAACGGGCTCTGAGCCCGGCAGCCTGGAAGGATGGAGGCTGCAGCGTCTGTGCAGGATGGCAGCAGCGAGTCGCTGGGTGGCTGGGTGCTGAGCACCCTGCTGTGCTCCCCGCAGAGCTGGGGGACCCTGCGCTGGGCTGGCCCAGGGTGTACCCCGCTGACCCTCAGATGGAGAGGCAGATGGGGTGAGGAGGTCACGGATGTCTCCCAGCTCTGAAGCTGCTGAAAGGCAGGGTGCAAATAAAACAGCTACAGCAAAGCCTCAGCACCTGGGATTTATTTCATGTTCAAGGTGCGCTGCTTGTCAGGGGACCAGAGCTGGAAAGCCTTTTTTTTTTTTTAATGTTTTACATAAAGACAGGTGCAAATTTCCAGCTTCTCTCTTTTAGGGGATTTTGTTTGGATCTACTGCTAAGTTTGAAAAGCAGCTCTTAAAGCCCTCCCTTTAAATCCCTAAGCCAGCTATTTGCAGCGCTTCATTCCTCTGAAACCCTGGGAATCCTATTTTCTGCAATGTCTCCACCAAGCTGTCATCCTCTCAGCAGGTGTGCGGATGTTGTTCGGCCACAGAGGGCTCTGTTTTATTCCTATGATTAGGTCTTTCCATGTAAGTTCATTAAATTCAGTCTATCAAGAAGTTGTTTTGCTCAGTCAGTAAGTTCTAATGGAGAGCAGGAAAGACTCGTGCATACGCAGCATATTGCGGCTCTGAGGAGTACTGGAGCTGGTCTTCAGATAAAGAAATCCAATAAAAGGGGCTCTTTGCTGAACAAGTTATTTTAAGACACATCTTTTCTTCCTAACGATCCTTCAATTACAGTTTCCTGACCAATAGTGAGAATTGCAGTGGCTTTACTTTTTTTGTAATTTTGCTTTATAACCAATATTCTCACACAGAAATAACAGAGCAGTGATACTACAGCACAGCTGTCATCACTGTTAATCTAGCCACATATATAAGCCTTTAAAAATAATTTGTCAAAGCATTTAGTTGAAGTAAGGGTGGCTTCAAACATTTCTTTAGTCTCTGGTACTCCAGTAGCTTTACTACTACTAATATTTCTTCCCGGATTTTATTCCTGAGATGCAAGAATATAGCAGTTGGCCAGCAAACTTATTTTTTCTTGAGCATTAGCACATCTTTTGCTTCTCTCTTTTCTCCTGCACTAAAGATATTTCAGAAATGTTACGGAAAATTGGCATATTCCCTTAGTGCTCTGCAATACATATCCTTTGGGCCTGCTTAGCTCTGCTTTGCAAGAAAGTTTTAGGGTTTTTCCTTAAACCTGTATTAACAACCTGGGTTTTTTTTACAGGGATTCCCCTGCTAATTGCTTGTACTCTGTTATATTTTCCAGGTTAAATTCACGTTTCTCTACTGTCATTCTGATCACATCTTCTAGAGATGTGCGGTCCCTTTTGCTCTTCTTGGAAGCCAACAAAACATTATTTAAAAACTAGAAGTGGGTCCAAGCAGCAAAATTCAGATCCAGGTACAAACATTGTCGAAGTCCAGGTGTGGGCCAGGTGGGGGTGGTGGAGGCTTGTTCCAGTGGCTTTGATGGCAGAAATGCCACATGGGAACTCCAAGGGAACAAGGCAGCTGCAAGGGGCCAGCTGGGATTTCACTGGTACTGGGGGAAGAGCATATGGTCCTAATGGTCTGCGGCCACATTTCATCACCCAGCTTCTCCACCCTGAGAGGTGGAGCCCTGCAGGCAACAGGGCCAAAGGGCTGCTGCAGACATACTGGTTAAGTTCAGAGGAAAGATGGGGTCTCTCTTGTGGCAAGTAGCCAACTGGTGAATTAGGGAGCCACCCCCAGCTGGCTCTCTCTGCAGGGCCAAGTCCCACTAAGCCAAGCCAAGGCAAGCCCCCAGCTGGTGCAGCACTCCAGCAAAGCAAAGGCAAAAACAAGGTTTTGCTGCTGTTGACCAAAGCACAGCATTTTCCTCCGCCAGGAGCCAAGGCTCACCGAGAGCTCCCGCTCTCTTTGCAGCGAGAGGAAGACTTTCACAATAGAAAGTCTCAATAGAAGCAGTTGCTACGTGGGAGGATATTGAAAACAGTGATTGGCATCACGCTTGCTTTCTTCTGTCTCCTTTGTTGTTTGAACCCCAAGAAATGCAGGAACATGGGTGTTCCTGTGGCTAAGTCTATTACCCTCTTCTCTTTCTCTAATTTCCCCACTCCACTCATTAGCATTTGAAGAATAACTTGCAGTAATCGCACCTGAGGCAGAAGGGTTGTGTTTCCCAGCCCTTTACACAGTCACAAGCGTCACCCACATCTTGGGGGTATAAAACCCGAGCTGCGCCCATTGCACCCAGCACGGCGGGGAGGGTCTCACATCTGCTGTGCCCCGGGACACGATGGGGAAGGGGAGCTCTGCCTGCGCGGGGGGTGCGGGGCTCACTACATGTGCCATGTGGTTACCGGAGCGTGGTGCTGAGCCCTCTCAACGTCCCCTGCGGGGTCACTGCCAGCCCCCTGGCCAGAGGTGTGCCTCTTCCAGCTGATCATGCAGGTGTACTCCAACACTACCCTGTCCGTTAAAGCCGTTGGATGGGGTTGAGCTGGCACAGAGGGGAAGCAAGCCCGTGCTTGTTACTTTACTGTACGAGATGGGTCTCCCATTCCTTTTCTAGAGGAGCCAGGGACCGTGACCCCTCTGTCATGCCACAGTCAAATCTTGGCTGACCCAAAACCTCAGAAGTCCTTGCCTTGAGCCTAGTGCAAAGGCACAGGTATTGCTCTCAGAGGCTTCCCAAGCTGAGACATGCTCCTCTTTCATTTCACCATCGTGAAAACAGAATTAGAGCCCTCATTACAACCAAGCCCTTTTGCTGGCACTCACTGAAAGATCTGTCTAAAACTTGGCAGTGGTTACATCTAGTTACAGTGATGGCAAGAGAAAGCGTGGCTGCAAAGCTGAGAGTCATAGTGTCTCTCCCCTCTGCTAAAGGGAGACCTGTGAGTTTATTTGTGATCAACGTCGTGCAGAGAATCACGTTTTCTCATGCCCTTGCAAGGGAAATGATTGCTAATGGATCTCGTGCTTCAGCAGCATCTCTCTCCCTATGTTTCCCCAGTGTGTAGGTAGAGCAGCAAGCTTATGGAAACCTTTTGTCCTTTTGTAAATTGAAAGAGAACAACTCCTGCTTGCTCACAAAGATGAGAGCCAGAAAGTTATGACAGAAGTACTATTAACTGCTGACTTCTGAAACCTTGAAAAAAGAAGTTTGACAATGAAAGCCGCAGTAATCAAGGTGACAATAACACAAGGAGGGTGAAGGCAGGATTTTTCTAAGCTAGGAAACTGCACCGGGTAGGGGTAAACTTCCCCATGTGTTTCTGCATGTATTTGCTGGGGTGACAAGGACTTTGAAACATGTTCTGGGATTGTGCGTTGTTCTTTATTATAATTACCAGTGCTACAGCAGTGCCTAGCAACTCTAATGAAGTAACAGGGTCTTATTGCAGAAGTCATTGTGTGAAGGAGGAATGAAAAAAAAAAAAAAAAGGCAACTTACTGTCTTAGGCATTTCAGGCAGAAAAGAGTATGAAACAAACACCCAGATTGGCACCATGTCAGCGGGTTTTACAAAATGAGTCCTGTGAGAAACAAAATATGTGAAAACCAAAGGCTGTCTTCCATATATTTACCAGTAAAGGGAGTCATGAGGAGATCCTAAGCAAAGGGAAAGAAATGAGAGGAACATTAGAGCGGCAGCAAGGGAAATGTCTGAGGCTATTTTAAAAAGCCTTGAAGACACCTTTCAGAATAAGGTGTTTTACGGGGCTGGGGGGAGGGCAGAAATTCCAGTATCATGCCTTCAAAATACTATTTCCACCTCCATTCCTCGTGTTCACATATTTCTAGCAATCTGGTCGTGATATTCATATACTACTCTCTCCTTCTACTTAATACCTAATTGTCACTGTGCTATTGATCTCCTGCCCAGCTGTGAGTCGTTTCTAAGTGCACCATACAAACCATCTAGGGGACTTTGCACTCTCTGCTTAGTGATTTGGCTTCAGGTGTCTGTGATATTTCCTAGTTTCTTTTTTTTTTTTTTTCCCCCTAGTGTTCTCACTGGTTCACCATCCCTCCCCTCTCTGACTTATTTTTCCCACCTTACCAAAGAGAAGCTTCTGCTCTGAGATGAAGCCATGCCATTTTTTTTCCACGGCTCTGCTGTTCCCCAGCCAGGGCCAGTATTTCTGGAGATCAATACTTTTTATTTTCTGTAGCCATATTTTCAGCCTTGTTGCTTTTCAGTGTAGTCTCTTCCCTGTTCGATGCTTTGCTGAAACCTTTGTCACAAGACTAATGCTCTGATTAATCAATAAGTAATAAGACTGAGCTAATTCCAGAGCTAAAGGGGAAATCCCAAGGGAAATACACTGCGTGCCTCCTTTTAAAAGTCTTTAAGGCCCCCAGCCTCATCAAAGTTCACAGGGCTAATGAAAGGGCTTTACAGACAGCGAGTATCGGACGACTGCATTTTTGCTCTTCATCCTGCCCGAGAGTAACAGATACTTCTCCATTCACAGCCCAACATGAGATGCATTCCTTGCAGACAAGGCCAGGAGGGAGAGGAGGTCAGCTCCAGCAACCAAAGAACTGCGTGGGTGAAGCACCACCTTCACCGAAATCAAGCCCAGGAAAAGGTGAAGATTCAGCTGAGTGGGGCTGTGCTCCTTTAGACAAGGCATGGTAGGGAGAGAGGAAACCTAGCCGAGACCTGGGAACCAGAACTATTCATGGACCCTACTGCTCATACCGGAGGAGGCTGAACAGCTATTCAACCCCTGTACGTCTGCTCGGCAAGGCTCGGGATTTTGTAGCCCTGTATTTTTACCCCACCAAAGCCAGCTAGCTCATTTCCCTTGTGCCCTTGGCAGCCTTATTGAATCTTCATGCTTAGGTCCCACCGTTTAATACAGCCACTGCTGTCTTGATCTACCATCAGCCTAGCTGATCTAGATCGCAGATCCACAACGGGCAGTCCATGGCCATCAGTGGTGCTTTCAGTTTACGTGGTTCATCGGCTTCTCTGCTTCTTGTCCTTGGCAGGGCAGAACCCATGACTATGAACAGCTAGGCAGTCAGGAAGCAGTCCAGCACCTCATATCTGTAAAAAAAGTTCAGCCCTTGCTGAACTGAAAAGAGGGCAAAGTTTGGCTGAGTGTATTGTGAAAGTGCCTCTCCTCTCCTCGCCCACCCCCACATCTGAGACAGAAGAGCTCAGATTCAGCCAGCGATGCTGCCCTTCTCTAGCACTGGTGAGAGACACCTTGAGCTATTTCACTGTGCCCCACGATGGAAAAGTACACGTACGCAGCTGACATCCAAACACTTACTGCCTCCGTATGCAGTGCATTCCCCATAGTTCAATTCTGTACTAAACCTTCACTTTTTAAAAAGTTCATTATGTGGGAGAGGATAAGGCAGGGACAGCACAACCTTATTCAACAGCATAAATGGGTTTCTCTGGCAACCACCATCAAGCTGCATTACATAGTAGCTAAGTGTAGAAGCCGCTATATTTAGATTCTGGGTCTGCTATTACCCTATCTTTTTTGCTGCAGAAAATTAACACGTATCTGTGCATCTAGTTTAAGGTGGGGGCGGGGAGGGAAATCCACCCATCCACTGCCGGTGAGGTGGGGATGTGTCTCTGAAATCTGAAAAGGTCTGCCTGGCTAACTTCATTCTCCTTCTTTTTTTATTTTTTGGGGTTTAGTGCATTTCCAGTTCTTCTTAAGTTTCTTAGCCTGCTCCAGACTTCCCAGTTACTTTTGTTCAGCTGTGTCTGTGCTGGGCAGCAGATGCCCTCTGCGATGCTGCCTTGAATCCTGCATCCCAGGTGAGCCCCCCAGCCACGTCCCACCTGCATCCTGAGTCAAGGGGCGGCTGGATGACACTCCCCCATGCACCCCGCACTGGGCTGGAGGAAGGCGCAGGTGGCCAAGCCAAAATGCAGTGTGCCACACTGTTCTTTCCTAGCTGGGCAGTTTGGGGACCTCCAGCATGGGTCCCCTTGCAGAGCACAGTAAGCCTCAGAGGACCTGGAATTGTTCATCCTACTTGTATTACATTGAGCCTAAGCACCCAAAGGTCCTGATTCCCATTTCAACCATCCTAAATGTCTCTGAAGTTCAGAGCCTGGCTTCCTCAGTGTCTAGCAACACTTCAGCCAAAGAGGAAAGTCAGGTGTGTGTTTAATGACCATCCCCAGCAGCACCCACGCAGGTGCGTAATGCACAGAGACAGGGTACCCCACTTAGGGTCTCACCACCTGGGACTCCATAGCTCCAAAGGGGTAGGTAACCACTAGTTCCAAAATGTCTGTGGAATCTGATGGGAGTGCAAATAGCTGCTAGAGAGTGATAAATACCACCTTTTGATGACCAGTCTCCAGTCAAATATCTCCGTTTAAGCACCCGAAATAGTGATGTCTAAAATCACGAGTCACTTTTCCAAAAGTGTGGATTCTATATATAATACAGACATCAGCAAGGGTAGCATCCAAGGGAGTTAAAAATAATTCTGAAATATTCTGGAGGAAATGAGTTATGAGGAACTTTTCTTGATGGTTTGGTAATTTTTAATTTTTATAACTTTCCTTAGTATCTTCTGATTTCTGTGGTCTTCCTTTCTCCCAGCTTACCGCGGAGAGATAATTACAGCAGCTACTCTTAAAAAAGGAACAACTGAAATAATTACTGTAATTCAAATCAAAGGAAAAAAATTATGTTTCCAAGAATTAAGAAATAACGCACATACACTGTAGGGAATTATCTACAAACAGTTACTACAGACAATAACAATACTGTTTGTATGTATTTGGCAGGTATATCTCAAATAATAGTGATAGCTTGACATCCAGGGATTAGCTCATGGACTCATTATCTTTTGAATGAGCTTAATGTTTTTAAAATCATTAGATCAAGCCTTAGTCTGACATATGCATTATGTAAGTTTCCTTCAAAGAGCCAGCCTATACGAGGTGCTCTCCATCTCCAGATATTATTGATTCTCCAGTGGTTTTTTGGCAGACCTCTGGGCAAACCCGCAGCAGTTTCACAAGCCACAAAACAAGTTTTTGGCATAGGTTGCCACCACAATGTATGTATTTTCTTGTTACTCAAGCCAATAAAAACATTTTGTTCAGAACCCAAATGATTATTTTAAATCCTAACTTATTTCATACCTTCTTCTGGAAGTGGAATTTATAAAGGAATTGGTGAGAGGTGGACTGAATGAGGGGACAAGAAGCTGGGTAGAAAATCACCTGAACCATGAGACTCCAAGGATGGTATGAGTACCAAGTCCAAATGGCACCCACTTGCCTTTGAGGTCCCTCAGAAATCCAACTGCTGTTTAGTGTCTTTAGTAAGGGACTGGATGAGGGGAATGAGTGAGCTCTCTGCAAGTTTTCATATGAAGGCAAAGCTGGAGAGCAGGCTGGAGAAACGGAACAAGATGAACCTCAGGAAGTTCAAAAGTGAAACACCAAGCCCTGCCCTGGTGAGGAATAACCCCATGCACAGGGCAGGCTGGGGTCTGACTGGCTGGAAAGCAGCTTTGCAGATAAGACCTCCAGGTCCCAGTGGACACCAAGTTGACCAGGAGCCAGCAATGCACCCTCGCAGCAAGGAAAGCCGGCAGCATCCCATGCCACCTTATCAGGAATGAAGAAGCGATTGTTTCCCTCTGCTCTGCAGCCTGAGACCCAGCTGGGGTGCTATATCCACTGCTGGCCTCTGCAGTACAAGAAAGATGATGCCACTCTGGAGCCAGTCTAGCGGAGGGCTACCAGGATGCTGGAGCACATGATGTACGGAGAGAAGCCGAGAGAGCTGGATATGTTCAGCCAAAAGGAACGAAGGTGACGGGAAGACCAGTTCTCTGCAAATACTGAACACCACACTTCTTGGGATTGCTGGAAGGGCAAGAGGCAATAGATCCAAGTTGAAATGTGGGGGAGGTTGATTCAATGCAAGAAAACATTTTGTGGCTATGCAGCTCTTCCCCTTTCAAAGCCAGTCTGCTGGGAAACCAGTCCCTTCTGCTAGGCACCAGCCACCTGTCATAACACAAATTATAAATTTATCTTACCAGATATCTGGATTCAGAAATAACAACGAAACCTCAGCACTGGGTAGGCAGTCATCACAAGGGCAAAATTCCTTCCCTGAGCCCCAAGAAGATACCAGTATATCGGCCAAAAGAAAGGCATCAAACCGAATCTCTCTCAGATTACGAAAAGGAAAGGCAAGAGCTCTTCATCCTATTGCAAAATGGTACCCAAAGGCAGGTTAAAAGGCTGGGGTGCTCTCAGAGGGAGACAGCGGCCCCTTCTAAGCCATGTTCCTTCCCTCCCAATGGGCTGGTCCAAAAGGCTGATGGATGTCCAACCCCGCTGCAGCTACCAAAGGCTGAGCTCTCAAAGGAGGCAAGAGAATAGCTTGACAAAACCCAAGATACTATTTTCTACTCTTCACCCTAACAAAAATACATCCTGACCATTAGAGTTCTGTAGCCTGAAAGAGAAAGTCAAGAGTAAAAAGTAAATTTTTGGTTCCTTCAAGATGGCATTAACTAAACTGGAACTTTCTACCCCCAAAAATGCATGCGGGAAACCGAGGTTTCTGTTGGCTGAAAGTTTAAAATCAAACTGAAAAAAACCAGCTAGTTATGTGTTTTTCCAGTTTAGGACTAGGCTGCATTACAAGTATTTAGGGATCTGATGCTAGTGGGCTAGAGACTGCTGTTACTACTGCTTGCAGCAGTGGGGGTTTGTAGCTCATAAGAGACCAACAACATAACAAGCAGATGAAATGTGTGGACTGTTGCTTACACAGCACCAACATCTTTACAAAAGAAACAAATCTTTTTTTAGGCTTAACATCAGTTCTGTCAAAGACTTCCAAGAATAAACAGTCCCTCCCCTGCCTTGCGAACATATCAGCCCAAGCATCAAGCTGTAGTCTTATCTCACTTAAAGATGCTGATTCCAAAAGTCTTCTCAGTTTACCAAAACAAATATTAACAACGAGATTACATGAAAGGATATGTTTGCATTCATTTCCAGAACATATGCATCTAATACTTGCCTCCATTTGGAGAGGGAAAAAAAACATAAATCAAGACCACCTCCCCTAATTAGTCTCCAAAAGCCAACAGGTGAAGGCTAGCTAACATATATTCTTACTTGAATTGAATCAAACATCACACCTTTAAAAATAATGTGCACAATAAAGTGAAAAAACCTGCCATTTTCCGTATCATTCCACAAATATCCTGTGAGAGACTTATATAAGGTGGTTTGTGGGTTTTTTGTTAATTTTGTGTAATATTGTAGCTTTTTTTCCCCTCCTTTTTTCCTTTTTCTTTGTCTGAGATGGGTGGGTGAACCTGGCAGTGGTGCAGAGAAATTAACTACATGTTTCAAATTATCACCGTCTCTTAAAGTATGGAATTTTAATAGGTTTTTAATTAAGATCTAGTCAAGAAAAGTAAGGACATAGGAGATGCTAGTGCTAGGCTTAGGTATTTCAACAGACGAATAGGTGGAACCATTTTGCTGTTGCATTTTGCAGACTGCTGGAGCAAGATCACTCAGCAATTAGTAGCACGAACATCGTCATGAGGGGCTTAGGGTGTTAAGCCCTTTGATGCTGAGCTTACAGGGTGGTATCTTTGAGGAAACAGGGAGTAAAAGGAAAGGTTTTCCTTGTGGAGAAATTCTGTTTTGATGGCAGGTAGGTAGGAATCACACAGAGCTTTGCAGAGGAGGCAGAGGAAAGATGCAGGGCACTTTCCTGGACCGAGCTGAGCCCACAGGACCAGGGCAGAATGCGTTCCTGAGGAAGGCTGCAGAAGGGGGTTGTGCTGTCTTGTTAAGTCAGGTGTACAAAAGTGCCTGGAGGGTTTTTTTCAAAGCCTGAATAACTTCTCTTATATAGTAAACTGCTGCTTTTGGTAAGTTCCAGGTCCTTGAAAATGGAGCGAGAGGGATGAAATGCAGCCAGTGGCCCACAGCGTGCCCCCCGCCTTGGCTCACCCATGGCACAGGGGAGCCAGGGACAAGCCAACTCCACCGCTCCGGCAGCCCTTAGAAAACCGGCCCGGTAAAAATCATGTCATACCCACAGTATCCACTGCTTTCTGTTTTTAATTAACCCATTAACAGTAATAAATGAATCGCCTTTAATGTTGGAACCTGCACTGCATCCTGCACTGCTTCCCAGTAGTTTTCCATCGCTTTTCCCTCCCTCCTCCTTGCCTTGGGGGAAACGCTGAGGGGGAGGCATGCCCTGGTCACCGCTGCAGGCGGGGGAGGTTATGCATGCTGCACTTAACGACTTATGGGGCTGAGATTAACCGCGATTAGATCCGCCTCACACATAGTTTGATTGAAAGGATTTTTGGGTAGCGCAGAGAAGCCATTTCCCTCAGTTCTTGCCACAACTGTAAAGAAACACCAGGTAGGTTGAGGACTGCTCAACGGTCTGTATGTGATGTACTAGCAGATGGTTTGCAAACATTTTTTAAATGATTTGATAAAGAAAAACCGCTGCTGCCTCCGTGGCTGGCTACGCCTCCTTGGCCCCAGCGCATCTCCAGCCTACTGGCTATGGTGGGAGTAGCTATCAGGGACCGGGGTGGGTGCCAGGGCACTGGGATGCAGGGAAGGGCTGTGGGAGAGGAACCAGGGGCTCGGAGAGCGTGGAAAGGCCTGGGATACCAACGTGGGCTCTCCTTCCACGCCACACCACCACGGTAAGGACACTGCTTTGGTGGCAGCTGCCTCTAGAGGGCTCATAGCCTTGCTGGAGAGGCAGCAGCCTTTGTTCTCACCTTGCACAGCACCGCTGCCGGAAAAATGCTTCATGTGTCGCTTTGCTTTTCAATCTTCCCTTTATTTCCACTCAAATCTCCAGCGGCTTGACCTCAAACCCAAAGATGTGGGGTGCGAGGGGTTTGTGTGCCCGCACTCACGCTCCCCATCAGGGTGGTGGTGGGGATTTGCTGCCTGCCCACCTCCCGTGTCGCCACATCCCCTTTGCATCCTTCAACCCTCCAAAAGCTGAAGGCCTTAAATGCTGCCCTCCATTGCACTTAAACCCTGCCGCACACCTGCTGGGGCAAGCACTTCTGCCACAGAGCTGACACACGTGTGTGCCGTGGTTATTTGTCCTGCTCTTCAAGATGGGCTGCCAGAAGCGTAGAAATCCAAGACCAGTGCCACAGCCAGGTTTTGCATCTAAAGAGAATCTCTGACCAGGAAAAGGGGAAACCTAGACAGAAGTCATACTTATTAATCCCATGTTTTCTGATAGCTTCATCAGGTAGATGGACCTGTATCTCCAAACACTTGCAAAACCTTGGAAGATATTCAAGACTGGCTTGCTTCTCCAGGACCAGTTGCTAAGTACGCACAACATACTTTTAAAGCTCTTTTCTGTGAGCAACAGTTACACCTGCAACTAAATTTGTGAATATGCAGCTTTAACACTGTTAGCACTGTTTAGTCATCCCTCTGACTTTCCCTGCGAACACCACCCCATTGTCAGTATTACATCCCATACGCAGTTCTGTTGCCCGTTTGTTCAGCTTTATCCTAATGCGGGGTAACGGGACAGGATCACTTTGCAAAGCAAGCACCTGGAAAGCTGAAGCCACTTATTCTGACTAGTGATTTTATAAACTTCAGAAACCTCTGGAGTCCATCTGCAGGTAGTTTAGACTCGTCAAACAGGATGAGATCATCTCACTTGCTGTACAGCACCTCCTGACAGGGAGAGTTCAGCCTTCACTCTTACAGCTTTTGCCACCTTCTGCCGAAGCCAGCAGAAAGGTTCTTGTTGGCATGGCTGAAATGGGGACAGCCCACCAGTCCCCCAAGAGGCACAGGTGACTTCACCGTGGGGCAAGACTCCCCGTCCACGAGTGTCAAAAGCTAAGTCTGATAGCATGAGGGCTCCAGCAAGTTCTGAGAGCAAACCGACCTTCCCATCCCCTGAGGAGGGGTCTCCACCTGCCCTCCACGGCAGCAGCATGTGTAGCCCTCTCCTTCACGGGTGGCGCTGGCTGGGTTCGTTTCTTTCCCCAGGGAATGGAAAGAGCTTCTGGCCAGGGAGCAGCCCCTGCAGCAAGGAAGGGAGCTGAGACTGTGGCTACTGCTGTTCAGTCCTCTGGCACACATCAGCGAGGGCTCTACACGACGACAGTGTAACCAGTCTTTAATGAAGCAAACTGAGTCAAAGCCACAGGCAAAACACAAACACCGAGCTCCAGGAAGGGAACCAACAGCCGCCGCGGCAGCGCTGCGTGCCAAATGCCCCAGCACATGACAGAAGACTGTCATGCTGCTGCCGGTGTTTTGTCATCATGATGTGCAATTTGCTTACATGTGTTCAGCACAGATAAAATAATGATCAGCCTTTACTTGGCTTCTCACTACCAAGTGACGATTTCAGTCCTGCAAGAGCCCTTTTCCATCCGCAGCCCTTGGTGCCGCTGCGGCGAGAGGGTGGATGTTTGCGTGGATGGAGGTAACTGGACTGTGTATTTCCCAGGCTGCCAGATGGATCCCGTGCGCTCCTGGAGGACTCGGGCTCTGGGGACTGCTCACAATTGCTTCAGTGCCCTTGATTGATAAACTTTGTCTTGTGGCTCCACGCTTTGGAAAGCCAATTTGCATGTATATTGCCAATGATTGTTCACTCATTACTTTTATTAGGGGGAATCCCACAGGGGCCTCTTCTGACGATCTGTCCTATAGGTGCTATATGAACATAAAGCTTTATGACAGTTCTGCCACAAAGGTTTTCCAGTGTCTAGGAGGCAAACGAGCTTGATTGCTCTCAGCATTTACAGCTGCTGCAGAGGTAAAAGGAGAAGGGTCCTTCCTGTAAACAGAGCTCAGAGTTCACAGGCAGCCTCATCTCTCGAGGGAGTAGAGGGCTACACAACAAAGTCCTCACAAGCTAGATCATGTTCCTCCTTCAGGGGCCCTGGGGATCGCTCCAGCTATTTGTCAGACAAGCTATGTTCCTCTGCATCTTTTCTTCTCAGCATCTGGAGACACCACCAATTTGTCAGGTATTTGATATTCACTGTGATTTCAGAACCGTGTGTTGCCCTTCGCTGCTTAAAAAGCAAGCTTTGTTCAGTCGTGCTGAGTTTCCTTGTATAATCTTTACTGGCTTAAAAAAAATAATTGAAAGAACAGAGTCATTTGGAGGAAAAGGGCCTGGTTTGGCTTCCATAGACTCATTGCTTTGTCCTAGGACCACTCACAGCAGCTGCCTGGCAGAAAGAAGGTACAAGGCCAGCTGAACTCCTCCTGCTAAAACTCCTTTGCACGATTTGTTCTGCATCATGTTCTGCTCACAGGCTACAAGCAGAGATCAGGCCAGAGCATGCCTTTGGCTCTGTGATTTGGAACCCTGCTGCAACCCTGCACAGTTTTTTGTACCTTTCCAGCAGTGCACGGAGGAGCAGGAGGTGGGTGGCACCCTTCAGCCCCCGCCCAGGAGTTGCCTTCCTCCACGCTGGCAGCCAAATTCAACAGAAAAGAGGAGAGTGATCCCTGAACTGAGAAAGTGTGTGCATCCCAAGCTTCCAAACGTGCCCAGCCAGCAGCCCATCAGTGTACTGCCACTGCGGCCAAGGTTCATTGCAGCCAGGCACTGCAGGATCCATCCCAGTCTATGAAACCCCCTCCCAGTCTGGCTAGAGTCCCCTGAACATCCCCGTGCTTCTTCACAGTCACTTCTCTCATTAATCTTTGCATGTGGTTTTTGGTTTTAGTAATTTGATTACACTTGGGTTGTGTCCAAGCTTTTCTTTGCATCCGATTATAAATTCCTTTTACCTAAGTGATTGCTTTCAGATTCAAACATCCCACAGGTTTCAATGCATCTGACTGGCCTTGGCCTTCCCACCTGCCTCAGGATGAAATTTTTAACAAAATCTTAGGAGAACTGGCCCATGTTAAAATGAATAATGCAGCCATGAAGATCATTCATATGAGCATATTAAAACAGTCAGATGTTTTAGTGGCTTTGATTTTACAATTAATTGAGCATTCATCATTCTTTCCCTTTTAAATGATATAACTACTGCATAGCTTAAAAGAGTTCCAGGTGGCAATGAGACTTGTACTATGTAATGTTCCCACTTAGTGGTATGCTTTGAGATTATAACCATCAACTTCATAACTTGATAACCTTCAGAATTTTCATTGCTGTTTCATGATGAAAGACTGACATATAGCGATTAATTTTCATACCCTTTTTTCTAAGAAGAATATGTGAATCCCTGTAAGAACCAAAGTTTCTTATGAAGAAATGTGTACTGTCTTATCCCTTACATTTCAGTCTCCTGAAATATAAGGTCAAAAAGCTTATAATCAACTACAATATGTCCGTTCTTTTTATTAGCCTATAAACCCAAGGGGCAGGAGAGTGGCTTTTACAGAAGCATGTCAGTTTACATGCCTTCAGTGTAATGTGGACTGCTTTATTAAAGTATTGCAGCAGTGATTGTGTGCCCTCAGCCTCCATAATTCATTGCATCAGATTTTTAAGACAATATTAAAGTCATCACTCAAACAGTGACCTCAGTATTAAAATAACTAAAAAACTTGTTCAAAACCCATCTTTGCTAGTGCCTGATTAATACGTTCAATTTTATAGCCTAACTAGATAAACCTCATTACTGTGAATATAAACTCAGAAACTAATTTAGTTGCCAAGTGGAATGTAAGCCACGTTATCAATACAGTTCATAAAATTAATAGCTTCTAGTACTGTACCAAAACCTCCTCCCTCCTCCTGGTGACTGAAACAGTAGAGCAGTAACTGAGCATTTGAGAGGTTCCCTTCTGGCCCCACGTTCATTCAGGGTGATGGAGCTGAGCACCCTTTAGTGTGCCCAGCTTCCTTCCCCTGGTGGAGGTGGGCTTGTGTGCAAAAAAAGCCCTTGCAAAAGTGCTCTGGGTAATTTCATCTCAGCAACTCTATGAAACGCAGTTGGGACAAACATAATGCTGCCAAATTTACTGACTTTTCACAGAAATATCTCAGGGTTAAATACGTTCTGTTGGTAGCTAGGGTGACTGGCCAGAACTGGTTACATGCAAGTTTAGTGTGTGTATATACATACATATATATTATATATATATATATATAAAAATAAAATCTATATACCCGCATTTCCTAGATGCTCCTCTATCAAATGCTCAGCTGCCATTTCTGTAGAATAAAAATGCTACTTAATACTATACAGTAAGGAAACTAATGTTCACTTGAAATTCTAGACGTCATCCTAAAGCTTATGGATATGCTATATTGCAGAATGCAAGGCAGTGTTCTGCTTACATCTCAAAGAGCAAAGCTTTAATTTTTAATGTTGCAGAGATGCTCTTTATCACTGTCTTCCATATCTTTAGGCATATCAGCATTTCACAAGTGTTGCTAAAACAGTTGCCCAAGGTGCAGCAGAATGTCTGGATCACTCTCTTTTTCCATTAGGCTGAGTATCCAGCATGGCAGGATTACATGTGCTTATCCCCCAAAATAACTGTTCGGTTTGGTGCCAAAGGGGGAGTGAAAGTTTCACAAATACTTCAAACTTTTGCGTTGGATTTATATAACAAGCCAAAATTTCAAATTGTTTCAGCCAGGGAGTCTGCTGCTCCCTCCTAAAAGCTGCTAGGTGGACTGTCCTCAGAGGCCACCACATTTCTTGCTGCCAAAGTGAAGTGTGAGCGCCTAGGATGCAATAAATTTAACTGCTGTAAGTGGGACATTTTTAGAAAAACGTTAATTACTTTCACTTCAAAGAAGAAATATTTCATGCAAGCTTTAGTCTGTTCCTGGTATTGTAGGTAAATCCTACAGAGAGTCAAAGACTTAAGAATGGGTCAGGAGATGCAGATGAGTTAAAGAAATGCACAAAATCACTTACATAAGGGGGAAAAAAAAGCAGTAAGTGGACTGGGCTGTGTGTGTTTCTATTCACACAAGTATACTTAGATTAACACCATCATGTATGAAACAGTATGACCAAATGTACTAAACAGCTTCACTCAGTTCGGCCTTGGCTCTGGATTTGAGAAGGTCCTGGCACCTGACATTTCTTTTCCAAAAATGTAGCTTGCTAAGAATATCCTCCCACTTCCCTGAGTTTCCTCATCCCTGAAAAAACCAACCGTGTCTCCAGTACATACATAAGTTATATTTAGTTCTGCATCAAACACATGAAGCACCTTGAAAAAAGTATAAGCAGGATACAAACCACTCTCTCCCAAGTCTCAGACCTAAGACATCTCTATTTATGTAGGCACAAGCTATCACAGCAACTTTTTTTTTTTTTTTTTTTTTACTTTCTGAGATTTTAAAATTTTATTCAGGACTGACTTGCTAAAATTTCACTTTTCCACTGACTCATGTTGCAAACAGAAGCCAGCCATGTCAGAGGCAAGGCCTTCTACATACTGGGAAGCTCCATCCACACGTTCTGCCTGGCCTGGCTGGCTAGTGGCAAGTGGAGAGGGTCACCCACAGGAAGGGGACAAAACTCCAGCAATGAAATCCATCAGGCTGAGGTGGCAGCCAAATGTTGCAGACTTCGGTCTTAGTATTTGTTCTCCAGCCTTTTCAGTACCTTGCCTAACAGTAATAACTATGTGTGTGGAATACCCCTGGCACAGGAGAACAGGTGCACAGAGAACCTTTTTATGGAACCTTACTATTTCCATCAGAAATTGACTCAACACGTCAAGATGATTAAGTCAGTCATTCTAAATGATTTGACCGACAAATACTGACTCATAGAAAATGCCTGTTTTTCTCTGCATACTCTTACCCTGACCCTTGACACCTATCAACAAGTAATAAACTATTTTATTCCTGTTTTCATTTCAAAAAATGTCCCTTAGAGCATCGATTTAGATAGATTCATTTAGTCTTAGCATCACTCATAAGAAACACTTGGAGTAGGTACCTGACAGTAACTTTCTCTATGGCTTTAAAAGCTTCATTAACTAAGACTGGATTCAAGTCCTCATTTCAAAGCGGAGTCTCTTTTCCCTTTCAGATGTTCCCCCAGTTTATCAACTCTTACATCACTCCTAAGGGTTGGTTCTAAGTCAACAGCTTCATTTCCCAAGTCAAGTGGCAGTACGCTTGCTTATGCTGCTGTATGTGGGCAGATCGCCCTGGAAAGCCCTGTAATTAAGAGTTTAGACAAGAACTTGGCAATAAATTGTCCGTGAATACCGAACACTCGCATGCAGGAACAGAGGGAGAAAGCACTTTGCAAACAATAGGATTGAAAGAAATAAACACTCACAGCATTTGTGCCTATTTAAATGGGCAGATGGAGCTGTTTGGGCCTATCAGGTCAGTAATCCACAAACTAAGAAGGATTTATGTGATAGACCATAACGACTTAAATCCACTTTAAGAAGGAGGGTTGCAATAACTTGGAACAACGTTCAGTATATTCAGGGGAGCTGCTGCGGTAAATAACAACGAGGCTTTTTGAATTAGCACAGTTATTTAAAAATCAACCGTACAGGTGAAATAACAGGGTTTTTAAACGCCTTTGTTCCGCTGATCTTCAAACTACCAAAGCTTTAATAGCAAATGTCACAACAGTGAGTCAGAGGCAGGCTGGCAGCGCAGCCCGTCCCCGGGGAGCGGTGCAGGGACAAACCTCCCTGCTCTTCCTCGCTGGAGGAAACCTCATCTGCAGCCTCGGGATGCAGCGGGAAGGCGCGTGCTGTGGGTACAGCACGTGTCAGGGTTTTTTTTTTTTTCCTTTGTTGACCTCTAAGCAGCCCCTAACCTCCCGGAGGCTCTCTCCTGCCATGGGGCATGGTGAGCCCAGCCTGAATGGGGCTGCCCAGCTGCAGCTGGAGCCCTGCTGATTCCCCAGGGATGGATGGGGCAATGGTCTCCACCTGGTCAGGGTGGGTTGCCCTTAGCCAGTTGGGTATAGGTGCAGGGCAGGTAGGGTTTCTGAAGAGTTTCCTTGTTTGCTAACTTGATCTTGGGTTAGGAAAAGGTGTGACAGGTATTTCATGTCTCCTTTTCTGAGCAAGCAGGAGTTGAGTTTCTTGGGTACATCATGAAGCTGATTTAATGAGGTAGGTGAGCATCTATTTTATTGCTGCATATGGGAGTGAGTCTACAAATAGCAGCAAATATGAGTTAATGCTCTCTTCTATCTTGCCGGGTAGTAATAGATTTCTGTATTGTCCTCTCCTTTAAAGAGTCTTACCTATTTCCAGATTCTTGACTCTGGCCTCCTTAGAGTTTACTACTCCTTCCCTCAAATTTCCTTACGTTTCCACCCCCCCCCCCCTTTTTTTTTTCCTTTTAACTACCTAAATATTGGAAAACTTCTGTACTGCAGTCTTAGCAACAGTAGTTTCCTTTCTTTTTCTGGCCATGCAATAGTTTAGAAATATTTCATTATGCCTCTGTCTGTCAATATTGGTACAAGGCATTAGAACAGCTTTTCATTAGCTAGAGAAGCTATGGCCTCGTACAAGTTAATAAGAGATGTATTTGATGGTATTTAGCAGCTAGGATGGGTAGGAGGAATACAACCAACGCTTGCTACGGAGAGCAGTTCCCCTCGTGAGGAGGGGTGGGCACACTCTCCAGCATCCCTTTGGTCACACCAGCTCATCGCAGCTTTCAACCCAGTGAGCAAAGCTCAAGGTATTTTTCCTCTTGCTGGTGAGGAGAGTCAACTGAGTGATGCTGAGGCACTTGGATACTCTGGATACAGGTGTCCTATTGAAACTGATACACAAATACAGAATAAAGACAAAAGCCCCAGGGAATGCTGTGAGCTGCTCCCCAGCATGTCCCTGGATGCATGCATATTGCACCTTTTCTAGTCAAGAGCTGTTCTTGCCTGCAGCCCGGGAAAATACGTGGTTAAACGCACTGATCTACAGTTTTCTCTTTGTTGCTTTCAAGAAGTTCAAAAGACTTACACCCACCAGCAGCAGAAATTGGTGGGAGCTGAACAAAGGAAGAGTGCTAGGAGTTTGTTAACTTAACTGCTTGTGGTTGGTTCTGCCTGCTTGTTCCCCTGATGTGTGAAATGTATGCGTATGTATAAAATGTGAGCAGCTTGAAATGTTGGTGAGTTTGGGATTTTTTTAATTGAAATGTGTTTGGTTTTTGTTTTTTAATATATGTATGTAGAAATGGGGTCTAGTCTGTTGCAAAATGTGTTTGCACTACAGAAAAATGAAGAACTGGACTTCAGTGTGAATTTGATTGCTTCAATATTTGTATAGAGTAAAACTGGAGGGGGAAGAGGGAATAATGGTAATTTAATTGGTCAGGTGATTTCTGTGAGAATAATATCCCTTCTCTTAACATTCTTCCTGTTGTTTTTTTTACTCAGTCCTTGCTTCTGTGTCTTTAAATCAGCAAGTAATACCTGTTTGGGAAGACAGGAGGGGAAAAACCCTCTGGGTGCTCAAGAGAACTCACATTATTTCCAAACACGGAAGGTTTGTAGATCTTGCTTTATTTTTTCTCTCTGATCAAAAGGTCAGGATCAGCATCTTTGGAACTTATGAAATTTCTTCTCCACTTCTAAAACACTGTCATTCCATTTTTCCACTGAGCAATGAAGAAAAATCCTACTTAGAAAATCTGAAGAGGAGAAAGGAGGCTTGAGGAGGTCTTGCTAAGCTTAGCAGTTCAGCGTACTTGGCATTCATGGTTATTCAGTGCAGAACCTGAAAAGGTACTTAACTTAGTCTCAGAATTAAGGGCATGTTTAAATATTCTTTTAAATCGGTCCAGGATTACAGCTGAATGTGAAGAAGAGTTTCATGATTTGCTGACAGCCATAGGAAAATAAAGAAGTCATTTTGATTTGAGCCAATGAATATTTAAACAAAAATTCACAGAATAAAGAACTAACAAGGATCACTTGTGGTAAATAATTGTCTTGATTGGTCTGAAAGAATGTGGGTTTTTATCAATTTGGGCTTTCTGAAGAGTTTTAAAATACATTTTGAAAGTAATTTTAAATGGAAAGGTTTTTTTGTGCTTGAAAAGCGAAATACATCACTACCAAAATTGTCAAAGTACAATATTTTTCCTTTTTCAGGTTTGCTTGTCATGCACTCCCAGCCCAACAACAACTGTTTCAAAGAACAGACACTGGTAAAACTGACCCAGATCCAAAACATATTTCTGTAAGTCTGTATAGAATCTTTCTCATTTGATGTTTCGGCCAAGTACTTTGTCCAGCTATGATCTGTATGTCGCAGGACACATTAATAACACTTTACCTCTATAACCCACTGCCCTCCATAATCCTTCAGATGTCAGGGTATATGCTGGCTCAGCGAGGTTATCCCCCACAAACGGATAACTCGCGGGTGAGCAGCGGCAAGATAGGCAGTGTGTCGGTGTCAGCAGTAAGATATCAGTCCGTGATGGCATGGCGAGCAAAGGTTTAAATGGAGCTATTTGTCACGTACTAATGCAGTGATGAACACAGAAGTCTGGATAAAGCTGGCGGTCGGATTTCTGATATGTACAAAGGGTACATGTTCGCTAACTGTGGGAGACTGAGCATCACTGTGCAGGCAAAAGTACCTTGTGATGAGGTCAGCTAGAAGAAGCAATAGCAGAAATACCGAGTTCTCAGGGGAAATCCTGACCCCATTGAACCAGCTGGGAACTCTGCAATATGAGGTACTCCACTGCCGCCTTCCTTGCGATGAGAGTCAGGCTAGTTCCGGGGTTGTGAGCCTGAGCCTGCCTCCCAGCTGCACACCAAGTAGGAACGCACCGGGGCACGTGTTTAATTTTCTTCTTTGCCTGCCCCATGCATAGGGCTGTTTCACACAGAAGCCCAGCTATGAGGGATGTCAAACCCTGTCTGGGTGACCAGGAGGTCCAAATGTTAGGATATGCCCTAGCAGAATGTCATCTTCCCAGTGGGAAGGAGTGGATGCAGACTGGAGGAACCCCATGTCCCTCCTTCCTGCCCTCGTGCAGGTTCCCCCAGGTAGTCTATTGGCAAGTCTTTTACAATAACAGATCAACAGCAAGGAAATCGACTCATGTTGATTTTTTCACGTTGTGTGAATGCATTCAAAGTTTCCATATATAAGGGACAGATTATTTTAATCATGAAACTTTAAGCTGCTATTTATAACAACTAGAGCTAGCTACATCTGGTGCCCCTGAGCTCAGCCCCTTCACGCAAGGGTTAGTGTCTTTACTTGCTGCAGATCAGTGTGATATCCATACCCTCAGAGCCAATGGCTCTGGCACATCATGAGTCCCTCAAGCCCAGATTGTGGGCATCTACAATTTAACCTGAGTATGCAAAGGTCTTAAAAGAATATAAGCAATGGAGAGGAAAAGAGGAAAACAACTGGGGAAAATTGACTTTAGGTGTTTTATCTTACCAGAAGATTTCTTTTTTTTTTTTTTTTTTTCTCCCAGCATGTCATGGGGACAAGGTGATACAAGTTCCCTTCAGCCTTCACTAGTTGAACCTCTATGACAATCTACTTGGCTTTTTAGCATATTGTTTGTGGACCCTTTGCATAGCTGCTGGAGTTGTTTTAGTTTCCAAACTGACCAAAGAAATTGTAGCAGCTTGGTGGGAACCCAGAAATAGGCTTTCCGCATCTGAGAACTCAGATTTTATCCCAAATTGACCTGGGGGTGTTTATCAGTGGGTAGCTGATATTTACCAAGTATTTCAGGCTTTGCCTGTGTCTTTTAATTAAATCAAACCAACATAGTCATACAATCAGGTCATACATCATAAAAACCAGGTCACCATACACTACTCATAAATTATCATAAAGCATCTGTCACACGCTTAATCTGCTTTTGAAAGTGGGGGCTGCCTTTGCTTAAGCCTGTATCTTAAGCTACTGCTTTAGCCCCCTGTTTGGCAGTGCTTGATCGGAGGGCAAGATTACTTGTGCTTATTGTGCAACATTCAGTGTAGAAGCAGCTGACTCATTATCAAACAGCATCTCTAAACAGGGTGTTTACAGCTTTTAACATTGGTGCAGAAAAGCTAGGAGCTGTGCTAGTGGTCCTTCACATAGAATAATATTTATTCCGAAAGTTAAGAGGGAGTAGAATTGTTTACTTGTTTTGAGATAGGGGAAAAGGTTACTTTGAGGTATGCAGAGTGTGTTAAATGAAAAAAAAAAAGTTTTGAAGAATTAGCAGAGGTGGGGATTAAGGATAATTGCTCACTCTTTTGTCTGCAATTGTCACGTAGCATTTTAGGGCATGGAAGTCTGAGCATTACTGGATTCAGCACATCTCCCTCTATCTCAAACTAAATTGTAGAATGTCCCTCTTCACTTCAGCTGCTGCAGTCACGGTAAAGATACCGTGCTTTATGCTGCATGCACTGTGAAGGGGAGGAAGACATAGTAAAACTCACGTGTCTGTTGACCTCTTGCCTCTGTACTTGCATGAGCTACCAAATCCTTGGAGATAGGTAGCTGCAGAATATAGTACACCAGTTCTTTCTCCTCCTATGTCAAGTGAGGGAATAGAATAACAAAGCCTCAAACTTGCCTGTCAGTGCATGGCTCCTGGAATGGCTGCAGGAAGGGGGTAATGACTGAGAAGGTCACTGTTGAGAAAAATGCCTTTGATAATGTCTCTTGTTCTAAACAGTCTAGCCCAGACCTATCAGACAGACATTAGAGTATTGTATTTCATGTAAGGAGCAGAATATCTGCCTCAGTCAGGACTATTCTGGTTGAGCCTTCATCATGAGCATCTGCCCAGCACCACTAACAACAAGAGAACAACAGTCTGACCACGCCAATTTGTCTTTTGCATGTCTCCATGAGGATAAAGGGACAATTGATCTTAAAGGTGTCTGTACAGGATTCTTCTTTAGTGTGCTGAACGGTGTCTATCAATAGAGGATCTGTCCTTTCTGGTAAATGGCAATATCACTTTCACTTCATATCATCTTCATTGTCCAGGCCTGGTTCCCTCGAGGACGTACCTTACCGTTCTGCAACAAAGCAAACCAGAACTGAGAATTGCTGTGTTCACCGTAATGCTTCTTGTGCTCAAATAATATCCTGCTTTATTAGTGGAAAGAGCAGGCAACCAGCTTCCACAGGGGCTGTGACAATGGACCTGTCAGTCACCTCAAAATTTTAGCTCTGCGAAAACGAAATGGGTTTGTTCAAATCTTCTAGGGACTTCTTTCTCTGCAGTTGCATATATTTGCATAGTGATTCACAGATGAGTGCATGCCAATAGCCACTTCTGTGAACAGATGTTGACAGAAGTATCAACAGAAGTATCAGAGTTACGAGAACAAGTATGTCTTTTTGCATGCACAGAGAAATGCATAATCTAGTGGTATGCTGGAAATTTCAGTTAGCTCTGCCTTCCAACACGTGTATCAAGTCACTGCATGCTAATCAGCCTTTGCAGAAGGGTTGATGCTTCTCAGTAATATTAAGCAAGAATTTAGAATAAGAAGGGTAGAACCAGAAGAGTTGCTCTGCAGTAATATTTGTAATAGAGACACTGTATGCGTACTTTATGACATCTTATTAAAAAAAAAAGCAACATTCAATTTAAGATGGTGTATTTGTCAAACAGTGCAGTGATTGAATATGTTCTTAGTCATTACCATAACAATAATGTAGCAAATATTGAAAAAATTACCCAAAACTTCAAACATTTGGTATGAGTTATTTCAGTAACAGGTCTGAAGGAAACCACTTGGATATACGTCTCCCTCACACGTTGCTGTTATCAAGGTGAAGCCTACGAAACAGGGACATTAAGCTGAGAGCTGTCATAGACCAGCATGACATAGTGGAAAAAAGAACAAGTTTTGAATAGTGTCTCAGCTTCCTTTATGCAGCAAAAATACCTGTTACCAAAAAAGTATGGATAACATATTTTGCTGATGACAGAAGCAAAGGAGGCTTTTATAAATGGCAATACGTTTGCAGATACTAATACATTTTTCAGACCAAAATGCAATTAAGCAGTATGCAGCCCAAACTCAGAGTCAGGGAAGTGAAATGCATATAATTCTCTGGTTCTGGTCCTGCTGTGTTATTCTGAAGCAAGTCAACAGTGCTTTCCAGTAACAGATCAGTTTCTACAACTAAATACAATATCTCAGATGTGCTTAAACCACAGACTTCTTTTTTTCCAGGGTTCTGTTGTGATTAACATGGACTTTATCCACTTTTACCTTACGCTTTCATTGCTGTTTTCTCTCAGGTTATACATAACTAGCGTTCTTTGAACTTTGTTTCTGTTTCATCAGAATATGAGATCCTGGGAAATTGTTTTTTTTCCTTTTTAATACTCTTCATAATGCTTTTGATTTGTGCCCAAGAAATAAAATTTTCCATTGCTAGAGACAGTCTAGTAACACTTTCTTCTTCTTTTTAACATGGCAAATCATCTGAAGCAGACCCTTACCCATCTGGAACTCTCCTTTTATTGCAGACTGGAAGCAGGTGGCTTGATAAGAGCATGCTAAAAAGGAAGCAGAAGGGCAACAGGACAAGGAGTGGGGGATAAGATAGTCAGTTCTTGAAGATTTGTACTTAAAAAGTCAGGTCCAGAAGTCCTGTCCTGAAGGTTAATTTAACTACTCCAAACATATACTGAGAGTTACCAGCAGAGACTAGCTTTTGCTAATGGCTGTTAGATATGTTCTCGGTTTTTTTTAATGCCAAAATGGGTTTCCACATGACTCTGAATACTTGTCTGAAGTTTTGTTCCAATTTGCCAACCCTGATATTTTAGAGTTAGGAAGGAAGGAGGCTTACACAGTCACACAAAATTCTCATGTTGAAAATCCAGTTATGGTTTGTTTGGGGTTTTTTCCCCGCATTACTAAAATGCTAGGGCCCACTTACAAATATGCTAGCTGTGGATGAACAACATATTTCCCTACATGTCATAGCTAAAGCCAAAAAGCAGAGTGAATTGCTACTTCACTGGAGTCCTCCTAGGGGCCTGCCTAAAGAGGGGAATCAGTTCGTGTGCAGGAAAATGCTGCCTACGTTCACATAAATCATTGTGTATCTGCGAGACACCGTATCTGAAAGGGCATGTGAATTCCCTTGCGGTTCTACTAGCTCGGGAGATCTCTTGTGTTTCCTACTTACAGACACAAGAACAGGGCTAAAGGTCTCCTCTCTGGTCCTTTATTAAGGGCATTTTTTATGATTCCGATCTATTTTGTTTGCTCCAAATCTTACCAGAAGTCCCATTTTACAAAAAGTTTATCAGCCTAATTATTTCACAGCATCCCTCTCCATTTCGAAAAATTTCAGCATGAGTAATTTCTGTCAATTTTTATGCAAGAATTTCTCACAGGTTGAAATTTTTATTTTAGTGACTTTGACCTCTTTCAGAAATGCAAACTTCCCTTGGCGTGGCTGTTGAAATAGAACTACTAACATTAGATTCAAGCCCATGTTCTTGCTGTTTTCAATCTCCTTCCTGTATCTGAAAATAATAAAATTGAAATTAGCCAGAGATTTTGCAAAATCCCTCTTTCAACATGATAGTTTGTATTAGTGAGGCCCTTACCACCATTTAGTGCAACACCTGAATAAACCCTAAGTACCTTGATTTTCTTCAGGTCTCTCCGTGGGTTGCCACCTCAGTAAGATGCTGACAGGCTTTGATACCATTTACGTGCTTACAGTCGGCACAGGCACCAAAAAAAAAATAATCTTTTTAATTATATAGGCGGCACCTCATTATTTCCTAGAAATGTTATACTGTGAATTCTCTTTTTTGTGAGATGCTCATGGGTGAGTGTGGCATAGGCTTGAAGCAGAATCCCCAAAACTGAATAAGTGGCCATGTCTGCTGCTGCCATTTACTGAACCACAGTGATCCTGTTCCGCAATATCGCGTTAGTTCTACCAGGCTTTATAGGGCTGACTATCGTACGCGGCACCAAGCGCTGCGATGGACAGATACGCTAGGCTGATGAGCAAAACCACAGACCAGTGCTCAGCAAAACATATTTGGACTGAGGATGAAAACTTTTATATCTTTAAGTTTTTCGAGTTGCGATACCTTGTTTTGCCAGGTCTCTCAGAATTATTCTGTATTTTAGTATATTCAAAATGCAGCAGCCTGCATCCTTACAGGCATTTAACTAGCTTTAGTTTCCCTATTTCATTTACATGTACCAAGTGCCAATTCAGTTTAAGTCATTTTTCCAGTCTTTATAGTAGAGATTTGGACAGTATAACTGTATCTAGAGATAGAGGGCTATTTCTCTGACCCATCCACACAGTAGATGAAGTGAGTTGCCTTAAGAGACGGCAAAATAAGTGTCTGAGTCTCCAAAATACAAAAAAAAGCTAGAGGGAAAACAAGACAGAGTACAGAGGAAAACTGGTTTGAGGGACAGCTTGGGCCTTCTTCCATAAACGTAGTCCGGATTTTATCAGGGATTTCTGAGAAGTACAAGGACAATAACTTACCTGTAGATTTTTCATCTCTGTTGTTTCTGGTTATCATCTTTAGCAATTGTGCTCTGCTAAGTAGAGGACTGAACAGTAAAGCATAGAGCAAAAGTCATCTTAAAACTTGTTGAAGAAGCTAAAATACGAAAAGGATACTTTGAAGTACAGTGAGTCTGAGCTGAAGTGATATTTAATTGATTCTACTAAAAATAAGCATGTGTGTGTAGCTATTCAATATTTTTAACTGATAGAAATGCAAGTTTTTAAAAATTCTGGTTTCTGGAATTATTTCACTGATTAACCTCCCTTCCTTTATAATAAAAATAAAATCACTTTTTGGCAGGGTTCTCTAGCCAATTCACAAGTCTATTTAAGTCTGCTTCCCAAAGTTTTATTTTTGTACCCTATTCGTCAGCAGCTAATGAGCAGTGCAAAGTATCAGTTGCTGGAGCATGTGGTTTGAGCAGCACTGGACTTGCTGCACACCGATTACTAAATCAGAAGTTAGTTGGTAAAGCTCCGGGAAGCAGCTGAAACTTGTTTCGGAGCATTGCTGGAATCACTTCCATGTGTTAGCCTATGAATTAAATAAGGTATCATTATTCTTTCTTCAGGTTTGTTTTAAAAAAAGATAAAAAATCCTCAGACGTTTACATCATTACATCAATGATAGTGAAAAATTAACAAGCTGATTAAAACTCTAATCTTTTATGGTCTTTTGGGTTTGGTTTTTTTTTTCCTTTTTTAAAAGAGCACTTAAAAGCTCCATGTTTATAGGGCTGTACGCACACAGGAAAAAAAGTGGACCAGCCACAAGAGTTGACAATTAAATATAAGAGGCAAAAGGTGACAATAAGAAACAGGAAGCACTGACAGTATCACATAGATTTTTTCGTTTTGTTAAGACTACTGCTAAGGTAGCCAAGTTTGTTTTTCTTTTTTTTTTTTCTTTTCTTTTTCTTTTTTTGTTAAGAAAGCAAGGATGTAAGGATGGATGAAAAACAGGACAATGAGGTAACTGAAGGGGGAGATTGGTGAAAGCAGAAAACTTGCCTGACAATCTTACAGTGCAATAATGGAAAAAGCAATATATTTGAAGGAAATAAACTAGTCAAGCATCTATTATTCTAAGCACCTAAGTACAGTCTTAAATTCATCCCTGCTCTGCGGAACAGTGGAAGTAGACAGGACTGAAGCACAGCCTTATACTTGAGTGCTGTACTGAATAAGAGTTCTGCTGAAGTTTGTGCAAATCTATCATCCAATTGCCACTCCATCCTATGCAGTACTCCTGCCCAAGCCTAGGACTATTAAAGAATTCCCTTTAAATAAAGGGAATAGCATTTTGCCTATTACAATCCAAGTAGTGCTTTAGGCTAGGTAAATACTTCCTAGTTCTTAACGTGATATTTAAGACTGTAATTCCCATTTCACACTCTATAATTTAGGTATTAATCTTTGACTCATCCTTGACATTCTACTTTACACCTACAAGTACTTTGGTGCATAGTGCATTTTGGAATCTAACAAAATTAGATATACTGCACTTTGCCAGAGAATGACTAGAGAAGAAGAGTACTTTTTTCCTAAGCTAGCTGGGTAAAAAGCATACTTCTGCAGCTTTAGCAAGTCCATGTGTGCCAGGGCAGCTATTTCACCATTTCACAGGGGTCTACATCCACTGAAGATGCAACAAACTGCAGAAAGGAGAACAGTTTTAACGTACCATGTAAATTTATTTTACAGACTTTTCTATATGTGTGTGCATCTCTGTGTATGTATGTACTCCATGGGAGCTGCTCTGCTTTATATATTTTGTGAATGGTCTCTCCATCCTACCCAGTTCCTAGGGGCCACACCTCTCCAATTAGTTACTTGAATCTGTATTTCAGGATCTCTTCCGATATTTCACAGCCTTATCTAGTGACTTCCAAGACATCAATCAAACAGAATTGTCTAGCTTCTATTTTACTTTCCCAAGTTAGATTGTGTACATGTTAGTGGAAACGCAAGACACTTAAATGCTGTGTAGCGCATCAACAGCATCTAGTTTGGGAGCCAGAAGCTGACGATGGCTGCCTCCTAATGATGTGTCTCTTGGTGCCACTGCTCCCTTTGTAGCATCTTTTCAGACACCCTGCCTGGCACCCACGTCATGGCTGCCAACCCCTGCTCTAAAGCAGGAGCTGATGTATGGCAGAGATCAAGACGTGAAAGGCAATGTCCTGCCTGTAACTGGGGTGCCGCTCTGTGTGCTGGAGCTGGAACAGCTATGTCCTGGAGGAAATTGCTTTCTCTGCTGTTCATGCTGCTTGCCTTCAGCTTGATGTATATTTTTGCCACTTCTTATCATCAAAAATTAGTATCCTCAGTCTCACATGGTTGAGTCTTTGTGCATGGAGGAGTAATAGAAACTGAAAATTTGCAGAAAGGACAAAATGTGTGGCAGAAAAAAAAAAAGAAGAATCCCCCAAGAGCAGCAGCAATGAAGGAAGTCTTGGGAAGGGGGGGAAATTGCACATGGTCACCTAAGGAAGAAGTAATGGTGTGGTTATACCTCCTCAGTGAAATGTAGGAAGGACTTGTGTATTGTGCCTGTGAGTTAAAGCAATGGCAAGACACAGCAGGCCTGCCCTGGTGTCCCACTGATGGTAACAATGGTCTGTCCCCTCCTTGTGCTTGCTTTGTTATTCCCCTGTTTTCTTTCAAGGAGCAAGGAGGCCCTTTTTCCGGCAGCTTTTGCTGCTTATTTCAGTGAGAAAATATTTATATGGTAAATCCTTTCAGGCAGGGATTATTTCTTCGTTGGCTGCCACAGTGGGACTTTTGAGCTATGACTACAGGCATTAGGGACTCAGAAAGGCAAATTATGAAGAAGAAGAATAGTAGTGGCATAATGCAAATTGTGAATGATTTATTTCCTGAAGATTGTTTAAAGCAGACATTCATAGGGCTTAGCTAAATCTTCAGCAAAATCCAGATCCGCAACCATTTGAGGAACAAAATGCAGGCGGGATGGAGCTGTCCCTTCTAATCACAGTAGAAGGAATCCATTGGCTAATTACGTATCGGATATATGATCTTTTCATCCTCAGGTCATGAGTGGGCTCCTCACGGCAGCTCTAGGTTTAGGCAAGGCAGAGCTGCACAGCGACGCAGGCTGCTGGGGAGGAAGGGAGCATTACAACAGCAGTGGCTACAGGGCTCTTTGCCAGAGTCCTGGTTTGGCTGTTTACTTTGCCAAGCAGCTATTGTCAGGGAGTTTCAGTCCCTCCCAGAAGCAGCAGTTGCTGCCCCAGCCCCTCCAGTTCCCCCAGCAGCAGTGGAGATGCAAGCGCAGGTTCTGCAGCAGAAGAGACCCAGCACCCGCGGGGCTTGCGGTGGCTGCTCTTGGGAGCAGCAGCGTTTGCTGGTGCCTTGCAAGGGGGTAGCTCAAGCCACTCTGCTCTTCCCTTGCCAAGTTTCAGCTTTTATCCTCCTCAGAGTATTTATTAGCCAGTCCAATCTGAATATCCATGGTCGTGACTACTCTGGAATAAATTACTCTTTTTTTTCTAGGGGGGAAGAGTGGGTCTTACCCTGTGATTGCCTGTCATCTCTGAGCCATCTTGTTCTTTTGGAGTCAGCTGCTGAATCTCAGACTCACCAGTGCCCTAGCCCAGCTTCAGTTGGTCAGTATAACTTAAAGGAACAAATCAAAGTGATACTGATAGACATCCTCCAAGAGAGAAGATGGCGAGAAGTCTGTAACTACATGACAAGAAATTATTTATTACAGAAATACACATGAGTTTTAAGACTAAAGAAGTCATGGATATGAAAATGGAAGGCCATCTTATTGGAATAGTAATGACAAATAGGTGCTTTTTTTAACCAATAATGACAATATGTGGCTTTGTCACAATTCTCCAGATAATTGGGAAGTCCAATGGATTATTAAATAAATTAAGTAAACAGAATCCTTTTCTGAGGTGACAAAACTCAGTAGAAAACCTTTGCAGAAGACAGAGCTTGAAGAGCAGAATGCTTGAGAAGCTAGACAAATATTTATTGCAAGCATCTCAAATGTGTTTCTTCATTAAGAAGAAAATTATCAACTCTGTTCTTCAAAGGTTCTCACATTTCAGAATATCACGGTGGCTTTCCAGTCACCTACAGAGGACTACAATTCTCCCTTCAGCAAAGTAAGTGAATACATTATTTCTATGAGAGACATTCTAGTTACACCACCTTGCTCAATTATTCATGATATGCACCAGAGGAAAAGCAGGGGGGGGAAGTTCAATTTGCAGCAGAGGAATTGGGAGATTTTAAGAAAAGAAATTATAACCCTAAGGGTATTGTAACACTAGAAAGGCCCACCAGGGAGGTTGCTCTGTCTTTCCAGCGAGGTTTTAAAGTGTAGGTTAGAGAAACATCAGTGAAGAATGAGCTTGGTGAGGTACTTGCCTCAGTGTGCAGGTATTAGATAATTTCTTGAGGTCCCCTTCTGTCTTGTATTTCTGTGAATCTGTGCTGTTATTGTCATTTGCTATCCTTTTATTGATCTATCCCACTATGCTGTTTGTCATTTAGACTGCAGCTCTGCATTAAGTACTGCCTTCAACGTCTTTTTCCTTCTCCAGTAATCCTTTTCCTGGAGAGCATGCTACCTCTCTCTCTTATTAAACACATACTATTTGTGTTTTCCAGTCCTCACCTCCTCAGGCTTTTACAATTGTTTCCAGCAAATTGCATTTTCTCACAGGCTTTAGGCATTGAAAGGGAAATTACAGCCTAGGAGTGAAAGTTCATGTAACTAAAAAATGTTAATGTCTGCCAATATGCACTATTCACATGGGGTCAATCATTGGGCTTGCAGAAGACAGGTATAAAACACAGATTGATTTCAGCAGCGCCAGCATTTGGCTAAAGGAGCCTGTCACACAACAGAGAGCTGCCATAGATAGTGTCCAACCAGTCCCTTCGGTTAGGGACACTTTAATTTAGTCATACACCATATCCTGTTTTTAAGCCAAACCAAGTACAGCACATTCTCCCTTATTTCTACAGCCAGACAACTCACCCTCATTTGTTATGAGATCCACCAAAGTCTCCCTGTGGGCCATGGATGTTGAGCCACCACAGGGACAAACTTTTGAAGGAGGGGAAAAGGAGGAATCTTACCCTAGAGCTCATTTCTGCAGGCTCTTCATAAAAGCAGCTAGGAAAGCAAGACAGTATTTACTCTGAAGTAACCTCTGGGGTAATTGGTTCTGGTTGGCTACTGACTACATACAAAGTACCTCCTCAGGGGTCAGAACCTGGAGCAGGAGGGGTGGTGGTGGCCCAGTTTGAGCTCCAGTTGTTCTCCTGGTCCAGCCCTGATGAGAAATTTGTTGTTGGATGGTTTTGTGGAAGTTGTTCACAGAACTCTGTGACGAAGTATGTTTCCTTCATGTCTTGCTGGCAGAGGCCCTTTTCATCCCAGCACTAAACCATCCTGAATACCAAATTCTTGCCACAGTCAGTGAATTTCAGTTTAGGACCGGATTTAAACAGAGACTGGTTTTATCTGCATTCATTACACAGCTTGGACTGAGCTGCTTGTATTCCTGCACCTACACAAACAAGAAATATGTGAAACGCCCCATATCACAGGGTTACAGACAGCTGGTTTATAGCATGCTGCAATATTCACCCCATACAGCAACTGTTTCCTCCTTCCTCCAGACTCTGCCCTACTCCTTTCTCCTTTTCGGCACGTTGCTATTTCCATCTACCACTTGTAATTCAGATAGAAAACTGAAGTTAGGAGGAATTGACCACACCTTTGCAAGTTGCATCCCTGAAATATCATCTATGTGGTTCCTTTGATGGAAATATACCTGGGTAGACCTTCACCTCGTTGAACCATGTTGGGAGGGTATAGGTACTTGCCAATGGTTTACGCCTGCTAGAGGACTAGCACAAGGAAGGTGTGAGAAATGATTTAGAGGAAGCAGCTGGCACTGTCTGGCTTCAGTCATGATTGTAATGGTGCTGTGCCCACTTACCTCCGCTGCAGAAGCTGAGTTTCCTTTGTACACTCCAAAAGAAATACTGTAAAAAACACTCCCCTAAGTTAGTTGCTACTTCTGTCTTTCTTGCCCATGCCAGGAAACTCTAAGAAGCACAAAATTCTGATTAACTTTTCATATTTTCTCTAAGCCTGCTATAAAGCTACTCGGCCTAGATTGTAGGTGATACCTGTCCGTGCTGACTGGTGATCGTTACAAGACCTCTTGTTTGCAGAGCCCCGTACTCTAATAAATGGCAGAGCTGCTCGTCTCTTGAGTTTAGTGAAGTGGATCCCTTTCACACTTGAAATCCCTACTTGAGATCCCTGGGAGACGTTCTGATAACCTGGGAGCTTCTTCTACTGTTATAACAATGACAGAGGTGTTGTATTGTCACACAGCTCTCCTCTTGCTTGTTTAGTTTCTGTATGTGTATATATATATACGTAAAAATATATATGTGGATTTATATGTTTACATACTACAAAAGATCTTTGTATATTTCTTTAAATCTGGCCTACTTGAAACTGAGATGCTTTTTGTGTATGTTTGACCATTACAAAGGGAGTAAGTGAAACAACTTATTTCCTAGTATGCTTGTATTTAATAATGCTTTGTACTACATGGTACTCAGCTTGGTTTGAGACATGTATAGATAAAAGGTGTAAGGAATGGAGAACACCAAGGCAGGTGATCTGGACAGCCAAACAGTAACAACTGTGTGTTCTCTGTTACAGAAGCTTCGTAACACAGAGCTGTAAGCCATGAATAATCTACATATCTCCCTTCTGAAAAGGAGATTAAAAAAATCCATACTACTTTTATCTTCTCATTATTTTTATTTTAATAGTTTAAGCCCCAAGTTCAAGCTGACTTTAAGTGACTTCTCAAGCTATAAGGGGTGAGGCAGGGGAGGGATTTCCAGAGACTGTCTCGTAGCTTTTGAAGTTCTTTTTACGACAGAGGCCATTGACTGAAGCCTGCAAATATATTAAATACCGCTATTTCTGCTGGTTTGATCATCAGTGCCTAGTTTCTTTCTTCCACCTTCTTTTCTGAAGACATTGTTAGCTTCAATACTGGGCATTCCAAGACTACAAATATGACCATTCAGAAAAGATACTTTGGGCCTTTGCTGATTTCCTCAACGGCTTTTTCAAAATCAATATTTTTTAATTGGTCACTTGAACTTTTTTTCAGTGACGTTGAACCTCTGATGCATGTCACTTCAGAAGCATTTTCCAAACATTGTAGGCGTCATGAAGCAATTTTAGCATAAAAAGAAGAGTATAACTAGAGATGGCGGGGGAGCAAATTACATTTTGTATATATAGTATTAAATGCTTCCATTAGTTGCCATAGGGATGGGCAGAAGTTGGTCTGAAATGACAGCTTTTCTGATGCTTGATGTGTTTAAAAAGAAAACGTTGAGGGGAGGGGTTTTTATTGTTATTATTACCCTGGGAGACTTTTATAGGGTAGGGGGAAATATTAAAGTCATATTTCTCAAAAAAATGCATTGGGCTTACATTAACAGGCCAGGCATCACCTTCACCTCCCTGTGGAGACACTGGCCTCTACTAAATACACATCTTTGTAGCTCCAGGGCTGTAATTCCGCAGCTGCTCTGAGCTTCACATTTCCTTCTGTTGTGCAACATGGGAGTTATCACCACAACCCCGCCTCCCGAGCAGTATCTGTGAATCTGCTGCAGCAGTAACCCAAGAAGAAACACGTCCTGCAATTATTGCTGTGCCCACCCCAATGACAACAGAACTGGTGAGACCTGGTTGTCAGGCCGGGCTCTTCTATTTGCTCACTTTAACATTCACTTGGCTTGAATATTTGTAGTGGCTTTTTGTGGCAAGGTTTTGGTTGCATGGGGGGCTACAGGGGTGGCTTCTGTGAGGAGCTGCCAGAAGCTTCCCCCGTGTGCAATGGAGCCAGTGCCAGCCGGCTCCCAGATGGACCCACCGCTGGCCAAGGCTGAGCCCATCAGTGATGGTGGTAGCGCCTCTGGGACAGCATGTTAAGAAGGAAAAAAAATCCAAAAATCTGTGCCAGTGGGAGAGAGGAGTGAGACTGTGAGAGCGACCGCCCTGCAGCCCCCCAGGCCAGGGCAGGAGGAGGCAGGGGGGCTCCAGGCGCTGGAGCAGAGGTTCCCCGGCAGCCCGCGGTGAAGCCCCTGGCTGGGCAGGCTGTGCCCCCAGCCCGGGGAGCCCCCGGGGGAGCAGATCCCCCCCCGCAGCCCGTGGGGACCCCACGCCGGAGCAGGGGGTGCCCGCAGGGGGCTGTGACCCGTGGGCAGCGGCGCTGGGGCAGCTCCTGGCAGGGCTGGTGGCCCCGTGGGCAGAGGAGCCCAGGCGGGAGCAGGGCTGCTGGCAGGGCTGGGGACCCCGCGGGGACCCCCTGGGGCCGGCTGGGCCTGAGGGGCTGCGGGACCCCCGCCGGGGCAGGGGGGGAAGGGCTGCAGCCCCTGGGAAGGGCTCACCTCGGAGCAGGGCGGGGGGGCTGTCTCCCGGGGGGGACCCACGCCAGGGCAGGGCCAGGGGTGAGGAGGAAGCAGCAGCAGAAACGAGGGATGAACTGACCGTAACCACCATTCTCCATTTCCCTGCACCACTCAGGGGGAGGAGGTAGAGAAATCGTGAATTAAGTTAAGCTCAGGAAGAAGGGAGGGGTGGGGGGAAAGTGTGTTTCTGATTTGAATGGTAATAAATTAAACTAACTTTCCCCAAGCGAAGTCTGTTCTGCCCGTGATGGTAATTGCTGAGCGATCTCCCTGTCCTTATCTCAACCCACAAACCTTTTGTTATATTTTCTGTCCCCTGTCTGGTTGAAGAGGGAAGTGATAGAACAGTTTCGGAGGGCACCTGGCATTCAGCCAGGGTCAAATCACTACAATATTGGAAAACAACGGAAAGCGAGCCCTGGATTTACAGTTCTGCTATGAGCTCCCATGCAATCACATCAATAAACTAAGATGTACGAGTAGTGTATCTCAGTATGTGATGTAAGCCTGAAGCCGTCCAATGTCAAAACCATCATTCATGCCAATCATGACCAGTGTAGGATGCTGGCTGTGTAGTCTGCTGGCATTCAGTCCCTGGAAATTTTGTGTGGATGGTATGTGCACCACACAAGGGAAAACTGCTGGTTGTGCTAACTAAAAAATGTAAATGGTTCAGAAATGACTACTACACAATATGCAAATCAAGAGGCTTAAGCTTATAATTTTCTGTGTTTCTGAAGGCAGTCCATAAAAGAAGGATCTGCCCCGTAAGGAATAAAACTCAGGCACTGTATTTACTGAGTCTAGTCTAAATTCCATTGGAGTCCACTGGACTTTACATTGATTTTTTTCAGTAATTTTTAAACAAGCACCTGTGAAATGAATTTTTTTTAAAAAAAATCTAACTTCTAGGCTGTGCCACAAATGCCTTTTTTCTTCACTCTCTGGAAGACAGTGTTTTATTAAAATTACTTATCAGCCTGGGGGGCACTGAGCAAACACTGAATGTTATTTTGAGAGGACCACCCATAGACTGTGAAATGTCATTTGTCAGGGCAATTATTTGCAGTCTGCCTGTACACGTTGTTCTGTCAGTTCATGGGGATGCACCTCACTAATGTGACTGTAGTGCCTCTAACAATTAGTAAAACCTGAGCAACCAAAAGAAAACCAAACAAAAAAACAAAAACAAAAAACCAACAACTTTTCTTCTCAACAGGGTTGACTGAAAATAAGTGCAACCCACATAAAACACTGGACCTGTCCTTGGCTGATGATTTTTAGAAACTGTCTCCACTCTGGTGTTCTTTTAAAAGACCTGATCATCCATCAGGCTGAGGAAACTGGAGGTGAGGATCTGCATTAGCTGTTCCATGGTGGAATGCAAATTTGGTGTTAATCCTATGAATTCCTACTGAAGGTGCAAAGAGGTTTTGCTCAAAGGCAAGCAGAAATTCTTTGAAATCATGAACAACATGAAGAGTTTGAAGTACTCTCCTGAGCCTGCAGTGTATGGTGAAAAAGGAGGAGGATGTGGGCAGAAAGCAGGCATGTCTGAGGAGACAGGAGAACTAGTGTAGCCCCCATCATGCTAATGCAACACGTAGCTGCAATACATATTCCTCTTTTAGCCCATACTTTTGCTACCAGGCAGAAGTAACTTGACAGCTCTACAGTCTCACTATCATTAAGACAGAATTAGGTTCTTCTGGCTTGTTATCTTGCTTGTCATTTTTGACATGGCGTAGACCTGCAGGATCAAATTCTTCAAAAAAGTACAGAAAGCACAGCAGTATGTAGTTGTACATACTTACACATTTGAAATGCACAAAAAATCCGACTTGTGCACATAAAAAAACCTGTGTCCAAACTACATTAAAGGTGCATGCAAACCTTTCCATATAATATATATTCCATATAATAATTCCAGTAAGGAGGTACAGTCATATTGTCCAGGAATACTCAAGGTATCTGGATGATTTTGACAACTATGCTCACCTTTTTCTTTACAAGTCCTATAAATATTCTCACTGCAAAAGATGTGGCTCCTCAGTAGCTCCAGAGCAACACAGGGTAGGAAACATAAGACAGATGGATGTTTTTCCTGAAGCTCTCATTGTTGATCCATCTTCCTAGGGAAGTTAATCATAAAACCCATAGGCCAAATACTTTTCAACACTGTATCAAAAGTTGATGCAGTTTTCGGAGGATAGCACAGTGTCGAAACAGGAAAGGAGACTGATTTTTATGTAAATTATTCAGACTGGCATTCATATGCATTATTTATCTATGTATGCACAGTGCCCTATGAATATTAAATCTCATCATGTTATTCAAGGACTACACCTTGTAACTTCATTAATACTCCATAGTTATGTCTTTGCCTTATATAAAGTCAGTTGGCAAGAAGTAATTTGATTTTCTTCTAACCAGACTGCAATTCCTAGATTTTTATCAAATGTAATCACGTTACTGTATTTATGTCCAGTTGCCTAGTTACTTTAGATTGTTTATCCTGTTTAAACGAGCAGCCAACTGAAACCAGATCTAGGAATGATCTGCTACCAGTGCAATTTCTCAAAGGCTATCAGGGGTCTGTAAGCAGACATTTGTTTCCAGTTTCCCTGTGCTGGTATTCCCCTTTTTCAATGAAGGTTAAGACTGAGATCGTTGGTACCTGCGTTAGTGCAAATTAAAGGCATTCCCTATTACATCTTTGGCCAATTGCACTGTTGCTTGCATGGGCATAGCTCAAGCTCTGGTGACTGCTCAGTCCCAGGAAGGCACAGAGGAAGGATGATTTTGTTGTCTGTCTTTGCTTCCAGCTGCCACTTTGAATCCTTTTAAAGTTCTTTTGCCGGAACTCCTTGAAAAGTGAGTAGGAAGCTGAAAGGGATGCCTCCACCTCCACAACTGCTGCGTGCTCGTGGGGCAGTGGAGGAAGGCTTACCCAAAACATCTATTTCACTCGTTTCACCCACTTCCCCTGCCACAGATAGCTCTGCATTTCTCTACTTCCACTAAGTCACCTGTGGGAATGAATTAGGGAAAGTTCCTCTTCTTCAATTCCTGCACAGTTTTTAATAGGAAAAAACCAAAATCTGGTCATGTAATTGAGGATGATAATGAACATCTGTTAATGTAGAAGAAATGTGACTGAAGGGTTGGTTTTAAGATATGTGCTCTTCCAAAATCTCTCTTCTCTAATATATTTATCATATAATTACGACTTCAGCCTCTGCTCCCTCAGATGAATGTGTATCAAACTGCCATATATCATCTTAGAATAGACTTCTTCTATGCAGGACAGATAACCTTTGTTCTCCACGACAGCACTTTTAAGATTTTTCTCAACTAGCAACTTCTCGAACTTGTTCATGGCACAGGATGCTGGAGCTGCCTCTTTTCAAGGTCACCTCTCCTGCACTGGAATCCATGCAGTTCTTGCTGTGGAGCTAAATAACAACGTGACCCTGATGCTATGAAAGCAAATACCAAACCTTCCACTGATTCCAAGAGCCAGGGCTACCTTGATGCTTTCTTCATTGTTTCTGGATATTGATATTTTTTTTTTTATGGCAGAAACATTGAAAATAAATACCTCTTCACTGGGAGTGTCTCTTCTGGACAATTCTCCTAAAATTCTTAAGCGGTTTCAGCCTGAGGACCCCATGATGGAGTTGTACAAAATTTTAGAAACTTCTGAAAGCAATGTTAGTCTCTATCACTGTAAAATGTCTGTAACCCTCATTTGAATATTTTTGTGGTTTATTGTATGTTGTGTGCATCATAATATTTGTCTTGCATTACAAATAAGCAATAGAGAACATATTTGTGTCCTAATTTTGCTAGCAATCCTCTCTTTTTAATATATTTAAGCACAAGACTGATAATTATAATTTCAAAACCCCCTATTCTTCATAGCTTAGTGGCTTAAACTTTTGTATTCTTCCTTTATTCTGAATGTATCCCTCAGGAAACAACTCTCTAATAATCACCTTGCCTACACTTCTTCAGTCACACGTTACATTCTTTCACCCACTTTCTTTCAGATTAATATTAGTGTTTGTCAGCAGCAGACTTTTTTTTCCAAAGCTCTGAGTCATTACAGTAATAGTTATGTTCTCAATAGAGAGTTCAGGGTAGGAAAAAACCCCCAGCCCTATGCCTACATGTATCTGACTGATAGAAAACCAGAAGGCCACTCACTCCTTTTAAATGCCAAGTGTTCAATTACTTTCCTCTTGAGGTTTATTTTTGGTTTATTTGTTTAATTTTCTTTTTTTAATTTGGGAAAAAAGTCAAATGTGATGCAGAAGGTCACTTAAGCTCATGATGAGGAATGTAGGCTTCAGATTTTTTCAAAGCATGACAAGTTTTTTCCAAGGTTTTTTTCTTTAGCAGAGCTTGGTTGGTTGGTTTTATGGTCTAGCTCACAAAGAGTTCTGTCTCAGTCTAGTCCTCGGTGGGTATCTGTGTATACTACAAAACCATTGCACTCCTTATCCTGAACAGGGATCTGTGCTGATAAGAAGTCCGGTCAATAGCAGAGGTCTTGCAAGTTTGGCTTCAGGGCTTGACAGAGCACAGGGAAGGTTCTGAGAGCTGGAAAGTAGAGTTTCTAGTTCTACCTACTGCTGTCCTTCCCTGTCCTGCCCCCTGAGGAGCTCTGCTGTTCTTTGGAAACCAAGTCAGAGTACACATCTCAATGTACTGTGCTGTGCAAAACTTTCAGAGTGAGCCTCAAGGATATGTAAAGCCTGATCTGGCTAATACCTAACTCAAAACAGATCTGTTTCACTGGAACATTCTTCTAGACATGTGGGATTTCAACTAAACTGGAGGTAATGGATTGCCCTTTCTGAGAGTAGAGCTCTTTCTGGACTGCAGGACAAATCCGAGCTCACGCTACCATCCTAAAGACTTTGTAACCAGGCAGGCAAGGATTTCCCTCATGGTTATGAATGCCACAGAAGCATATAAATATAAAGGCACTGTTATCTTTCTTGTTGCTGAGTACCCCCTAGTCAGAGAGAGCTCTTAGCAGCTGTCAGAACTGCTGCACTATGATTTAAAGTGAACTGTAAATCCCTGAGATAGATGAAGGTATCGAGATGGATGAGAGTATCGAGACAGATGATCTTGCAATGGTCAGTAGAGAGGCTGCTGGTGATTTCAATGGCTATGCTTGTCAGTTGTGGTGGAAGATGACAATGCGGATTGAAAAAGTGATGGTGAAGAGGACCAGAAGGGCACACCAGTGGCTAGAGGACAGGTGTTATAAAGCATTCTGCAGCATGGAAGGTTGTATTTTCTGAGCTTCTCCTGCCTGGGAGATCTAGTGCCCCTAGGGAAAAAAATGTGTTCCATATTGCTTGCAAACAAGCACACGTGATCCTTGGAGTGCATGAGCTATAGTGTTCTGTCTTCCATTTTTCCTTCTGCATCTCTGTGTTGCCAGACCTTTTTCTTTTTTTCCGATTTTCTGTTGAAGAAAGTCAGCTGGGCTAAACAGACAACTGGCCCCTGGTCCATAAGATAACAGATCCAATAATTACCAGAGGGCAGCTTGGAGGGACCTGTTGTTCAGTAGCCATGGCAAACACAAACTCTCCAAAATGCAAAGAAGGCAGCTTGCAATGTTCTTGCTGTTTGTCTTTGTTTTAATTTGTGTTTAGGAATGAAAATGTTTGTCACACCTCTGAAAACAGGAACATAGTTTGCATGATCCAGATCTACTACTAAGGTGGCACTGTGAGACGCCTACTCGATCCAACCATATTTAGTGGGTTGCCAGTGTAGGAACAGCCATACCAGATTCTACCTGGAGTTCATATAGCTCATCCTTATCTTTGATATTATCTGGGTGTTTTGAAGAAGCATGTAAGAAATCTTAAGAGTGGAAACCCATGGAGTAATCTGCTCACGGGGATTCTTCCTTTCTAACCTGCACCAAAAGAAAAAAGAACTCTGAGGGTTTATTTGTCTTCTGGGGTTTCGTCTTAAAAGCCAAAATAATATATCCTATGCACTTGACACAGAGTTTTCTGATGCTGAAATGAAAACGTAACCTTTCAGAACCCACAGTTTTTAGCACCAGTAATGTTTGCTGAATATGGATTTCAGAGGGCATTTATACCCGATCTTTTGAGCAGAATATCTGCAAATATGGGAAGACTACGCCTGATTGCTTCCTGACACTTCTCTTGGCCAGAACTTCTGAGTCTAAATTTATCAAAGGATCACTTTATCACTGCCTTCTTCAATTTCTGATCCACTACCAAAATCAGACTTTAGGGAACTACAATAAGACCTGCTGGAAGAAGCAAGGTCCTGGCCCTCTTGTGACAGATGTCCATGCAACTTAATAGCATGGCCCTTGTTAGCCCCTAGTGCCTGACTTCATCAGGATTCCAAACAATGTGCAGCTCCAGTAATGCTAAACTAGATGAACTGGAAGCCACCAAGAGATAACTGAGCTGTATTTCAGTTTATTAACCATCCAAGCCCACTTTCGAACTCGGGAAAGGCAAATTATAATTGGAAAGATCTCAGTAGCAACATATTCTGCTTTCACGGTCTATGGGTATGCATGTTTAAGCTATCATGCAGTGACACTGTGCTATTTGATTTATGTTTTTACTGATGCTTTGACTGAGTAGTTTGTTGCAGTGTACTGCTAAATGGAGGAAAAATCAGAAACTGCATCAGACAAATACTCTGTATTTCATTCTAGAAAATAGCTGGCAATTATAATTACTCACCATGTTTCTGGCTCAGAATAAAAGTGGCATTGCACAAAAAAACACACTGAACATTCATCGTGATTAGAAAATGCTCCATACCTTAGAGTGCAGTGGAGACATAAGAATAATTTTAAATGCAAATTAAATTGTGGGGGTAGCAAAGAGAACAGATAAAAGACAGTAAAACAAAGCCTTTCACTTTTCTTAAATTAGCAGGCTAATGTAGTATAAAAAAAAAGCAGTTCTACTCAGATCTGTGCTAAGAGCTTTCATTTCATCATAATATAAAACAGCAGACCCGTCACCTTTCTCTATTCAGTACTCTTGATTTCGAGGTTGAAGTGAAAATTAGAAGCTGTTCATTCTGGCTCACAGACTGGGTTGCATTTGCTTAGTCTTATTCCATGACAGTAGGATGGAAAGAGGTCAGTAACACTGGTAAGTACTTATCTCTTGCATCTGATTTTATTTATTTATTTTAAAAATTCTTTCACAGTGCTTTAGCTTTTTATCAATGTGTATTTCCTGAAAAAAGCTACATCGTGTGTTTTGTAAAAGGCTGTATCTTAAGCAGAAACACAATGAATCCTCGAGAATGCTTGTATCGGATGTTAGAGCTCCTTCAAGAATGAATGAATGAATTAAAGTAGGAATTCTGTAATAGAAAAGGTTTCTGGATTATCTATATATTTCATAGCATCACCGGAACATTTTGTGTATTGCTTTTTCTGTCTGCCTTGCCCAACAAGCAGTACCAGATAAGAATTAATCTCTTCAAGATGTTATTTGCATTATATTCATAGCAAAACATTTAACAATCTCATTGCCCTTGTGGTAAATGATGGTAAACGTAGGGATTTTACTGAAAGCAAATTATTAGACAAAACAAAATGCTGTGGTTAATTGTTATGAAATACTTAAAAATATCTCAGAATATGAGATGCAACAAGGAAGATCAGAGTGAACAACAAATTCTTAAGGAACCTTGTTGTAATTTTTTTTTTCCTTGGGAAAGTTTTTATCAAATCAAAACTAGGGGCTTAATTTTTCAGTATGAAGGGTGAGGAGGAGTGGGGGAGATGATGGTAGTGTCACCTCCTGTTGCTAAGTAACAACATCTCCTGGCCATTTTTATCTGATAAAGGAAGTCCAGTTGACGTTATGCATTATTCATCAGAGTTCCAATCAAACAATCAAAATTGTTTGCTTACACTGGGGACATTTAGTAAGATCAAAGAAACCCTCCTTGAAACTGCTGGAGCTTACACCAGTGCCAGGCAGCTCTTGATACTCTGCAGTAAGTATCGTTTCTGGTTTGGGAGTGCTACAGTAGAGTGAATTGCTGAGGAATTTTAAAAGTTTTCTCATCAGGATAGGCTTCTCAATTTTAGAAAGGACTGCATGTTGATCGATGAAAACCGAATCGAAGGAAAAAGGGAAAGCTTTGGAACACTGGTTTCCTGATTTTTGCCAACGTAATTAAAGGAATTGCTTGAAGCAAGGGTCAGACTCCCTGTCTCAAACCTTTCTGTTAGGTTTGCACAGAGGACTAGAGGTATTTTTGTCTGTCTTAAAATATATGTTGTGCAGAGCTCTTTGTATGCTTATGATTATATGCTGTATCTAACTGAGGTGTGGATGAGAGAACTGGTTTGTGTGCTTTCTGCAAATCCTGTGGGTTTTTATGTGAGTTGTTCAGAGTAGAAGAAAATGCAGAAGGTAGCAAGAAGGTTGGAGAAGGGTCACGATAAGGTGCATAATCCTGGGAACTCTGCCCAGCAGAGGCAAACCTGATTCAGTGTACATCTTGAACAGTTGTAATCTAGGATCTAGCCAGATCTGAGGTTCAGAAGAATGCCAAAAATACAAACCTTAATGAAGAAGCAGCGCTAGGAGCAGCCTAGCATTTCTTAATGATTGCTCTTACCACATCTTTTAAACCTGATGATGGGATGTTCTGTTGCTACTTCTGGTCGGTAAGTGGGGAGAGGGAAGGCAAGGCTGGCTTCTGGTCATTTAGGTGGAATGAAATATCCAGAATATTGTGTCTTCCTTTCTAGTGCAGTGTTTTGGCATAAGCAGCACAAATGCTATCTTTACTGTGTTCTGTTATAGTAGTGCCTACTCAGAGGGTGCTGGCTGTGGATCTGGCTAAAGGAGGTCCCTGCCCCAAGCTTTTCTGACCTTCTTTTTAAGAGCAAATATAACAGGCAGGTGAATCTAACTATGTATTGAAAGGAATGCAGACTGGCTAGAATAAAGGTGACCGTACTGGGAAGGTACTAGGAATCTTGCTAATATTGCGGTAGGACTTTACTTTTATGTCTTTAGACAAGGATTTAAACCAAACATCCTAAAATAGAAAAGGATACTTATGAAGTTCTATGAATAATGATTTGAAAATGCTTTGACCCTATTATGCCAGATGAAGTACTTTAGTGACTGCCTACACAATTCTTTCCACAAAGAAACTCACCAGCTTTTTTTCTGCCTGACACCTCTATAATCTCTCCCAGGAATCTGACTGATCATCTGTACCGGAGTATTGTACACAAACATCAAGTTCCTTCAAAATGGACTACTTTTTGGATGTCGAGTCTGCTCACAGGCTGTTTTACAGTCAGGGAGCTCAAGGTAAGAAATGCTGGTACTGACTCAGAAAATGACTATTTTAAGTGTACATTTAAGATGTATGGGGCCAGACAAGGGCCAGCCCTTGTGACTGACCTACTGAAGTGTAGAGGCCATAGCGAAAGGCCTTCAAAAAGCATGGGGTGCAAAAGGTATTACAATAATCTGCCCTCTCAGAGGATAAGGAAAACCTATGACAACTGTTGGGTGCGCAGGAGCAAAAGGAACTGCCAAGATCCAGATTCGGGTGTTGTAGAACCCAAGTGGACAAGTCAGAGGGGACAGCAGTGGCTCGCTGCTTGCTGTGTAAGCCTGTGGCGTCCTTTCCCTTCCTCCTTGCTTATCGATGCTGTCAGGATCATAATGTGGTGTTATTCAGTGCTGCAGGAATAACTGGCTTGGGAAAGCCCTGAGGCAGTCCAGCACACTGTATGCAAACAGCAGGCTCTCCCTAGTCTGCATCCTCCCCTGGGAAATGCTGGCCCCCTCCGAGCAGCAGCAGTGCGAGAGAGGGAAAGGGTAATCAAGCTGCTTTGCCTTAATGTAGTTGAGACTTGTTCACGACATAGATGGTATTTTTTGTAAAGTCAGTTCACATTTTCTCACCAGCTCTATTTTTGGAGAAAACTTGCCATTTCAGAGAGAACGGGGTTTTTTTGTTCCTTAAACTTTAAACACCATATTAAATAGAAGAAAACCGTAAGAACCAAGTAGCTCTATCAGCTTTTTTTGGTTTTATATACCACCTGTTTTCTCAAAATGCGATCCAGCTTTTTTCCACCACTAATTACATCAGTTGCTAATCAAATCCAAAGTCCAGCCAACAGAATTCTGCCTTCACTCTGGAGTGAATTCACCATTCTCTCAAAGCAAGACCTAATCCACCTGAGGGATGCCACTGTCCCAGGACACATGGGGGTTAGTACCACCCCTAAACTTTGGCTCATCTGAGGTGCTGCTCCCTGACACATGCTGCTTTGCCCAGTTGCTGTGATACATTTTCATCTGTAAAAGTAACACAGAAAACCTTTCTTGTCACAACACAGCCTTCTGCCTTGAACAACAGAAGCAAATGCTAAGCACCTCAAAATCAGGGAAAAAACTGGCTGAGGGCAATGACTGATTTTCCTGGCTTTTCCTCCATGTCTAAAATGCAATGGACACCTGGGCATTACTACAAAAGTAATATTAAAATATCATCTTCGGTACTTCTATCAGAACAAACCCCTTTCTATTCCATAGAAACTAAACGTCAGGAATCTACAACTTACTGCTTTACAAGCTATAGCAATTTATCAACAGCATCCCTGTACACTGCAAGGTACGTAGGGGACTATGGAAGAAGGAATATATGCAATGTATAGAAGGAAAAAGAAATTCATGCAATGAAAGTCTGTGGCAGTAATGTGCACAAGGTGACTAATAAGGGTTGCAGAGGCAACCTTTACTGTAAGTATTTCCAAGAGAGCAAGGGAAAAAAACATTATCTTACTCGTACTTGGAGAAATTATATTTTTAGCACATATAGAAATGCTTGTACCGATCAGTTAGAAGCATGACTGAAATTTTAACCTTAGCACCTGGTTGATTGTTTTAATGCAATTATTTTGCTTTTTTAAAATGCAAAATGCGGGGAAAAAATCCATCATGCAGAACTGTATTCCGTGATACAAAAGTCATCAGCAGGGCATTGACCTTTAGATCTGTCACGCAGGCTTCTACCCCTTGGCCAAAACAAGTAGGAGCCAGCACTAAGACGTGGGCATTTTTTGTCCCCCTCCTTGTGACTATTTTATGAAAGATGCCAATGACATGTTTCCACTGTGTACCACAGCAGAGTACAGAGGATCCCAGACCCTAATTACCTCCACAGCTGGAAACAGTACAGTGATGTAAAAGCCATGCTGCACTTATGCTCCATCCCCTTCAACTTTTTGGCTTTCTCTTTGCTCCTTTTACTGCATTTTCCCCAGCTCCTGTCCTTCACATCTCTTACCTCACATGCCTGTGAGACCTCTTTCCTATACTCTAGTACCCTCCCCTCTCTTCACCACTCTGTGTTTGAGGTCAGCTCCCTCCAACAAGCTGGGTGCCAGCAGGCAAATCGCTCGAAGCACAGAAGTGACAATGCTTCTGTTCTACATTCTCAAATGCTGCAACACAGCAGCCCCATGGCAACAGGAGAGGTGCTTGAGGGGAAGGATGGATGGACAACCCCACTACCAATAGTTGCAAGAGACAAAATGTGGCCAGTGCAGAGAGAAGTTTCAGGGGGCTTTCACTGTCTGAGGTAGCACTGAGCATCTCTGAGGTGACAGAGATGGCTTCAGCAGGCCAAATGATAAACCTCTGGAAAAGTTTCATCATCAAGGCTTCCTGTAGCAAATGCCTTTATCGCTATCCTTAGCCCCAAATTTCTTGATGGTAGCATCCCCTTCCTCTGAGCTATCTCACCCCCTGTACACAAGAAGGAACTCAAACCTATCGAGTGTGTGTTGATGCTGCCTGTAAAGCTCTGATTAACTCCTGTCGTTCTTGTACCTTGTGCCAAATTTTAAGGCTGTCTTCCACAGAACAGGCATTGATATATAAGATAATAGCATGGTTTCTCCAAATGTGAGCAAACACCTTTCTTTCCTTTTCTGCCTTCTGAGAATCAAGCTTGTTAGCTCTAACTTTCTGAAAAAACAACCAAAAAATACACTGTGAAGCATCCATCCACCATAAATAGTGTAGCTCAAGTAGCTAGTTTGGAACGGAATAAAAGGTCTGAAAGAAAGCATTGTCACCACATCTACCTAGTGGGATCGCAAGTAACTATTTTATGTTACTATAATAACGTAATGTCATTAGCAAAACATGCTATCAAACAGCATGTATATATGCATTAAACCTGCATTATGATGGAATTGAGTGAAAGAAGACAACAGTATTCTGCCATTTAATTAGAAACAACATCAGAACACATTGTATGGATTATTATTACTCTAGTTATATTGTTAGTTATTGCATTACAAAATGCTCTTTTATGGACTGCAGAATGGGGGTTTATGACCCACTTACTCTTTCTGTGAGATTTGAAGATTTCTGCCTTTTAATCCTTTGATCCTCCAGATCAAGAAAAAAACCTCCTTTCCAATGTTTTCACATTAATGATATGACAATGTTCCAAGTGGCAGCTGTAAAGCACTTGTTCTCATCTGTACCGACTCCTTGCAGGTGGAAGAGAAGGGAAGGAATAGGACGACAATACGTGGGGAAGGAGCTCCCATGGCGTTACTAGCAGACGGTATCAAATCCCAGCTGACCTCAGGCCTTGTGTAGTTTGAGTGCAGGATACTCTGACCTCAGCAAACAGACTGAAATGGGGTTTTGGCCCCCAGCAGCTAACTGGTTCTCTATCCCTTGCTGCCTACACTATTGCCCACGCCTCATCCCTGCTCTTGCAGAAAGCTGCAGAACTGCCTTTGCTGCTGTAGGGTAGGAGGAGAGAGGTGTTACCTTACCAGCTGCCTCCTCTCCCATCCTTTCCTTCTGCAGAAGCAGCCATCACCTCGCTCCCGTGGGCTGAGCGCAGAACAGAGGATGTTTGGCCATTTGGGCTTCATCTGCTGTTCAAACAGCTGTTCCCCGTTTCCTCCAAGGAAAGTGAAGCAGGAGGGATGGAAAAGTCACAAAAGCTGACTCTGGCAGTAGGATTATCTAGATTTAGAAAACTTGGTAAATGAAGCCAGCTGGCTGTAGTCTTCAGATACAAGCCAGAAATATCCTAAGCCCCGCAGCCCTCCCTAACTGTCTCTTCTGTGGCCGTATGTTGGGATCTAGGAGATGGGGGGTGTCCTTGCCAAGTGCATAATGCCTGGTGACGCATCTGCAAATCAGAAGCAGGAAAGAAGGGACTGTGATCCCCTGGATCCAGCCCGTTGCCCACGGAAAGTTTGAATCTGAAATCTAAGCATGGAGCTGGACTTAAATTTTCAAAAATTCTTTTCCCTTTGAAGTGTGTGGAAGATAACTACTCACTCTTGCATGGTAACGTATTCTAAATATAAATGTACCATGAGGGCTGAAAGTGTAAAATAGGGCCTGGAATAGGATTCAGCTCACTTATTCCTCAGGTGTCCTCAGTGAAGATGTTTCCACCTAAGACTTTTGGCTAGCCTGGTATGTATCAGTGGAGAGAAACAGTCACTTTAAGAGCTCTGTTCACCTAATCTTTGACGTCTTCCTAGGGATAATATAAATCTTGCCTTATTCTCTCTACCGACTATGAAAGCCTAGACTTGAGGGAAAGACGCCTGTGCTAATGCCATTTGTTTGCACAGAGGAATCATGTTGACAGGCAAGGTAGGACCTAATTTAGGAAAGGGAGTAACTTCCCCAAAACAGGTCAAGTTGTAATCTAGAGCTGTAAATGTGCAGATCCCATCTCAGCTGTAGCCTACTTTGGAGAGACATCAGCTTTGATCTTGACGTTCTACCTGAAAAAAAGATACGCTTTGGGGCATGCAAAGAAAGACCTCATATCTGACAGAGCTGAGCAGGCTGGTGCAGAGGAGCAGCAGAAGCAGGCTGCTCCACAAGGGAACGTGAACCAAGAGTCAGCAACATGGGCAAAGGCAGCAGCCTGGCCTCTGAGAGGTAAAGCACTGCAGTACATGAGCAGAGCAGGTCCGGTGACAGTCACCAGGTTCAGCCAAGAGTCCAGATCATCAAAGACCATGGTGATGAGTCAGGTATGAGGCCAAGCAGAACATCAAATCAACAGTCTGGATGTGGCTCAGGGAGGAATGCAGCCAGCAACAGGCACAGCCGCAGCCTTGCTCAGCAAGCGGGCAATGGCCTCGAGGCAAACATAGCTGCCACAAGAAATAAGAAAGCAGTTGTTGAGTATTCTTGCTGCTTTCTCAAACAGCTCCAAAGCTGGTCAGGGCTTCTCAAGTCACTCTTTCCAACAGCTTGGTGAGCGTAGCCAGCTAAAATGTGCACGAGGAGCACATGCAGGGCCCTGGCTGTTGGTACCTAGCTCTCACCTAGGCTTGTTCAGGATGAAGAGAGACCCCTCCTTTCCATTGTATACAAGGGGGTGTCTCGTTCCTTGGATGAACTCTATGAGAAGAATGACTTCTGCCCAGTACATTATAAATGAAGGCTTTAGCTACCGTCATAAAAGGACAGTTGCCCATCACAGATTGTGCATAGCACTCATTGGCAGCCATGAGTCTGATGGAAGGGGACATACCCTCTCTCTTGGTGCCTCTAGCAACCCCACACCACAGCCTGACAGGACAGGCTGGACATCATGCAGTCAGGATGCCATTCTGGTCTGCATGCATCCACCTCTGTGCTACAGTCAGACCCCCTGGTCCCTGCTGGGAGCCCGGGTCCTGCTCTTCAGTGACTACCAACTCCAGGGAAAAATTGTTCCTAATTTGTGGAGACCTGGGCATCCACTTTTCCGTTCTTATCTCGTTTAATTAGCTTAAAATTAACTGCATTAACTGAGTATTTCCAAGATGCTCCTACATACCTTGAAGTTGTTTGCCAGTCCATTTGGCAGGATACACTGTGCATATTTAAATAACTGAACAAAACTCTCTTGAAGGCTTATCTTAAACTATCTTTTGTATCTATATATAATTTACAGATCCATTTGCATGAGGTATGCTTTTTGTGATGGCAACATTCCTGCAATCTACTTGATCAATGTAAGGAATGAATAAAAATGTAATGTAGAAAAAATATGGAAATAAAAATATGGTACATATGGCCAAAGGTAACAGATGCACAAGATTGTATAGAGACATAGGGCATGATTTCTCAAAAGATCTCAGAAAATTCTTCTTGATTAGTTTTCCAGGTTTAATAAAATATTCCCAGGTATAGTCTTAATTCCACATTTTTCTCTTGCACTCTGTCTCCCCAAAAGATTTATTTCACTGTGCTTCGCTTTTGCTCATTTATTTTAATTCATACAGCGCTGACTCATTCTAGATGTTTGACTTAAATCACTGCTGACTACTCAGTGCTACTTCCCTTCTGCTTTTGCATGTTAAATGTCCAATATTTTACAAAAGTCTATTGCTGCAGTATCTCCAGATCCTAATCCAGAATGATTCCACTGCAGACGTTCATTGTGTAAAGTCACACTAGGATACTCTATCCACCAAAATTTTATGATTAATCAATCCTACAGATTAAAATTTTTTCAAAGTTATGTTATTTTGCAGGTCTTTTTTTATTCATGTGATGCCACTAGTTCTCAGACTAATAATATTAATACCAGAAGAATTAGTAACAGCAAATGTGCATTCCTAATGCAATTTCCCTCCCTTTAAATCCCAGGAAGTAACTGATCAACATCAACCTTTTCCTCACCCTTTTAAGACTTTTTATTTTCCCTTTTCCCTACCTCCTATTCTGGCACAGGAGGCCATTATTTTGTATTCTCAGTTCTCCATTATTGAGAATTTAGGAACAGGCAACTGAGCGTCATGATCAGAGTCTCTGGCTTGCCGAGTCAGGTAGCCTAGCTTCACTAATTGTATAAAAATAGCTCATGATGAGTTGCAGTTACTGTACTTCAGCTACTTTTGTTCACTTATTTCAATATCCAGTCAGCCAAATTAAAGTCAGAAGAAATAACTATCTTCTAATTCTCAGCAGCATATCTGAATAAAAACAGGATGCTTGAGATCCAGTTCTCTATACCCCTAACTACTGAAAACTAGAAAACCTACGCAAAGATCACACTTGAAAAAATTTGATTCTGAAAACTAAACCTATTTTTTTTTCTATAAACAAATACTTTTAAATAACCAAGCCTCTACTTGCCCATATTTCATAATACTTTAGGTTATTTATTTTTTTATGACAGTCTGTTTTCTGAAGCCTATGCCTTTTGACACAATGCCAGAGGAACAAGTATGTTTCCTCTAAAATGTGCAAAAAATGCTAGTTAGGCATATTGTGCACAATTTAGGTAAACCTAAATACCACAAACAAGCATAACAATCATGTGTGTAAAAGTAGGTACCTTTTTGCATGTGTGCTACTGTTTGCAACCCTCAGGCCTGTGATACTATGGATTTAAAGACTTTCTTTCAGATTACTGATGTCTGTTGAACCAGTGTCAGAGATCTCAACAGCTTTGCTTTAGAAACACAGAGCAATCCATTTGCATATGCTTCTGTGTTTATCTGGGAGACACAAGCCTATAAATCATTCTTCATGAATGAAAAGTTATGTCCTCCCCAATGCTTGCCTACATATTCCACCCTCTCCTGCCAGTCACACCTCATCGCCAACCCTTGAAATGTTCTTTATCAGTTGCATTTAAAACCAGACAAAAGTGAAGTGGCATTAAATCAGACCAAAGGATTTTTTTCTTGGTAAACATCCATTTTGGATCCATTGCTTAGTCTGTCTTTAAAGAAGAAGATTCACAATCTAATAACTTTTTTTAGAACAGATTGAATATCATGTTCTAGATGCATCGAAATGTATCTGAACTATTTTTAAAGCTTCCATTTAGCCAAAAATATACTTATGTGTGCATTATCTACATGTTATTCCATCATGAGCCCTTTCTATAGATGCATGAAGGAGGAGAGTTTAATAAGAAGTTCATATGTTTCTCTAATGGAGAAAAAAAAGCAGCAAGAAAGAATCCTACTCAACCAGCAACAGCAGCACTGCAATTAAAATATTTTCATAGATATTCTACGAAGTTGTTCAAAATTTGGCCTGAGAAATGAGGTTTTCCTCAAAAAAGTCTTAAAGATTTCTGATATAAACCAGTATTCCTTTACAGCTATTTCCACGCCATCTGAAACTGCTTGTGATTGTGTCAGAAATGTACCTTTTCCAATTCATCTAGGTCTAGACGCCTCCAGCAGAAACATTATAGCACTTTGCTTGTACTAAGATTAATATCATCAGCTCTCAAAAGCTTTTCCCATTTAGAGATAAGAATCTGTTACGCAAATTAGGGTTTCTAGATGAACACCCTATTGAGCCAAAAATGACCAGGGTATTTGTGTTACCAATGAGATATTAAAAAAAAAAAATAATAAAAGTTGATTTATAAAAATGGATGGAAAAATCTGGATTAATTTTTCATGTTTTCTCTGATTGATTTTTAGGAGGATGGCTATTCACTTCTGAAAGTTTTCCAATTAAAAATGTCCAAAATGTCTCTAGAAACCACAATTCTTTAAAAAATCAGTATTATAAATCTTCAAAACATAAAATTTGTTCTTGGCAAAGAAACATTAGTACTAATTCTGTCATTAAAATATGTAGAAATATATTTTAATGGAAAATACAGAACCTGTCAAAAATTCTTTGCAAACCATCCCCCATATTTTCAGTAAATTTCAAACAGCATTCAAACCAAAAATTCATTGGACCAACTGTCGATGTAACTAAATACATTGAAATTACATGTTCAAAATGCTTCGACCATGCAATATAATCATTGACACATTTCACATCCCATTCTCCCAAATTCATACTTGTGTCATACTTCAGTAACACACAGTATTTTAAGAGAAAGAAATGTGAGATTATATACAATCAGTTCTAAGGTGTCATTACATACATTATGGCATTTCTATTTTGAAGGTATTTTTCCCTAATAAGCAATCTTTTCCCTTTCTAAGAAATATCAGACAAGATGTTGCTACAGTGTGCCAACCATGGCTTAAATCTATGAGAAACAATGCAAACAAAATGAAAGAATTTAATCAAAATGACCGATTTGCCTTCTGTGTGCTGTTAGAGTGGTTGCTTAAAATGAGTTTTCAGATACTGGTCTCAAATCCATTTGCAGCGTAAGTGGGCCACTTAATGTGTATCGTAATGTCATTCCTTTACTCCAAGACCTTCAAGAGGACATTTTCTAATTTTCCTGAAAAAACATCTAAAAATGTGTCCCAGAGACTGAGCTGGTTTGTGGAGAGCAGTTGAAGCTAGAGATACTGGTGGGTTATCTGTGATAGACCCAATGGTCACACTGGGCAAATGTTGACAGTGTTCTAAAAAATGTATGGTAATTCTATCTTTTAATAAGGAGTGCTGTGGCTTATGGTTGGGAAAAAAGTGTGTACAGGTATATTCAAGGCACGCATAAATATTCAGTGTTGCTGTACAGATATCAGAATGTGATCACATATACTTTCCAGTTCCATGGCTGCATAGGAATTGTTCTTAGTTTTTTATTGCAAAATGTTTCAATATTTATTAGCATCCCCTGAAACTTTTCCAATGCTTACTTAAAATTTCCAGTCATTCCTGAAAACTCCCTTTGGTAATATACACAAAGGGGAGATAATCATGGTTGTCAAAGTAATATATAATGATTACTCCGGGAAACATTTTCCAGCATCCACCTACCTCTAGTCAAAATGAATACAAGCCAGATCCCAATATTTTGACCCAAAAGGTAAAAATGATTTATAAACAATTGTATAGAAAAGCCCACTCTTATTCTCTGTTTATTATAAATGTATATGCAATTTGGTAGTTTTTCCTCAAATGGATTCCTCAAATAGTGCCATGATCCAGCAAGCCCTGAAATGCATGGGTGCCCTTTCACTGACACTAACTACAGCTGGATCATGCCAATTTTAAAAGACAAATCTTTTTACATGGTTGTTTTATGAGATGATCGTTACAATGCTGACTTCATATACTGATAAATCTTCCTTAAGTGTAAATTTGGTGATGCAGTACACAAAATTCTCCCTAGCAGAAATTTTTCACTCTCTTTTATCTTCATTACTGTACATCCCCATTACATGGGAGTAATAGTTTACAGTCCAGTCGCCTTGTTTACTTTAGCTTAATAGTTTAGCTAAAGAGTTGACCCCATTTAACCAATTTCAACTCTTGCCCTTTGCTTTTACTTCAGATTCAAATGCTAGGCTAGTAATGAGCAAGAACTTGAAAGAAATCTGTTTAAAACTAGAAAACAAGTAAGTTGGACCAGAAATAACCACTACTTCTAGCAGTGCAGATTTGCTTGTTTAGTAAACTACATAATGCTGCAAATTGAAAAATACTGTGTGACAGCTTTTATTAACTCATACTAATTATATGCTATCATACCTAACACCTAAGTCAGGTTTTAGGCATCTGAAGGCTTCTGATTGACAGGTATTATTTGGAACTCTAAAAAAACTTCTAAAAGAAAGAATCACAATTAGCAGGCTGCGGAGTATGTCCTTAGTCACTATCAGTCATGCTCTCCAGTCCCAGCAGGACAATATAGTTCGTTATTAGTTACGTGAAGTGTGGTGACTTACAAAAGCCCTAAGATAAAGACTGTTACGCCAGATAATGCCCAAACAGCAAGAAACATTCAGGGTTTAGGCACCTAGGCTCTTAGATGTTAAGGGTAAGGACAGGATTTTAAGCTGAAACTCTCCCTGCAGCTATATATGAGGTGGAGGGGAAAGAAACACACTGAGAAGGTACTTGTGCACGGTGCTCACACTTTCAGTGATCAGCCAGATCTCATCTAGCATTTGTGATAATCTCTGCTCAGAGAGAGAGAACCGAGGTGGAAATATTTACAGAAGCTCTTATGTTTGTGATTTGTAATTTATAGGCTCAGCTCCCAAAGCATTGGAACAGCCACTCATAATTATATTTCACATAAAAAATATCTACATTAAAGGGCATTATCGAGGTTGTAAGGTCAAGTGCTAAATACTTACACAATGCCACAATGAAGCTTGCCTCTGCAACATTAGTTCAGTTTCTTTACAGATATGTATTATAGTACAGTTTCTAATTGCATGATAACACAGTAATTTTTTACTATCCTACCATTTGCTTCATCAGCGCATGGAGTGGGCAGCACTCACTTAATGAGCCAGTATTAAATATTTTGCTTTCACCTCCCTGAAGGCATAGCCTCAAGCCATATAAACACTGCTCAGAAGGTACAAATCTTAATTTCCTCATGGGCTTTTCATGCTTTTTTAGTGCTTCACTAAAGTACATGAATACTTTACAAATACTAATGAATTTGTACCTTCACAAAATCCCTACTGAAAGAAAAAAAGAAAACAGTGATTCTTCCTGTTTCACAGTTAAGAAACTTAACCATAAAGCAATCAAGAGCAACAAGTAGCTGTTAATTTTGAGTGCCCAAATCAAGACAACAAGAGACTGAGTTTTGGAATAGTTGCTGTAGGCATTACATCACGTGTCCCAAGCACAGCTTCCACTGATCTCTACAGATTAAGTGAACACTTAGGCATCACAGCCTCAAAAACAGTATTCAGAAAAAGAAGAGACTGCAGCTATTGAGAATTTCTGAAAAGAGTGGTTTAAGTGGCAAAACTAGGAACTTTGAACAAGCAATCTGTGGCAGAAACAGAGCTATAACCTGTGTCTTTGGGGCACGCAGCACAGCAATCTTTTTGCTTCTTGGTGTCATTCAGTGCAGCCCTTAAATTCTGCAGCATGTGAGGCATGGACCTTACAGCAAACAGTCTCTTCTAGTACCTGCTAAAGATCCTCCTTTCCACTGAGTGGTTTTCTTTTTTTTTTCTTCTTTTTTTTCTCCCTTGTCTTCCCTCCTTCCATTTCTCCTTTCTCCTGCTATTCTCCTCTTCCTTTGTTCTTTCTTATCAGCTCGTCGGGCAACTCTTCTCACCGTGCCCACTCTGATGACAGCATCTTCTGAGGATGACATAGACCGGAGACCCATCAGAAGACTCCGGTCTAAGAGTGACACCCCTTACTTGGAAGAAGCTAGGATCTGCTTCAACCTTGATAATGGTAAGACCACCCCTTCCCCAAACAGAATATGGTGTTAATTAAAGACTTTTTTTCAGCTGCAGATGGACCAGATGGTATGTCCTCATTCACAAGTGGTACGGTGGTTCACCAGACATCCAAGGATGTCACAGCTGTCTAACTACAAGCACTTGCATATGTAGAAACAGGGATCCTTTTCAAAATTCTCCTGCAAGGATTTTCCCACGTTTTAGCTATAGTGAGCCAGCGAGAGCAGAGCAAAAGAGAATGGCTTTGCAACCAAGACAGAAATGTAACTTATCCACTACAGGCACCCAGAAACATGGAAGTTCTTGTGAACATTCAGGAAGGGATTACTGCTAACAGCAGGCTTCAGCTAAACCCCACATTACAACTACAGAAGAATACCCAGCATGTCCCGAAACCTCTACAGGTTTAATTGGCAAAAGTGTAACAGAAAACTCTTGATTCTGCAGGACTGAGTATGAGAGCTGTCCCCCAAAACTGAGACCAGCTAACATTACTATTACTGCCTTCAGAGTTACTGAGCCCCAGCATTTTCTGGTCTTTTTTCTTACAGAAGGTGACCAAAACAAAAGATATTGGAAGGACTGAAAACTTTGGGAGTTTAAGCAGACTGGGTTTTCTTTAAAAGATCTGAATCACCTGAGATGAACTAGTACACTCCCTGGCACATATTTTAACTGTTTAACTCTCGCTTTATGTAGTACTTTTGTGCTACTCAGATTTATTATTTTTTGAATAGCATTTTTAGTTATTTGCATTGCACTAACACCTAGAGGTCCCAACGCAAATTGGAGCCTTAATGCGGCAGGCAGCCTACAACCAGGGGTAGGAACATTGACATACGGGGCTGATGATTACACAGAGAAGGCAGAGTAGGGGAGAAGCAACAAAACGTTGTCCCCAGTTTGCAGCTGGGGAAGGGGGTCACTGATTTTGGCCTACAGGCACATTTTTTTCAAAGACTTGCCAAAGCGACTTATGAAGATGAGCTCCAAGCTTCAAGTGATGGTCAAGCGCAGGCTCCTCGATGCATTTTAAGGCGCTTGGCCTGGTGCACCATTCTGGTTGCCTTAATGAGTTTGCCCAAGGGAAGAGGAGAAGGAGGTGAAGGGATGAGCCCTTGGCCTTCCCACCAAGGCTCGCTCCATCCGTGCTGGGAGCTCTGGGAGCGCTGGGCCAGGACGGGGCGGTTCAGGCTGCCGGGGGCGGGCGGGAGGTGCCAGGGCCGCCGCCGTTTGGCACCTCAGCCCGGCCGGGGCGCGGGGCGCGGGGCGGGAATCACCTCAGCGGGACCCTCCCCCGGGGGCGGGAAGCCCCCTCGGGTGTGACCCCCGGGCCGGCCGGGCCGCCGCTCCGTGCCCCGCGCAGCCAGGGCCGCCGCCCTGAGGCGAGCAGCGGCGGGCGGGACGCGGCCGGCGGAGGCGCTGCCGGCGGGCAGAAGCAGCGGGCAGCGGGCAGGGCCGCCGTGGCCGCTCCCGTCCGCAGATCCTTGACGGGTTTTCCCTGTCTCTCTCCCTCCCTCCCTCCGCTCCTTTCTCCCTTTCCCTCTCTCCTTCCCCGTCCTCCCCTCCCCCTCCCCGCGCCTCCCTCCCCGTCCGCCCCCTCCGCCCCCTCCTCGCCCGGCCGCCCCGCGCCGCGCCGCCGCTCGCCCTCGCCAGCTCGCCGGGCCACGCTGCTCACCGTGCCCACATTAATGGCGGCATCTTCCGAGGAGGACATCGACCGCAGACCCATCCGCCGCGTCCGCTCCAAGAGCGACACCCCCTACCTCGCTGAGGCCCGCATCTCCTTCAACCTCGAGACAGGTGAGAGGCGGCACGGCACGGCACGGCACGGCGGGGCGGCCCGCCCGGCTCACGGCCGCCCGGCGACCGGCGGCGGCTGCCACGGCGGCGGGGGCGGCAGGAGAGAAGGGGCCGCCCCCGGCACCGCGGCCTCCACCCCCGCCAGCCTCGGCGGGCTCCCCGGGCACCGCCGCCCGGCCCTGCCCCGGCGCCCACTTCTTCGCACCTCCCCGGCCTCCTGCGGGCCTGGCCCGCCGAGCGGCCCCCCTCTGCCCCGCCGGGGGCCGGCTCCCCTTCTCCGCCCGGCCTGTCCCAGCCTCCCCTCTGCCAGCGCAGCCTCCGCTCACCACACAGAGCCTGGTGCCTCTGCCCCACAGCACTTCTGCTCTGTCCCACCTCGCCAGGCTCTTCTGGCGTTCCACCTGGAAACACCGCCCTTGGCATTGGGCAAGTCTCTTCCCTTCTCCCTCTTTGCCTCCTTCCCCTGATGGGTCTGTGCCTCAAAAGTGCAAGGAAACTTGCACCTGCCTTGTCCACTTTTTCTCAGTCTTGGGAAGTCCCCGCTTGTCTCAGCGTTGCTTTTTGCGACTCCCGATGGGTGTGCAGCCTGATGGTTTCTACCAGCGCACCTCCAGCACCCCACATTCACCTCTTCCTGCCCGTTGTCAGGGCGAGCCTCCCGCAGGTCCCCACCTGACCTTTCTGCCCCCCTGCACTACTGCTGCTCCTTCTTCCCTGCCACCTCTTCCTCATGTCTCCCTCGATATTTCAGCTGTCCGCTTCAGTTTGTCCCGCACATGGTGACTTCTCTCGTTCCCTTCCTACTAGGCCTGGCATTTTCCCTCCTTCCCTGACCTTTTCTTTCCTTATGGGCTCTGTCAACAGTAAACTACACCAGAAGTTACTTGCTCTCAAAAACAAAGGAAAAGAAAGTTCTTTCTGTTAGTTCTTTGCACCAAACCAGACTTCCTCTGTCTGGGGGGGGGGCATGAGGGAGGATCTGTAGCCAGGAAGCTCTGCTGCAGTCTGCCTCATGTCCCGGCAGCAGCACACAGAATGACCCAACTGTGTAACAGTCTTTGATGCTGAGCCTGTCAGCTCCCTACCAGTTGTAAAGGGAAAAGGGCTGCCTCAGAGTTGCTGCTTGCCATGTTGCAGTCTCCTCATCCCTCCTCCCTGCTTTCAGCTGGCAGAAAGTTGGGGATGGCAGAGATGCGTTTTCTCTTCCATTTGGGGAGGGAACGGATTCCCCTCCCCCTCCCATTATCACTGCTGTAATTACACCCTTGGTAATGGCTAATACGCAGTTTGGTATTACCATTGATGGAACAGTTGCTTGCGTGGTATGGTGGGTCATTATTTCTTTCAGATCATGACTTTTTAAACATTACTGAGCTGTAGGTAAGTTGGGTGGTATTTCAGGGTGCAGGCTGGAAGACACTGCCAGATACCAGGTTTCAGCTCTAAAGAATTGGGTGTGAAAATGGAAAGAGCATCACTGTGCGTAAAGTGTAAATACAAAGAGGCTGTATATGGTTATGTGACTGCTGAAATAACCCTGTGTTGACTTGTTCTGTCACAGGTAATGTTATGTCATGTAGTTATAAATAGATAAACCAGTTAAGGGCAAGGCACCTTCAGGTCGCCTGGTGCCTTACATCTCTATGCTGAGCTAGACATGTCGTCTTTACCACAATTCCCAGAGGATGTGCAAGTCTCTAGGCACCTCTTTCCTGCAATCCACCGAAAAATTTGGTTATTACAGTTGGCTTCCCCTATCCCTGGCTCTCTTTAATTACGTCTTTACTTTCAAACCTGGGAATGGAATTCCTGTAAAAGAAATAATTAAAAGCAACAGTACTGGTGTATCAAGAAATATAAATGAAAAATGTTGTAAGTAGTGCAAGTGTGTGTTTTCATTAATCCGTCTGGCAGTGAGCAGTTTTGAGCTTTGAAAAACCCCTAAAATTGCTTAGCAACCAGTATTGAGTGAGTGAGCCAAAAAGCAAGTGAAACGTGCCACTGGTACCCACTTCATTTCTGAGCTGTTGATTTTACTCTTCTGTTTGCTCAGAAAGCACAAACCAATCAGCCTGGGTTTGAGAACTCTCTATTGCAAGGAAACAGCTGTTAGGAAATTTGTTCAGCCACTTTTGCTCATGCTTAATAATGCTGCATGGTGCGGGGTTTGCTTTTGAAACTTTAATTATTTATGAGGTGCAGTTCTTGATGGTTGTTTGATTTATTATTTTTTTTGGGGGGGGGACACACGTGTGAAAAAAGATATCCCATTTTTCTAAACGAACCTGTGTTGGGTTTTTTCATGTGCGGTTTCGCTGCTGGCGGTGTTACCCATGTGGCCGGGGGGATGCCAGGTCACTCCGGGTCCCAGGGGTGCCCCTGCGGCGGGGCGGGGCGGGAGCCCTCGGGCGCTGTCCGCCGCCCCTGGTGCTGAACCGTCGGCCGGAGCGCCCGGTGCTGGCCGGGGGCTGGCCGCTCCGCCGGGGCGGGGAAACTACATGTCCCGCTTTGTCTTGTTCTCACCTCGCTGTCCGTGGGTTGGCAATGCACGAGTGGGGTGTATGTCTTTACTTGTGCGGGGGGCGGGGGGGAGGTGATGGAAAGGAAGTAATGCTGTTTCTTCAACTCATTGATGCAGTAGAAACTAAAGCAATGCTTGGGGTGCAGGAAATAACCTCTTCCTTATGCGCTTAGCGCTTGCTTTCCATGTAGTGCATTCTACATCTACAGCTGCCACTCAACCACTGCTTACAGAGCTGTTTTTTCCTACAGCTGCTACAAGTCTAGCTGCATTCCCCAGTCATTGTCTTCTCTTGGGACATGGTCAGGAGTTGGATGCAGTGTGCAGCTGCTTTGCTGTATTGGAACTTAAAATCCACTTTTATTAATGAACATAAGCAGATGCAGTGTCTACTGCTCTTCTCCATTCTTAATTACAACCACTAGTTAAGAACTAGCCGGTTTTTATCTACTTCAGCTGTAAGTTATAATTATACCATTACTGCTGTTATCTGTATTGTTGAACAGCTGAGCGATTGCATACACAGAGTCAATTATACAATTTGAGTATAGCACAGATTTGGACTGGATTGTAAAAACCCCCGCAATTTATAAGTGATTAACACTACAACTTCTACCTGCCCTTCTCTTTTCACTATAGTAACAGTTCTCCTTTGTTTGATTTTCCAAAACATAGATGTTTATTATGTTTGTTTCTAAATATTGATCAATTAACTCACAATTATTACCTAGCATGAGTTAACAAATGCTGTTCAATTAGTTGTCCCTGGTATGGTTTTTCGGCTGATGTTCCCAAACTGATTAAAATACAAAGCTGTTTTCCAAACTCAGGGTTATTCTCTCTACTGATATACATATGCAAATCCTATTAATCTGAGTTATATGCTCATATCAGGAGGATAATGTTTCCCAAAGGATTTAAATTACCTCTTCTGCCAAAATTACTGTAGCTATATAACCTCATAAAAACATAGACAGATATGAATTCCTTTTGCATATTTGATACTGGATCAATCTGCATACAGAAATTAGTTTTTTTAATTTTCTGAAATACGTTCTCCTGTGCGACACTAGAGGAATGTGCTGTCACTGTCGGGTGGTGATCTTTTGTTTCTTTATTGTGATTAGCAGTCTGGAGTGGCTCCATCTCTTAATGTCCATCTTTGGCTTTTTGTACGCATCCTAAAAGCAGTTTTCAAATTGTCTTTCTAACTTTCTGATTCAGGTATCTAAAATCTAATCCCAAATTACTTCTGAAAACTTGGACCTCCATCTGTGACAGTTGTCCAACAGCATGATACCTTTCCTGGTCCTGTGCCAGCTGACAAGTCCAAGTGATTTATTACAGGTTTTAACCTATTACAGGTTTTGACTGATTTCTATTCTTCCTATTGCAAAATATTATGCTTTTTAAATGACAGCGCATGGTAGGTAGCTTTCAGGCTTGATAAATTAGCAGAGGTGATGACTGATAAAGAAATAGACCACTTAAAACTCGCACTGAATGATCCAAGATGTGTGAGCTTTTCTTCTGCCTCCCCCTTCATGCAGCTGCTTGCGGAATCCCTGTCTGAATTTTATTGATGTTCGTTAGGGGAGGGGGGACTACCACATTAAGCTGAGCTGATTAAGTTCTCTTTCAGCCCTTGAAATGTCAGTCACTATTGAAGGTACTTCTGTATACAGATACTCTCACTCCTTCCTAGCCAAAGAAGAGTAAGCTTTGTACTGCAATTCTTTGCAAAGTTGATTCTAGCAGACTGCCTTCTTGTTAAGTGGTGCAAGAAGTTGTCTTTATCTCAGCTGCCATGGGACCTTTCTGGGATCGTTCATGGAGGTCACCAAATGTCAGTCTTTGCTTGAACAAGGCTGATTGTCTACTTGGAATTTAACTTGGGGATGGAGACTTGGGGAGAAAGTAAGCCAATGCCTTGGAGAAGGTATAAGGCCAGAATGACTGCAATAGCTGTACAAGGGGTCAGCAAAGAGAGGGTGTTCCTTCAGAAAGAATATATTTAGTTTCCATGCTATGAAATGAAGGGAGGGGAGCTTTTGAATGTGGATATATCCCACCCACCCTGATTTAAAACATGCGCCAGTGGTACAACTGAACAGAAGCCTGTGGCCAGAGGGGTGCAGGAGCTGAGCTCTGAAGGTGGAGAGAAAGGTAGTGACAAAGTGGACCTGATGGGGATGATGCAGTCTGTGCTAGCTATGGAGCCCAGCTGGCTTGCTTGGCCCTGAAGTGCAGCACAGATTTTAAGTGTACTGAAGTTACTCAGTAATCTCACTGAAGTGGTTGGATCCTCAAGTGATGTAAGTCATTTGTTGACTTCAGCCAGGGATCTGAGCCAGGCTGTAGAAATATACATCTCTGTTTCTCTTCAGTGATGAAAGATCTGTTTTATCTCTTTGTGGTATGGAGCCACATGTTTTCCTGGAATATGTTCTGAAAGAGCAAAGCTGGGAGGGAAAGGACTGAGTGGCTCTGTACAGTTTTGCCATGTGTGCCGAAGAAAGGTCTTTGTGTCTAGAAAGGCAAGTTAATTCAGTACCATTTACTGTTCTTAAGCAGCGACGAGTAACTCACATTGGGGAGAGGAAAAAACCCACGGCAGCCTGGGTTAGTGCTGCTGCAAGCAGAATTAATTCACAGGGTGTAAAGAGGGAGGAGGATCCTGGCAGAAACTGCTGAATGGCTGAGACAAATGTTAGCAAGCTGGGAAATGTTCATAGTCGGCTGTTTCTGTGATGCAGAGCTGGTGGGGGAAAGCCAGGACACAAAGGGTGACTGTTGGTTTTATATGAGGGAACTTTCCCGGTCCGAACTGGGCACAAAGTTGAAATCAAAAGATTCTTCCATTTTCACTGTCCTGGAACCTTCCACACTCTTTTTGGGCCCAAGTGCTTCTTACAGCCTTCATGATAGGCTGCCTTGCTGTTATTATTTGTGTTGCTGTATTCATTCCATTTTATAGCTTTAGAGCTGTGCTGAATACTTTACGGAGAGTAAAATGATAGATGATTTTCCTTTCTAATGGAAAGATAGTGTCATGTGTATTAGCCTCATACCTGTCGATTTGTCTAGAAGGATATGATACATTTTCCTGCAGTGATGAAGGAGGAAGTACTGAACTTTTGTCACTGTGTAAAATAAGAAAAAATATTTATACAGCTCACTGAGGTGGGTACGTTCTAAACAGGTGTAAGTAAAGTGAAATTACTTGATTGGATTTTCTGCAGGAAATTTTCATCTCATCCATTTTTAATTTTTTCTAAAACCCACCATTTGATTTAAAAATCTGTTTTGAAGTTTCTGAGTTTGCCCCTGGTCATCCTTACATATGATTTAGTACAGTAACCCAATTAATCATCTCTGCAGTCATTTGAAATGTTATCCCATTTGGAGCTGTGTTTTTTTCTTTCCTGTTTAACCAGTGTATGTTTGTGTATATCCATCATAAAATATTTTACATGGCTTCATGATTAGAATAAATAATCCCTAAAATGATATAAGAATCTAAACTACTTTGGAATTACAGAGCTCACAAATTAGAAACTATGTTGAAGGGGTAATCTGAAGAGCATATTTTTATTATTAAAAATACTTCCAAATTATGGTGGCTTTAGGATTTCAGGTAGAAAAGATTGGGCTCAGGAGAACAGGGGAGAGCAATATGCAGTAGTAGGCTTTCTAATATGTGTACTAGGTTTTATTTCTTTCTGGAAAGGATTAGTAAAAATGCATGCTTGGAAAAGTTCCACTTTCTGTCTCTGCTCTAATCACTCCCTCAGATTATTGTCATGGAGATCCTCTCATACTTAGGCAGCCAAATCACCGATTTTGGCATAGCAATTCTTAATACCTTTATAAAGGGGCCTGAAGAACTGGCCTCCTTTGCCATCAGGCTTTGCGTTACCAAAACTTGCACCTGCACTTTTGTTGAGTGATGACTGTTAGTCTTAACACTGCTTAACTTGGAGTATAGCTAGAGATCAACTGTGTGCCCATCATTCATTTCATGGCTGTTTTTGCAGCCCCGGGAGTGTGAGTTCACACACCAGGAAAAATGAGCCTCCCGACTGAACGCCACCCACTGTGTGGGATGCACACGCCATCGGAGATAACCAGCCCTCGCCAGGCCTAAGCTGAGTGGCTGGAAGTGCCTCTGTATCAACATGTATGCAGCAGGTAGACAGTCTGTTTTGAGGGAACTTAACAGCAACTGAGGTTTTAACTCTTGCGCTTGCCTTCGGAGGTCTTTGGTTTAAGACTATGACCTTCAGTGAGCGCCAGATGGGAATAAGCATACAGGTTCCCCCAGTCCTGTGAAGGGGAGAGATGCCCCTGCTTCACCAGCTGTCATCCAAGAGAAATGGTTGATGCAGGCTTTAGTTAACAAATATGACTGGGGACAATCTGAAGGGAAAGACAGTCAAAGTGCTGGAACTGGAAAGAGGAAAATGATACAAGATCCATTTCTCTGAATGCTGAATATATTGCTGTAATTGGCTAAAAATAAAAGCTTTGATATTTTAGCCATTCTTGTGTCACCGCACATGTGCATCACCTTTCTGTGTCAGGGTGCAGCTGATACCCGTGCAGTCAATGGCACTGACATTGCTGTGGAACAACCGTGGCAGGAGATAGAAGGAAGGAAGGTACATGTTTGCTTTGGGATCGGATGCCTCTTAACAGCTGTCTGCAGTACATAGAATTTTAAGACTGCTGTAGTGCTTTGTTGCTAACCTCGTTCTTCAAGAAAATTGATGTGGCAGAATTGGCCTGAGTAAGAAGTTATCTCTATTACTTGTCTTCTGCTTGATGAGCTTGTTGGGTTAATGCAACTGAGTTTATTCCTGCAAGGTGGAACACTGCAAAACCTTTTTATTTTTCTTGTTTCATCAGGAACCACGTTTTTTTTCAGGTGTATGTGTCTTTAATGAAAATACATTTTTCCAAAACTTAAGATAAAATCGTCAGAACTGGCAACTCTGTTCAGAATTATTAGCTGGAAAATTTAGTGAAAAGAAAGGGCCTAATTCTCAGTAACAGGTATAATTAGCTTTAATGCTTAATTACTCTGAGTCAACTAATTGGTTTCATTGGGACTACTCAGTAATATTCACAGCTAGGCATGTAAGTGCCTTCAGAATCAAGTCTTAAAGTTTGTAAGTTTTTGCAGTGTGACAGAAGTCATTAGTGCAGAAAGAATGTCCTGGCCTGTCTGTTTTCAGATAATATAAAATGTCAATGATAATGAAATATTGTGTTATTAGCAGCTGTTTCTTGTGCTTAGACTTTAGACCATGGAATCAGTGTGGAATATTATACTTCTGTAGCAAAATAAAACTTGGCTGCACTCACGCTTTCTTGGTGACAAATGTTCATGATAACGTATCTCTTCTGGATAAGGTGAAAAATGTGTCATTTATGACATGCTAGTTGGATTAATTTAATGTATTTTACGTGGTAGTTCAATTTGATACAGTCAAGTAAGGATGTTTCCTTCATTCAGAATACTTTTAGGGTAAAACTATTTATAATCATGTGATAACCATTTATAAACATGCAATTCTGTTGCCTTCATTATGAATGCATTGCTGTGGTGGTTTTTGGGTTTTAGGGGTTTTTTTTACATTTTTGCATTGATATGCTGAGGCTACGGCTTGACCCTCAGTACATGGCTGCTTCCCTAGGTTTTGTGGCAGAGCCAATGTTACTAAATATTTGAAAGAAGATAATTATTGCCTTTACTGCAGACTTTGTAATAATTTTTGTATCTTGAAATTGCAATTCAATCTGTAAGAAACAAAATGGAGATGACGTCCAAAGAAGAATTTAAATGAGTAGCAAATTCAGCAAGAACATAGGGAGGCAGAGTTGAAAAATGAAATGCCTGCATTTCTTCTGCACGCCAGACTCACTGTGGTTTCATTCTGGTTGTGGAGTATGTAAGATAGGGGAAGTATGTGACAAGTGTTTGCATGCTGATGTTCTGTATGGACACATGCCATTTTAACTACGATGGATAACAACTGCAGCGCATATTTCAGTTAATCAGAAAAATCCTTGCTATGCATAATTTATGTTGCAATATCATTTTTACGGTTAGTGCTTACAGTACTTGGACAGACAGACATCTGGTTAATAGTTTATAAGCAAATTAAATACTTGATGCATTATTAAAATGGAAGAGAAATTTCATCAAGGCTAAATGTAATTCTTTGCTAGTGTTGGAAATAGTTAAAGCCAGATGCCTCAGACTGGGAAGGACCTGTTTTGACTGTGACACTTGTCTGCCTCTGTGTCTGCCTGTTCTGTGGATAAAAGTGTAAAGAGTCTACGATGGTTAAATTTGAGAACTGACTGGGGTGTGTTTTCTTTAGGAGATATGCTCCTATGTTCCCTCAGCCAGTCATAAAACGTAAGTCAGTCAAGTGTTACAACAGTGTTAAGCCATCAGAAACAGCCTTAAGTTAAAAGAGTCTCAAGCTAGTCCCATTTTGCTGCAGCTTTGCACTAAGCCTTAGGAATCTCTCTGAGAACAGAAAATATGCCCCAGTTAGGATGAAATGAGAAATTAATCGTTATATTGCAGTATTCCTTGAGAAAGAGATTTCTGACATCTCTAATGGTCCTTTGTTTTCCTTGCTGACATCACGATAGTTCAGTTTTCATAGATATCTTTTTTTTCTTCTTCTTCTTCTGCTTAATTCTCTGTTTTCTTGTACTAGAGAAGTGCTAGAAACAAATGCAGGGACCTTGATTTGGCTATGCTGGATGCATGAGGCATTTGTAACATTTGGAGGAGAGCGGCTCTTCCCCATGCTCAGCCGCTGTTGCGGGGGTATGTGAGCGTAAAGGTCATGTTGTGCAGACTGCTGGTGGAGAGGTCTGTAGCTGAGTATCTCATGCGATGCTCTCAGCTTCTGCCTTCTGTGGGGTTTTGTTGTTGCTGCTGTTGTTGGCATCTCTCTTTTCCTGCTGCCTTTTCCATTCCCCTGTGTTTATCAGGGCTATGTGTGCTGGCAGCAGCAATATGTTGGCCTGCAGATTCTTGAAAGCTGTCCCTACTGGGTTGGGAGGATTGACATACTAGCACTTAAAGCTTTAAGTTGGGAACTATGGCTTGAAATGATCACCCTGTATCCTTAGGACCTCTGATAAAGAGCTGCATAATCTACACAGTGCTTCCACGAACTCAGTTAAGGCAATCGCTCCCCAGAGCAATGATCACTCCTGCCTCCTTCTCTCTGCTTAGTGAGTGCTCTTCAGTTCATTGTGGGCAAAGGTGGTTTATTGAAAATACTGAGACTTAGGAATAAACAGCATTAAGCTGCTAATGAGTAGTCATTGTTTATATTTAAAGCAATTTGGCATGTTCTTCATCCATTCATCAACAATTTAGTTTTGTCTTACTACCTTCTTTCTTCATTGGTCCTTATGACTTACACTATACATCAAGAATCTTTGTAGATTTCACTGATGTGATTTTTCCAAAATCAAGTTTGTTTCAAAATTATCACAATTAATTACTAGGCTGAAATAGCCAAAAATAATGGAAAGTGATTGATAATTTTAATTTTTTGCTGTGTGAATGCATGGCAAAATCTTGGAGTATTTCAAAGCTAATAATGAAAAATTAACTGGGGTTAACTAATAACCTGTAAAATAATAGCCTATAATTATAAGGCAAAAGGAAATCAATAAGGCTGGGTTTTTAATTTAGTTTTATCTCAAGTCTCGAAAGTACAAACCGTTCTGTGAGATAAATCTGATAAGACTGCTTGAAATAATAATTTTGGGGACAAATTAATTTATAAATTATGTTTATTTTTTAAAGAAAACAAGATAGGCATCACTGAGTAACCTTGGGATCTAACCTTGCCGGCTTTCTCCTCTGCAAGCGGTGTGTGTAACAGCTCTGTCAGTGTTACAGGACACCCAAGGGGAGAGTGGCAAAACTGTTTGGTTGGGAAGTATCATTACACAGATGGAATATAGCTTTTTGTTAACAGTCTTCATGACATAATAATAGGAAACCAGGGGAAAGAGTCACCGAGATCGAAGCAGCATAGGGTATGTCATGTTAAAACATGGCAGGGCTTGCTAAACTTAGCTGCTCACGGTTAATGCTGCCCTAGGCAGCTGAAACGTGATCTTAGCAGGTCCCCACCTAAGTGTCTGTATATATACCTAGAGATATGTGTCAGCAGCCTTAGGAGCGTGCAGGGACCATCTGTTAACCAGCATGAATTTAAAAGCCTTGAAGTGGGCAGCAGAGGGATTGCTCTGGAAGATGTGCACTTGTTCTTTCAATTACCCAAGTCAGTGGCAGGTAGACGGCTCAGGAGCAGTCATAGGTGTTCCTTCCTTCACCTTTAGCTGTTTCAGGTTTTGTTTCCCTCTGTGGCTTTTGGCAATGCTTACTGATATTTGTAGCCAACTGCAATTTAAAGTAGCACCTAGAGTTGAGAGGGAGCAAAAGGTAGGACCTGCTTGCTTATTATCCTTTTGGACATACATCCTGCTTTTAAACTTCTTTCTTCCCTCTGCCTGCTAAAATAAAACATTGTATCAGCTATGTATCAGCGCGGTGAATAAGGAGGCATTTAGTTTTCATTAAAGCTTGAACAGAAAGATGAAGATTATTGTCAGTAAGAGATAGAGGGATATAGGGAGGAAGTGGGCATGGTGACAGTATTAGACATAGTAAAATCCAGAGTTGTTTTAGCAAAACGTGTGACCTCCCATATAACTTTTTGTCGCTATATTGGAATACATTTGGTCTTGTTTTTTCACTCCTGTGAAACAACAGGATTAGGTTTATGTGTGCAGTAGAGCTTTATCGTACCATAGCCACTAGTGTATGTCCAACTTCCCTTCTTAATGGTATGTTGTGGGTGGTTTGCCTTTGGGAACAGAGTGGTTTACCCCTTTTAGGATTTTACGCTGAATATAAGGCAGAGCTTTACAGTGAATTAAGTAAGGAAACGTAGGGATGTTGAAGAAGGTATTCTCTGTAGCTTAGATCAACTTTCTTATTTTGGGTTAGCTGTTTTTGTAATCTTAGAAAAAGATCTGGGACTGTAGTATATAAAGATGCCCCTCACCTATTTATTTCGTTGAGTGGGAGGGGTATTACTGCTGCTGCTCACATAATATGTATGTGAGCATACATATTATGTGAGCATAATGACATAATATTAACTAATATGTCATTCACTGAACAAAAGAACATATCTGTTGTCCTTCCCCTGTCTTCAAGCATACCCTGAAGACTCCAGGATAAGTCATCTTCAACCTCCCTGTATGTCCTTTCCATGAGGGGGAAGCTCAGAAGACCTAGAAATCATACAGAAAGAAAGAATTAGTGTGGTGGAAAGAAGACCTGTATTGTGTCTTTCTCCAGTCACAGTGTCCTTAATAAGTGAGCTTAATAATTATATTTGCTAACAATTTTTCCTCTCCAAATTTTGGGAGGGAGCAAGACATTTTCTGGGAAGAACCGGTATATGTGGAATAAGGGGGAGAATGGCCAAAGTGGATTCAATCATTAAGATGTATTTCTTTCCCTGAAAAGAAGACTGTTGGACTGAAGAAAGATGTTCCTCTGTGCCAGAATTAAATGTGCTGGTTGGGTGGGGTTTTTTTCTGCTTATTGAGTTTTAGAGGACTGTATTTTTTGTAATTTAATGTCTCACATTACTTCTTATAGAACATTACCAAAGTACTTTATATAAATCTCTATGTGAGCAAAAGATATTTTTTTCTTGCTAGATCTTTTGTACCTTGTGGCACAAATGCACAGGTGTTTATGTGTATCCTTAAAAGTTTTTATTCTCAGCTGTAAACTAAAGCCTTGAGTACTAACCTCCTTCTTCTGACAAAGTTCTCTGATGCTTTCGGCTTAGGAATCCTCTTCCTTAGTTCTGTGGCATTCTGTGTGGTAAGGGGGATGCTTTCTCTGAAGGATTCATCCTGCCTTCTGAGGTCTGCATCACAGTCATCTTTCTTTTGAGACTGGAGAACTAGCGGTTATTTGTAGCAGAGGTTCTCTGTATTGTTCCTCATACTGGCTAAAGTGACTATAAAAGCCAATAAAGGTTCTTTTTTTCAACCCTTTATCTATGGACTGAACAGTACCCTGAAACCACATTGGCCTCAGAGCAAAGAGTTAAGCACACATTTTGTGCAGAGAAGCTTCTTGTGTCATTGCAATATCTTGTTGCTGCATTTGCATGATTTATCCCACGAGGATTATGGCGATGTGTTCACTTAACATGCACCTCACCTTAGAAACCTTTTATGGTACCTTGAAAATTCAGTAAAAGCAATGCCTTTATAAATTTTTTTCAGTCTCCTTTCACCTCCCTCTCCCCTCAGGAAAACGATACAAAATATGAGCAAGTAAGTTTCCTTTTAATCCGGTTTGGGGTAGCTCAGAGTGGCTTGAAAACAAATGAAAAATGTTCAGAAAAATAGGTCTGACTGATTTCCCATTCTTTTAAATTATGTGTCTATCCAAAGGCCCTCATATATATAATAGGATTTTTAGTCCCCAATGGGTAGGAAGTCATTATCTGAAGCTCTGCTTACTTTCTACACTGTATCAGAATAAGTGTCCCAGAACAACTTTAAAGGGTTGCAGGGTAATTAAGGTTCACTGGTACAACGGTAACTAGATGGCTATATTTAATTAGACTCTGTAAGGTAGAATTGCTGGATCATATCTGAAATGTCCTTTGAGGAAGGTAATGAAATATGTCTTGCAGGAGCTTTAGTGGGATGACTGGTATGGTTGGTATTTACAGATAACACAGCTTCTGATAGATCACCATTACAGCATCCTTACTCAAATAAACAAATACATATTCTGTTACAGTTCCATAATTAGCCATGAGAAAGAAGGAACTTCTGTCTCACAATGATACTGACTTCCCTCACCACCTCCTCCTTTGGCTTATGGTGACTGCAGAAGAGCCCAGTTCAGGAAAGCACTGATGCATCTAGGTTCATCATTAGCAAACATCAGAAGTGTGTTTCTGAATTGGTCTTTAAGTTGCAAATGAAAATCTGCTCTGTGGAGATCATCACAGAACGCTTCAAGGTCATCTAGTCCAACCCCTGCAGTGAGCAGGGACATCTTCAGCTAGACCAGGTTGCTCAGCCCTTTCCAACCTGACCTTGAATGTTTCCAGGGATGGGGCATCTACCACCTCTCTGGGCAACCTGTGCCAGTGTTTCACCACCCTCATCATAAAAAAGCTTCTTCCTTACATTTAGTCTAAATCTGCCCTCTTTTAGTTTAAAGCCATTACCCCTTGTCCTATCGCTGCAGGCCCTATGAAGAAGTCTGTCCCCATCCTTCTTACAAGCCCCATTAAGTACTGAACGGCTGCAGTACGGTCTCCCCGGAGCCTTCTCCTCTCCAGGCTGAACAGCCCCAGCTCTCTCAGCCTTTCCCCACAGGAGAGGTGTCCATCCCTCTGACCATTTCCGTGGTCCCTCCTCCGGACCCGCTCCAACAGGTCCGTGTGTTTCCTGTGCTGAGGACGCCAGAGCTGGACGCAGCCACTCCAGGTGGGGTCTCACCCGAGCGGAGTAGAGGGGCACAATCCCCTCCCTCGCCCTGCTGGCCACGCTGCTGCTGCTGCAGCCCAGGACACGGGTGGCTGGCTGGGCTGCAAGCGCGCATTGCCGGCTCATGTCCAGCTTTTCGTCCACCAGTACCCTCCAGTCCTTCTCTGCAGTCCTTCTCTCTCAATCCCTTCATCCTGAAGCCTGTAATGGTACTGGGGGTTGCCCCAACCCAGCTGCAGGACCTTGCACTTGGCCTTGTTGAGCCTCATGAGGTTCATGTGGACATACTTCTCGAGCTTGTCCAGCTCCCTAATCATCTCAACACCTTTCTTTTTGTGTTTGTCTCAGAAAAGAGATAGTAAACTAGTCCCAAATAAAAGTGTTTGTAGGAGGCAGGGCAGATGAGGTTCTTCTCATATATTCCTATTAGGACTCCTGCATTGTCTCAGGAGGCACAGCACAGACCCCAGAGGTGCTGGCACACCTCTACAGAACTGTTTGCAGTTCTATGAAGTATCGTGTTTAGAACCAAACTGTGCCCATGCAGAGAAGAGTGCAGGAGAGAAAGGGGAATACTTCACCACATCAACTGAAATAGTGGTTCCTGCTGCTCTTGCTCATAACTTTTTTTGTGCTTTGTGCTTTCCCTGCTTGTACACTCAGTTTCAACTGGGCCAGATTGGGTCTGCTAGAGCAGCTTCTTGGAAATCAGGGCCACAGATGTGTGTCTGATGTGCACCCTAACATAAAGCTGAGGGGTACCTAGGCACAGCCCCATTTTTAGGAATGCAGGAGCATTCCCTAGGTCACCTTATATCACCTTATACCTTATCACCTTATACCATTAATTTTTGTGTAGCCTCCTCCATCCCACTTGAGCTGTTGGCCCACACAGCCTCATAACATCTCTGAAGTTGGACAGGTTTATGGTTGCCAGATGTGCTGGGCTGCTTGTGGTTTCTGCCCAAACACAGTTTCTCTGTGGGGAAGAAATCCAAGCCTGCCAAACATTTACCAGGGATTTCAGTTCTGAAGCAACCCAGTCAGAGCAGTAGTATAAACCTGTCTCTGGATATTTCTAAGTCAGTGTACTTTTCTCTACGTTCAGAGATCATCTCCACAGAGCTTGCATGGCTAATCTGACACATCCTAGAATCTATGTATTTCTGTCTAGGAAAAACTATATCCTAGGGAAAGCTAACCACCCCAATCTTACTGCTGTCCACAGGATGCCCTCTGGAAAGTAATTTGCAGGTGACCTCATGGTGCCTGCACTAGAAGGAGCCTTTTCTGGCCTGATGAGGACACTGATGTGCTGTACACTTCGTTGTATTAGTACACTGGTGCACCAGCTAGATGAAAAAAAAGCCCAGCTTTCCAGTGTTTTCTCATTTTAGAAGTGCTAGCAGATAAGTATTAATTGACTATATTGAAATATTAGTAGATGCTGCTGAGTTAAATGGATCCTGTGTTAATGATACAGAGGAACTGGTGCACTGAATCCCTGAGGCCTCGAGCTCTTGTTCTCTGTATTGTCTAAAGGACAGAGAATTCAGGGGTTTGCTTCTGTTGCAGTTCTTTAATCCTTGCAGAAAACATTGGTCATGCTTGTCAGAAGGTCAGAGAAATAATAGATTAACATAATCTCTTCATATGGAAGTCATGGAAACAGTTTCATTTTGGTCATTTGGAGGGCAAGGTGATTATTTCATTGCCAATTCACATCCTTAAGATGTTAGGTCTTACACATTTGTGAAGGGGAGCAAGAGAAATGGATGTTAACAGCTAGCAGGTGGGTCCATTTCATTGGGCAAATCAAGAACCTGGAAGCTTAAATCTATACAAACACTGTAAACGGGTTTGGATTCTCCTAGAGCAGGCTTACCAGGCACTGGTGGTAGTGATGGATTCAGGTTTCACTGCTGCTGATTTTTTTTTAGAATTGTGACCCATATGATGTCAAAAAATCAGTAAGCTCCTACTAAGAAGTTTATTCGAAATACATGCAAAGCTAGGGAATTGTTCTCCTGATAGATGGTTGGTTGCTTCAATTTGGGCTTGCTACCCAGTACTCAGAAACTGTTCTAGCCCTAGGGTGGCAGAGAGCTTACTTTGGCATACGGCCTTTGAAAATCCTGTACAAGAGCTCATCTTACTCCCTAATTCAACATTGCTCTTCACTGAATGACCTGCATGTAGTTTTGATTGCGTGCTTTTATGGAAGCATGCTAATGTCTTGGGGTTTTCAGCATGGCTACTGTTGGCTCGTTTGGCAGAATTTGAAAGAAAATCAGCAGAAAGTTTGACAGTCATGGCTTGTTCACATCCACTTCTTGTCTGTTCGCTGCCATGGATCTAAACTGGGATAGCTACTGGCACGTGGACTTTGTGGGTATAGGGACCTGGAGGTATGAGAGAGGAATCTAGCCCAATGGTTGTGTCTCTGAAGGATTTGATGAAAACCCCGGACTATGAAATATGGAATACTTTCTGTCTTAAGCCTCTTCACTGTTCAAACCATACTTTCAAAGCGTTTAAGCTCCAAATACTAATGCACTTTCAAAGCTATATTTATTATAAAAAAAATATAAAATAGTGGGTGTCAGAGTTCCAGCAGGTTTCCTTTAAAATAGTAATGATTGTCAGATGATGCATTATCTGGCAGTTAAAGGAGTAGCAGGGGGCCTAGTACTAGAGTCTTAAATGCCAAGAAATGAAAAAGCCAAATGTTGTCACAAATACTCTGCACTCTGGAAAAAGATGGTGAAACTTGAGGTCCAGGCTTTGCCTTCGTACTTGGGAACTCCTTTTTCAAAGAGAGACTAGAGTTAGTGATGGGATGTGAAGGGTGAGGTGATATTCCATCTAAATAAGTATGACAGATTCTGAACTTAAGTAATTATCAGTAATCAGTAAAATACAAGCTTGTTTTTATTCTTTGTTTCTTTTTGTCTACCTTTTAAATTTTTAATGTGCTCCTGCTGTGGTGTTCATAGAACAACTTGGCATCTAAAGACCCAGTACAGTAATGAAAAGAAGAAAAAAAAAACTTTTCTGTTGTAATCAGATTTGTAATTTACAGATATCTTGGTTTGAAGCTTGTGGGGAGGAAGGGAGGGAAGAAAGCTCTCACTTAGAGCTCAGAATATACACTGAGGGCTTTTTGCTTGCTTTATTGCTGTTTTCTTTTTTTTAAAAAAGAAAAAAGATCAAGGAGGAATTTTTGTCTCGCTGCCGCACAGACTGGTTTGTTACATGAATCATCACAAAAGTGATAATCTTTGAATTCTGAAGCTTTATGCCGAATCCAAAGGTGACAGGTTCTGAGTAGCAGCTACTTCCTTTAGCAACCCTGTTTATTTTGTGGGGCTACAGAGGTGACAAGGGGCTGCAGAAAAAAACTCTGCCTTGAAACCCAACTCTGATCTACTGCTGTCCAGGCTTTGGGAAGGTGGCAGGGCAAGGCATTTAGTAACAAGCCTCCTGGAGCAGAAGGCCACTGTTTCATCTTTCTGCTTCACAGGATGGGAAGTCCTATTTTCCCTATGTGGTCAGTCTGAACCCCACTGAGCAGTTGTCCTCCTGCTGGGATGTGTGTCTAGCCAGGGTAGATGTCTAGCCCAAGGAGCATTGGGGTCACTCATGTGTCTCGGTGCCAGCCGTGCTCTACTCGTGTCAGGGAAGAAATCTGCCCTTCAGGGCTTCCCTGCTGTGATGCCATTCTGTGCTGCTGCCAATGTGGAGTTATCTCTTGAAGACACAAGAATATTTGTCCCTTAATATTTGTCTGAAAAGCACTAATAGTTCCTTTCTTGTTTATATCTGTGTCAGTGACAAGGAATGCCTGTGAGCTAAGCTATTGTAAACCCAGTGAGAAGGAGATGTAAATAATGTAAGCCCTCATGTTAAAATTATCTGGTTTTTTTCACCTTCTGCCTTGCTGGTTTGTAGGTAAGATGTGTTAGTAGGTGAGATGGTTGATGAATCTGGTTGGGCTTTTACTGAGTAATCCAGAATGGGGGATAGCATCAGTTGTATTTGAAGCTGAAAGAGAATGAAGGTCATGCCTTTTGCAGCCTGGTGTAAATATTGCCCAGTGTATATTAGTGACCCTTCTGAGACCCACAGACTTTGCCATCAGCAGGATCCTGCTCTGGCTTTCTTCTAAGTGCAGTTCTTCAGTAGTATCCAGAGAGTTGTTTTTCCTCATGGCAAGCAGAGTGACTGAAAAATCCGGTAAGTGATCTTCATGAACATAATTTCAGTTCTCTGTATTGTGCATTTGAATCCCAATCCCTGGCCAGCCCTGTGCTGTTCTTTCTGCTTGCTAGTTCTCAGCTAGTGGATATGTAGTTTCATGTTGCTCATCCACCTTTCAAGTCCTTTGCCTGGAGGCTAAGGCATGAAGGCTGAAGCCTGAAGCCCTCAATCACAGCCATTCGGGTGCTGTTCTGCTGGAAGAGGTCAGAGTAACAACAGGGCCAGAACAACATGTTGATTCTCCTTATCGCAGAAATCGGTGACCTTCTAGGAGAGCATAAATTTAGGTTTTGATGATTTACTCAAGGATAATCTGAAGTGAGGAGTGAAAAACTGGAGGTTCAAACCAGTCATAGTTCACCATCTCTCCAGCCAGTAGGGTTGCCAATTGAGAGTGCTACCCTTATCTGTATTTTAGCAGCCTTTTGAATGAAATATGAGCATTTATCCTAAGGAGCAGCTTAAAAAAACCCTGAAAGGTTAGGGATATTCTGCATTCATTTGTAGGTAAGGGGGCATTGGCTCTTGGGGTTCCTTTTGGTTTTGGTGGTGTGTGGTTCAGCTAAAACAGAAACATTGTGTGTCTTTACTACTTGGTACAAGTATCACCTAACCATCCCTGTTCTTCATTAATTTCACACTTTTCTTTCGATGCTGCTTTGTAAGATATCGAATGTTGGATTTTACTCCATTGCCATGGGAAAGCAATATTTAACCAGACAAAAGAAACACAGAGAGAATCTTTTAAAAATGGGATTTAATCTGATGTTTTGCAATACAAGTGTGTACCGAGTAGGTGAAAAAACATGCCCTTGTTCATACATTCACCCACATCCCCAACCCCTCCCCTCCAATATATGACCCTAATCTTTAAATGCCTTCTCTAGTCTTAACTATAGTTTTTAAGAGAGGCAGGGTCGTTGAGACATTTCTCCAGCTCAGAGTTTCTGCTGAATGGCCCTTGCTAGATAGGGTTCACTTCAGCTCACAATGGTTCAGCCTTGCATCATGACAGGAGCTTGAATTACCTGTGTGGAGAGTTTTCCTCCCTTTTTGTTATTGTGGGGTTTGGTTTGGTTGGTTTCACTTAGAGTACCTTAAGGACATGAACTTTCAGGAATTATTTTTCTTTCTGAGGGCCAGATTCTGGAAACCAGTACCAAAGCCAGATACCCTCTATTTAATAATTTTGTTTATGTAGAATTAATCAGACCTGGATATGTCTACAGTGGAAGGGTGTGTCATTTTTTTGAGAACTATTACACAGATCAGAAGGGGAAATGTACTCCTCTTTACAAAACCTCTTTTTAGAAAAAAATACTTTCCTAAGTTACCAAATGCAAAAAGTTGGGTATCATCATCTGTTTTAGGTGTAGCAAATCCACCGTTAAGGAATGCCTGTGTGGCTATTCAAACAGATAAGAAATTAGTCATATATCTAGTGTAACTGAACAGTTTTGTTAATGTGAGTTGCTGGTAATTCATACTGACAGTAAGCTCTGAAAATATCAACCTGAATATTTTCTGACAAAACTTTCAATGTAGGAAAACATAAATTTGCCTGTAGTCATTTAAAAATTGATGTGATGTCCTTGTGTGGCTTTCTGCAGCATAGCGCTGTTTTATGAGCCAGTCATCTAAAGAAAAAATAGATGCATCTCTTGTGAAATGAGTGTTGAGTGCCTTGGATATACTTACATTTCTTCGTATTTATTTTGTAGTGCTTGTTGGATCTCCAAGGACATCTTTGAATCCTTTGTGATTTTTTTTCTTAATCTAAAAGAATATAGAATACAGCTGATATCTATGCATGCTTTACTTTTCTACTTTCTTAAGAGTTCAGTTTTCAAGGTAATTCAGTCTATGGGTAATCATGAGGTAGATTACAGGTTGATAGAAGGGAAAGGAGATGATAAAGTAAATGTTTCTTAGGCATCCTGTGTCCCTAGTGCCAAAACTGTACTATGCCATCTAAGTCACCAGTGGCACTACATCTAGCTCTACTAGTTCACCTATGGTGAACGTCAGCTGTGATGAAGTTTCCTGGCCATAGATGAGTGTGAGTTTATTATTGTCCTATTTTTAGATATATTTCCGAGTTGTTTCACGTAGGCTATCTGTATCGTGTTTGCTTTTATTGGCTCAGTTCTCACTGAAGCTTGAGAATAGTTCCTGTGCTTTTTTTTTGAGTAATTTTGCTGTTCTCTGGTTGTCCTTTAACTTCTCCACTTGCTGGGTAGGGATAAATGTAGCTGTGTGTTTTATACCTTTTCAATAAAACAACTTATCAAATTTTCTAGAGGTTCCTTGTTTGGTTATTGAAAATCTCAAAACAAACAAACAAACAAACCCCAAAACCAAGAAAAGCCCACCACCACCAAAATAATCCCTAAGAAAAACACATCACCCTTTCGATTCAAATTCTTTCCATGTGGAAGCTCAAACAACAAAAGTGCTCAAACAACAAGCACTCAAATGCTGACTAGAGCTTACATTTTGCCTGTTAATTGCTACAAATCAGATGTGCTTTCTTTACACTCGAGTCTCTTCCTGTCAGATGGGTTCCCTCTTACCTAAGAGAATACACTTAAATCAGTTCCTTTCTTCCTAAAAAAAATTAAAAGTGTTTTGTATACTATGCTAAATATTTTAATCTAACTGTTGTTTCTTGGGGTTTTTTTTGTTGTTTTTTTTTTAATCAAGATTTTCTTCTCTGAACAAACCAAGGAGGTTGGTTTGCATTTGCCAGCAAAATGCAGCGCGCAGCTGTATTTTCAGTACACTTCCAAGCATAAGCCAGAGAAACAACCTTTGAACAAGATTTAATAGGAAGTGCAGATATGCTATTGGCAGAAGATTTGAACTGATTCATGAACTGCTCATGTTGGTTTTTTTCATTTTTTTATTTGCACAAGTTTAGATCTAGCAACATGTGCATTTATGTGGTATCTGTGAGGAAGGAGGTTCTGGCAGGGGGGAAATGTCCCCAGGTATTGATTTACCCCAATGTTTTCTTAAAGAAGCTTTTCTCAGTGTATGTATTTCTCCTACATCTGCCAGCACTGTAAACACAAATCTAGATACAAAAGTTAAACAAATTATTTTTTAAATGGATAAATGTGAGTAGCATTCCTGATGTCTGAGGAAAAGGTGCAGCAACGGAAGCTGAAAAATAACACTGAGGCTGCCTCCATGGTCAGCGAAGAGGGCACTGTTTCCCAAAGGGTTCATTGGATTTCTTCCTGCAGAATCACAGCCTTTGTGCAGAGAAACTCCTTAATCTTCTGTTGAAGTGGCAGGGATTTCATGCTTTGGAAATGTACTCGATCAAAGAAGTTTGCTTAGACAGTTAAAGCTGTTAAATCTCTTCAGTCAACTTGTGTTTTGCAGGCCTTGGGCAGCTCTGGATTCATCAAAATAACATGCTTTGCAGTCCAATGTTATCAGTTGCTGGACTTGATCTCATCTCCCTCTGCTGACTGTCTGACTTCCAGATATTTTGAAAGCTTCTTGGTGATGGAAGTGGCTACTCTTGCAGTGTCTTTTTTCATTATGGTGTTACACAAGTACTTCGCTGCACTCCATCACTGGGTGTGAGACGTCTGTATTTTTAGCTGACACAGAAAGCTCAGAGTTGGCTAGCTTTAAAAATGATTTCTCTATACTTTCAGAAAATTAACTTCTGTGAAGTTCGTTCCCCTGTACTGCTTCTAAATCTGGGGAAGTGCTGCTTTGCTCTTTCACAGCTTGATTAAAATTTATGAAAATTTTAGAACCATAAGACCTTCCATTCTCACATGGGGGAAAAAGCAGAATAGCCAGAACAGGATAAGGCTGTAATGAAAAGCCTTTGACTTAGAGTGCTGATTAACTGAAAATGAAAGCTGTTTGTGGATTAAGATGCGTTCTGACCCAAAGCTCATATCTGATAAAGGCTGTTATTTGAGAGAACGATGGCTGTGGAACACAGCCTTGCAGATTGTGGAAGGAAGGTTTCAGAAACATGATTGTCTTCTGCGGTCCAACACCATTTAATTATTTCATGCACGAAAACCTGGGAGTTACTCTTATGTATAAGGAAATAGTTTCATGGCAGTTCAGGCTGATTTGTGTGCAAACTGCCATTGCCTGTCACGTATCCACCTATTTCCTCACTTTAACTGGAACTAGCGCTTGTCCAGAAAACCATCTAGTAAAAGAAAGGCCCCAGCAAAAAAAGTTTTTTGTCATAATGTCTGTCTGGACCAGCTCTTCACACAGCTATAGCAGCCAGCTGAAGGGAGGGCACAGGCATTTACAGCTAGAAGGGAAATATCCCATATCAGCTTAGATTTAAATTGGTTTGCCTCACAGTGGAACCACACCTAAAGCCACAGTAAGGGCAGCGGGGAGAAGCAGAACTGCCCTATTGTCTCTTCAAAGCATCAGTCTCCTGTTGTTAATGTACCTTCCTATAGGAAGAAAGAGACAAGATTCTGACTTTTGAGGTAGGGTAATGGTGTAAAGTGATTAGAACTAAATTGGTTGAACATAATACACTTTTACATTGGTGCAACTAAAGGCAGAATCAGGCCCATAAATATAGCAAGGACAGAAAATTAACTGCTTCCTCCATAAGCTATTGTTGGCACAAGAAGTATTTAGAAATACTTACTGCTGTGATTTAACTAGGTCATACACAGAAGCTTCTTCTCTTTGGCAGAACTGCATGTAGGAGCTGTATTTGGCATGTGTGGTAATTATAAATGTATTGCAACATCACTGATTTATTTTTTTTCTAGCTGTGTTGTACCTTATTACCTGATGAGGATTGGGCACTAGTAGTCAAATGTGTCCTGTATGCATTAGTATTATTTTCAAGAGAATTAAGCCAAAAAGGTGCAATTTGAATACACTCAACTGAGTCATGCAGGTCTAAAGTAAAACTGGTGCCTTAAGAAGGCAGACAAAGAAAAGTCATACTTTTAACTAGTCTGTAGGAATACAATGCACTAGGTGAAAATAAAAAATCTCTGATGACAGTGATAAGCCATGCTGTGTAACTTGTGCTACTAAATGTAGCCTTTGTCAATTATTGCTGGTTTATGTCTTATGTCTAACAGTAGAAATAGTACTGGTTTCAAATGCTGTATGTTATGAGTTTTACTCAATGAGACCTCAAACTTACTCAGTGGCCTTCTGTTTAGTTAAGCCTGTGCTTAAGGTTAAACTTCACAGCTGAGTCAGGGACACAGTAAGCAGCTGTAGTGTGGAAGCGGTAGAGGGATTGTTAAGTCTCTCATTGCTTTCTTAATGCCCTTGAGGAATGGAATCTCTTCCTTTCCCAGAACAGGTTATTGCCTTCTCCCCCTAATTCTCTATGATTTCTTGGTTAAGATGATGTGCTTATTGTTAAACAGGTGAGGGAGGAAGGCAAATGCCCTTGAACACTCTCCTTTCCTACCATTCAGGAAGGAGGATGAACAACATGAGGATGGCTGCTCTGACATCTTATTTCAAAGAGCTGTCAACATCAACAAAGTTTATGCTTTTGTGTACATCAGCAAAGAATCATGGAACAGGACTAGGAAGAACTTTTGAAGAGATCATTGTGTCCAACTCTCTGCTCACAAAGCTTGTCTGAGGGTTGACCTGTGCCTTCTCTGCCTCGTTGAAGAGCTTTGAGCTCTTTTGTACTTCAGAAGTGCTACTGGCAGCATAACATTGGTTAAAGGTGTATGCTTTTCTTTGTTTGTATGCATTTGTTTTTCTAAACATATGTAAAAGCATGAATCATACAGTGGGACACTTATTGCTGTAAAAACATTGGATCCCAAAACTAAAACAAGCTGTACTTGCAGCATTTATACCAGTAGAGCCATATCCTCACTCAAGAGAATTTTGCTGCTTTTAACCATTGACTCTGTCTGCTCTAGTTAAAGCAACAAAAGCCTTAAATGTGAGCTTAAAAGCTTGTCTGTACTTAAGTATTTCAGTGAACTGAGACCCAAGGAGTGCTCTTGCAACAGTCCTCACTTCAGTTAATTGTGAGTGTTCTAGCCTGTAAAACCAACTTGGTTAAGGATTTTCAGAGCAGGATTTCAACCATCATAACAGTTTGTCTTGTGCAAGTACAAGTTCAAATAATCACCATGCAATGGAAATCCTGAAAATCAGCTCTTAAGGCATTGGTTATTTCATTGACTCACTAAACTGTCACTTCTATATGTTTTACAGTATCCATATAACCATAATTTTGGCCTCTGGGTATTCTTTATTGTAGCAATGTACTGTTGAATGTATACCATTACTTTTTCAATATTACTTAAGGAATGGTTTTTCAGATTCATGGTTTTCAATGGTAGGCATGAGCCTGCCATACAAAACTTCAATTGACTTTGGTAGTGTCAGCTAGGTCAATGATTAGTGTTTTAGAAAATCCTCAGAAGAAGGTGTAATAGGAACTATTCCTCAGTATGTCAGACTTGTAAGGTTAGGGGATCTTAAAAAAAAAATCAAATTGGGGTTTTATACAAGTTGTCTTTTTATTCATATGCATTTGGATGAATATAATTGGCAAAGCTGAGTTGGTGTTGTTTAGAAAATGTGCTGCAGACATGCTGTCCAAAATAGGAGTAACTGATAAACATCTCCTTTTCAATGCCAGAGTAAGGTGGGACATGCTCATGAGTACTGTTCTTCTGCTCCAGCCAGGCAAGGTGCCTCCTGAAGGCAGGTCACTTGCCTGAGTGAACTTAAGATTGTTCTGGTCTCTGTATACATTCTCTGGCATGCAAAGTGGTTTAAACCTGTATAAAATAGCAGAGTATAAACTTTTCTAACACATTTTTAATGATTATTAGCAAGCTAGACATTACTCAGCATTTTCTCCCCTGAGCTTCAGGAAGCTGAAGAAAAAGGGTGTTTGCTATTCTGTCTTCCCAGGTGACTTAACACGGAGAACTGAACTGGTGGTGAAGCTTCACTGCTTAAAAGATGTTGGGCTTTTGTGGCTGTCGTGGTGTGGGACTGATCAGAAGACCAAAGCTTGTGCTTCTGTGTGCAGAGGGGTCTCCTGCAACACGGTGTATCATTTCCTCCTCTCTTGAGGGCAAGAAAGGAAAGGATAAGAAACATCCATTCCCTTTGCCATTGGCAGAGGTCCCTGACCTCAGTTTGCCCAGATATTGCCAGTGACAGGAGTAATGGCCTCTGGCTACTCACAGGCGAGGCAGCATGCAGTTTTAGAGCTGTTGGAGTAACTGGTGCTCTGCTAATGGCGTGGGAACTGCCAGTTTGAAAACTGCGGCTATGAACTATCTCTCACTTCTTGCTTTTTCTTTCTTTGGGTACATCTCTTCCTTCTTACATGTGAACACAGGTATGTTCTGACCCACTTTTGCCAACATTTGAAAGTGATAATCTCCATCCAAGCTCATTTTTAGGTCATAAGCCAAGCATAAGTCTGATAGCATGTTTTTCATTGCTTGTACATGCAAGTGTCAGCCTTGCACCATTATCTGTGTTGCACTTTGTTGAATTTGCCTTTTAACACCATAGTGAAAACAGCCATGAAAGAACTATGGGGAACTTGGAAGTTCTCCCTGTGATAAAGTTAATAACTCAAAAATAGGAACCATTAGCTCCCCAGTCCCCAAACTTCACCATCATTATTTAGATTTGAGCAGCAAGAGAAAGGAAAGACTTAGGGTTACTGTGTTCTTATGACAATCTTTACCTAAGGAAAAAATCCCTGGAAAGGATAAACAGTCTGCTGAAATCAGTGGTTGTTCATTTTTGTCCGGGAGAAAGACTGCAAGACCAAAGGCAGGCACATCCTGCATGTACTAAAAGTCTCATCTTGCCAGCTTGTTTTGAAATGTATCACAAAATATGCCCAATAGCATTCAAGTACAGTCTGCAATGCCAGCTAGCAACCAAAACCAAGTGATTCCTCAGTGTTTTGTTTGAGTATTTGTGTGTTTGTTTTTGTAATTTGAGAAATCCTGAGTCAAGCGGTGGTGACATTGTAAAAGCTGAAAATTATGATGTAGCGGGGGATGCCCAGCTGGGGAGTGACACAGGCTATTTGTCAGGAGCCAGGAAACTCCTCCTAAGGAGCTGACAGTGGTTACTGGTATCTTTGACAGATAAGTACCACTTCTGAAGACTCTGTAATGGTCTTGTATGACATATTCCCAGGTACTGGTACCCAGGGGACAATGATCTACTTCCATGTATTTAATAGGTTATTCACACAGAACAGTTGGGGTGGGAAGGGTCCTCTAGAGATAATCTAGCCTTGTTCAAAGGAGGGTCATTTATTGCAGGTTGCTCAGGGCTGTGTCCAGTTGAGTTTTTATTGTCTCTGTGGATGGAGACTCCACAACCTCTCTGGGCAGCTTGTTCCAGGGTTTGACTGCTCTCACTTATTACGTTAAAGTGGAATTTATTTATTTTAGTTTGTTCCCATTCGCTCTTGTCTGTTCACTGCATACTGCTGAGAATAACGTGGCTTTGTCTTCTCTGCCCTGCCATTGGATGTTTTTATCCACTGATGAAATTCCCCCGAGCCTTCTCTTCTCCAGGCTGAATGGTCCCAGCTATCTCAACCTGTCTTCAAATTAAAGATGCTCAAAGCCCTTTGTTTTACTGGTCTCACTCCAGTATGTCCATGCCTGTCTTTGGGAATGCAGAACTTGGGGACCCTAGAACTGGACACAGCAATTCATAAGGTCTCTTACCTTCACCATCTGTGTGCTGAAACTCAAGGTCTTTGGTTTGAGTGCCGTGTTAGTGCATAGGGAGCAGGCTGCTGCCACGTCAGTGCTGGTTCAAGCATGCAACATTCCTTCATAACTATCTTTTCCTACTGCAAGCATGAGGGATCCCAGACCATCATGTTTTCCTTCTCCTTAAATATAACTCCTCCCATCTTCTAGAAGCCCATAAGCAGACAAGCCTCATTCACACATGTCCAGTTTCCCATCGCCTTTTGGTATGGTGGCAGAGCAAGGTGTCCATTCCCAGGAGTCATGTACCAGGAGCCAAAATTATCCTCAGAGGGAAACTAACACAAGGCCATAAATCTCCGTGCTGGAATACAGCAAGGAATAAAATGGAGTCCTGATTGAGCGTATGTGGGGTTGTCAATATGGATATTGGCCAGTGACCACAAAGATGCATGGAAGTAGGTTTCAGGGTACAAATACACATGCATCTCCTGGATGTACATTGCTGCCCCGCTGCCCAGTTCATTCACTGCTTCTTTCTGGGTGGCCACCTTGAGCCTGGCAGCCAGCTCCCCCAGCCAGCCCATCTGCTGCTGTCACACCAGGCATGTGTAAGAACCGCAAAGCCTTGCACGCGTGCCTTCCTCTTACAGAAGTGGATGGAAGCAGAAGGATGCCTGGCTCTGCCTCCCAGCTACTTTGATGCATCTATCAGCCTCTGAGTAGAGAACCTTTCTGCCACCAGGGGAAGGAGTACTTAATTTTCTTATCTTGGCCTCAGATAAAAGACATGGGTGGTATCACCAAAGACAGACCATTGATACATGCTGGAAGCTGGGAAAGGGCTACCCCTCTCCCTTTCATGGAAGCAATGGAGTTTAGATATTAGTTCCACGTATTTACTCCTTTGCCTCTTTCACCCTGATATCAAACAAGGAGGCAGTAGGACTCGTTGTAAGTGGAGAGCTTACAACACTCCTGCAGTATTTTGAAGTGCCCATGCAGGGCTTAGGTTGTTGTTGGTCTCTGAAAACTGATTGCAAGCATCAGCTTTAGATCCCTTATGGTGACAATGAGAACTTTTTGTGAGCACTTATGCAGTGCTTTGATTCCATCAGGTGGACAGATATTTTTTTTTTTCTCCCCTGTGTACATGTAAAGGATCTGTGGTTTTGTGATGTTAATATAAATTACTTTTTAAAGTTACATTTTTCTCATAGTGAAGGTGTGCGAGCACTAAGAAGTGCTAAGAAGAGAGATGTAATGATGCAGAAGACACAAAATCATAGGGCTGCTGCTGGCTGTCACTCAGATTATTTTGTGTGACTTAAAATTAAAGAGATGTGTATCAAGTGACAGGAGTGAGTCACCAGAATGCGGATGACTCAAGTTGTTGCTATGAATTCTGCGAGGAATGTTAAATGACGGGCTCCCACAGTGGCAGCGCTGCAAGTCTCTAGGTGACAAGAAAGGAGCTTAAATATTAGCACTAAGACGAAATTTAAGATTACATTAGGGTACACTGGGAACAATAAGACTTTCACCAGTTGTCCAGTTTCACAGCCTTGGAGCATCATATAGGAATATGTTACTAAATCTTCTCAGGTAATGCTGTCAGTAAGGATAAGAGTAAGGAGAGTGATGTTTAATACATTACTTCTGATAGTATTCAGTTGTTTATATAAATGGTTTAACTTTAAACATAGGACCAGGTATCAGCAATGCTATGATGAAGACTTTAATGAATATACTGGAGAACTAGCCTGGAAGCCAGGGTATGCTGGGCATGGAATGAGAGCTGCTCAGTGGATCATCGTGGTTCCTGCACCCAGAAATCACTTTATGTTTTGGGAGCAGAAGATCTGAGCATTATCAGTGGTGCCATCGTGCTTCCCAGTAATCAGAGTTCAGAGCAAAAGTACAGCTGGAAAGCCTAGAAGACTTCTTGCAATATTTTGTTTATTGTGGACAGGGGAATCAGTTGTTTAAATAAAGGAAAGGTGAGGGCATAAAAGGGAAAGAAAACAGCCCTTCTGACTGAGCATTTTCCATAGAGCAGCAGAAGGCAATTTGGGTTGGTGCACGAGTGCAAGGCTGCAGAAAGCTGTGAACTAGTGACCCAGACAGAATGAAAAGCAAGTAAAATCCCTGCCTACTCCAGCTTTTGATGATGCTGCCAATCTAAAATAATAATCCCCACAAAATTACATTTCTTGTGTTCTGTTGACATCTCCGATCAGGTAAACAGGCTCTGTTCAGCAGTCAGCTGTACGGCGTACAGGGTCTGAGTACCTCAGTGGGACTCTTCATTCCTGGATTGTGTGAACCAGGGTAACGTAGAAAATGCGCTCACTTGCAGGGAGCACGGGTGTTTCTGTGTGACAGTCCAAAAGGTGATGAAGCTTCACATAGGCCTTCAAATAGTAGCCATAATGTTATAACATATTTAGCTTTGAGTGCGAATTTCAGCCGCAGGAAAGGACATGAGAGGAGGATATCTATTCCAGATGGAAAATTGCTGCTTTTTAGAGCAAGGGTGCTAGTCTTAAAATAAAACAATGTTATGGCTTTTCTAAAGTTATTGACTATCAGGTGATTACTCCCACTGACCTAAGAGCTATTCAAGACCACAGTGTTAATACAGCTATGTAAACTGCCCTTGCATGTTTATTTTTGCAGCCCTTGCGTATACAAATACCTGTTTCTTACAAAGACCCAGTGATTCCTTAATACTCTTACTTATGCAAATGCCATGGTCCTTGCATCAAGTCCATGTGTTCATTTGTTTGTTTTCCGCCCCAAACCTCCTGTCACCATGGAATCCCAGCTCCCTTTGATAGGTAAAAAAACAAGTCTTATGCACAGGTCAGGTAAAAAAGTGCCTTCCCAAAGACGGTGGGGCACGGGACTTCAGGTAGTGTCAAGAGTCCTGGTGCCCATAGTGTTGGCATTGGCTTGTCTTTAAAAAGGCTAAGAGTTTGAAGCTGTGATGTAGTTCCTTCTGGCCTACAGAAATTCTCAGGGCCCGTTCTGAGATTTGCTCACTTCAGAGTTTCATGAAAAAGTTTATCGGTGGCTTTCTCATGTCAAGGACTTGACTGACTAGCTAATTCGGTTTCTCGATTAATACATATATTCTTCTGGAGAACAGAGGTTCAAGTTGAGCTGTGCAAGAATAGGTTTTGACTCATCTAACCAAGCATTCTTTTTTTACCTGCCTAGTGAAGGTTGAGTTTTGGGGGGATTTGTTTGGGTTTTAATCCTTATGTTATGCATTTCTCTAACTGTGCATTACTACGTGTGGGGAGAGAGGCACTTCCAGGTGTCTTATGGCCCCAGCTCTAACATGTCACTATGTCCTTTTTTTCACTCAGTTACTACAGCCAGAGAAATTCTCTGTCAACAAATCTTAAGACAAATGCCTTTCTTACTGATGTTTTGGCTACTCCAGAACAGTGTGCAAACCAAAAATAGATGTTTCCCAACTATCTTTCAAGACACTGAAGCTCCATTAAAGATTTAACCTTCTCACATAACAGGTAGCCTGAATAAGAGCTTTTATGAAGAAATTGGCAATCAAAGCACTTCAGAAACTTTTCAGCCTTGACTACTCCTACTCATTTGCTATTCTTAGTGCACTCTCTATTGCCGTCAAGAATCTAGCTCAAAGCTCTGAGATTCTTCTCACTTCATCAGTATCGTAAGACTCTTTTTTTGCGTCTTTATTTTTAGGCATACAGTTTCTGGCAATTAATGCACAACCTCCTTTCCTGGAGAAAAGTGTGATTGTTAAGTACTGTAAAAACAGACTATGTTTCACAGATATTTGAGAGTAGAGAATGAACTTTTTCCTCTTTCATTCTAACTCTGCATCGGGGGCAGATGTTTCTAGTGCAGCTGATTCTGCTTCAGTTCTCTCAGTAGGATTATCCACACTCCTAAATTTCTGTCCTGCACTTGCTTAACTGTTTTACTGGCCTGGAGCTTAGTCTGAAACAATGACTAGGAAGCCTGTTCCAAAGTAATGAAATATGCATCAATGAACAAGTGAATAAACACAGCAGACTGCAGAATAAGAAACACAGCTTAAGGAAATGAACTTTGCTCATTTAATAAATGCTGTTTGGTTTTTTTATAACTCATGATTATTCTCATATAAGATGTTAGCACAGAGTGATCCTGTGTAGGACAGAAAAAGGGCTGCATATATGAGCAGAAGCAAAGAGTCAGACAAGGGAACCCCAGGGAACTTGATCCTGTCTGAATGAAAGCAGTGCTGCTGGCTGCCAAGTTCCCTTTCCTTAGCATCCGGAGCAGGTCTGAAGAGGGTACAATGACATTTATTAATGGTTAGTGTACGGTTGTTACTAAACAAGATAGAAAGAGCTTGTGATTTGAATAGTAGCCACAGAATACCACAGACTCTGAGGAAGGCATCACTTAATACGCTTGTATTTTGTTTTTTGCAGCAGCAGAGTGTTTTTGAATTCTTGAGAAGTAATGGTTACTCAGGAAGATGCATCAGAGAGGATTTTTTTATGGGGATAGAAATGGTGGTAGTTCAATGCATCATGTGTAGCAAGGAGGTGACTACTGCCAGAAGACATAGTCTCCACCCCCCTACCCCCCTTTTTTTCCTTCCTCCCTCCCACTTACAAGTAATAGTATAACTATTATGTATTAAAAGATCAGTTTATAAACACATGCTGACCTCTCTGCCTTTAAAGGTTCCTTCTTGACCTCTAAAGGTCCCTTCCAACCCAAACTATTCTATGATTCTATGTCACTGGGATAGTGCAGAGAAGCAGCCAGTCTTTGACTGCAGTTGTACAGTTAAAACTTTCACCTACAGAAAACACAGTTTTGCTGTGCCAAGTCCCAGTTAGTGCATGTTTTGAAGGTATTTAATGTTGATTCCCTCCCTGCAGGAGCAAAGCAGTGCTTGCTAAAATGACTTCCAGGTGGTGTATCCCTGGTCATAGCTGACTACATACAGACCAAGTAGTCAGGGCAGTCCTGAGGCTGCTCTTGCTTGACCCAAGTGAGGAGGAACCATCATCTTGGAACTCAAAGTGGAAAGAGAACGCGAAGTGAGAGTTACCTACTTTAATTGAAAAGTAATGAGTCAAGAACACCAGCAGATTGCAGTGATAATTGAGAAGCCGTAGGACAAATTGTTGCCAAAGACAAATCTGACTTTTTGCAAAGCGTTACACAGAACACACCAGGTACAAGTGTAACATCTGCTATTCTTCTGACAGTCTAAGTGTTTCCTCCTGGGTTACTGTTTTACCTTGAAGTGGCAGTAAATATGACTAAAAATAGGAATGAGGAAATGTGGGTGTCATCCATCTGATGCTGCGGAGTAAACACAGCCTGCGAAAATGAGACAACTGGTAGGACAGTACCCTGGCTGATGTTAAAAAGCTTCACTTGTGTAGGGAGTAGAGGCCTTTTGACCGGGTAACCATAATCTGAGACTCTCAATAGAAAATGAGGGAAATGCAGTGGTGGGAAGAGAGTAGATTCATCCTTTGGATTTATTCAACATACTGCTCCAGTTTGGAGGGATTACGGTAGGTTTGGGATAAGTCTCTGTTTTTCTTAGAGTGGTCAAAAGCTTAACTGAGGAGCACTATCTAGAGCCATAGTCTGTATTCTGCATGTAGGTCAGCCTGTTTGTAAAGCATCTGTGTGTCTGTCTTTAACTGATGTGCTGGGAAGCCATGTAGAAAAGTATAGACTGATTTAAAAAATGCTAGAATTAAGCTGAGCAGAGAAAAGCCAGACTTAACCTGCTGGAGTCCTTTGAAGATCTTACTACAAAGATACAGTGGGTATTAGTGTGCTTAGCGATTTGTCTCCAGCTGCTAAAATCAAAGCACTCGGTGCTTCAGTATAGAAACCAAATGATCACATCTGCACTGCACAAATATTTAGTATATCACTCACCAGACCCTTCAGAGCTCAAGCCTTTATGACTATAGCCAGGCATAAAAACCTGTGGGTCAACCCATTTTCTTTTTGTTGTTATTGCTATTATTATTATCATACTTCTAGTCCTTCTCACAGGGGATATGACAGTGGTAGTTTACTTAAAAACGCATCTGACAGCCTTCCCTCTCCATGTGTGACTCAACAAACAGACTCTGTTGAGAGAATCAGGAATGCTTTTGTTGTCTGCTCCTACAGTCACCTCTGCTAGAAAATGTGCATATAATTGTTGCTTAAAATGAATATTCTAGTCATGTTCTTCCCAGAAGATTTTAATATACTTAAAATTGCTGCATCTGATCCCACTGGACTGCTTTTATGCCTGGAAGAAATCAGGAAGTAGCGTACAGCATGTGCTTTATTTAAAACAAAAAAACCCCACAACCCCAACTTAGAGTGGTTGTTCAGAAACACAGGCGTAGAAAAAGGAGACATTCTTTCTCAGTAGACCAGGGAAGTGGTGGTGTAATTCCTTGCTGGGATGCCTCAGTTTTCACCTGAAGAAATCGCCTGTAGGGTTGTTTCATTCCTTTGCTTGTTCAGTTTGTGGCATCTCCCTTGTGAGCAGTGTGGGTTTTGTGATGCAGCCATCCCTCAGGCTTGCAGGTAGACTGGCCACCAACCCCTTTCACACAAGCTTCTGAGGAGCTGTTGCAAAGTAGTATCTTTTAGCCACCACACCAAAGTGGCCTGTATCTGTTTTAAGACACCCAGAACTCGAAGGTTTCATACAGTGTTTCCAGGCCACTGAACAAGCTGTTGGTCTCTTCATGCCACCTTGCCATGGAGAACCCAGCAAAACAGTCCGGAGAGATCTGTTTTAAAACCGTGAACAATCTCCTGGCTCATTGCTCTGGGCTGGTCAGACTTTGAGAAAACATTGAGTTTTCCCACAGCACTGAGAAAACAGGACGAACTTTAGTATGTTGGCCACATGTCTCTTGGCTTGCATTTTCCCTGTGTATGTACACACAGAGAGACATATATTTGTCTGTAAACTGGCTCCTTCCTTAGAAATGACATCTATCTGAGACATCGGTGCGTGCAGGCACCGTAATGATCTGTCAGAGACACATTGAATAGAAATATTTGCCCTTTGCTGGATGACAAGTAAAATAAGAGTGTGGAATAATTCCACTCCCACCAGACGGCGTGGTGCTGCCGCAGCAGTGTTATTTTCGGTTGACGGTAGCTGTGTCATCGCTGGTTTTCCAAGTGCCACAGAAGCTACTGACCTACCTGTGCTCCAGCCCTGCCTAAGCTGCAAGAGCTATTTCATACAAAATTACTTGCTAATTAAGTTGCACAGTGGTAGGGCTAGCACAAGCTGTACTGAAAAGGGGATGCCACTTTACAGTAGGTACCAGAAGCTCAGCGTGATGTTAAGCAAATGGAATAAATGCCTCTTCACAGCCCAGTGCTTGCTGTATTTGACCTTGCATCACCAGCTATTGTATGTTGGCTAACAGGGCACCGGCTGTCCTATAAACAGGACCCTAACAGTGACCCAAGTTACGGTAGCGTTATGCCCTAGCCATATTGCAAAGTGAGTTTTGATTTGAAAGGTAGGCACAGTTATGTTTCATAACCTCGTGCTGTTCTGTCAGGCTATTATTACCTGAGGCACTCTGAGGAGCTGGAAAGAAAATCAAGAAATAAGGAGTCCATATATATGTATGTTCTGTTGTCTCCACTATTACTAGCAGATGTTATGTGAGTAATTTCCATGAGGAAAATGTACTCTTTTGCTGCTGTTTTTGATATTCTGAAATGCAGGCTATTTTATGTAAATTGAAAGAACATTTAATAAGGAATTGTGGATGGAGAATATATTAAATCTTCTGCTAAATGAAGGAAAAATTAAGTTAGGGAGACAGATCATCCAACTGCAGAACTGTTCACCTCCAAGTGTGAAGAGACGGGAAAATGAAAGCCATTAATCTGGTAGCATTAGAAGACTACATGAATGATCAGTGCTGGTTACAAACCAAAATGTAATCAGGTATGGTTGGTTGCTTGAGGTTACTTTAGACATCAAAAATGATGGGAAACAGGGAGGGCAGCGTGGTTACTGAGGTAGGGGTAGGGAACAGCGTTATCAGACTCAGTGCCTATGTGACCGTTGGCAGTCTGTGCCCTGTGCTGCTGGCTGCTCTGCTATATACATGCGCATTCCCAGCTGTTTGTGTGCACCTAGAAGCTGTTATATGTAACGCAAACTTTTGAGGTCTTTCTCTTAGAACAAGAATGGTGAGACACTCACAGAAGATGTGGAAGTAGATCCAAAAGGATTCATGGAAGTACAGTATATGTACTTGCAAACAAGTAATGGATAGCTTGGCATTTTTCTGTGGAAGGAAGTGTAGTGTTCATGAAGCTGCTGTACAGCTGTCCGTGGAGAATGATATCCTTTTTGCTTATACAGGGCATTGCTTATCAAAGCAACCAAAACATAAGCATCACCCTTCTCCTCCCAGAAGAACTCTTGTTCATTTTTTATAGCTGCATTTCACATTTGTTTCCTAATGGAACATTACCCGTTTGCACTGCTTCTGTTGATATACTATTGCTGCTTCGTCTCCACACAAATGACTTTTCTGGAAAGGTAACCCTTTTGTTGTGGCCTTAAGTATTTCTCTCTTGTGTGTTTACATTTTTCACTGTAAGCCCCTTGGTGAAGCAAAATAAGTCGTTATGAAGGCTTCACCTGCTGTAGTAATTTTTGTTCCTTATTTTAACTGTTTAGGGAACTCAGTCTCCTTTAAGTAATAAAGTAAAAATATGACTGATGACACTAGTCTGATCTCTGAAAATTAAGTGGGATTGCAGCTTCTCACAGTGCACCAACTAAGGACAGCTTCCCGCTGTGCTACATTAGGAGCAGAGTAAACTACTCTGACCATTGTTTCACATCCTCTGCCATTTGCTCAATGATGAGATTAAATGATTTTTGTCACGTTTCATGGGGCCAGCACATAGCATGTTACTTTAGTCAGCCAACGTGGACATGGAGTTGGGACATTTCGCTTTTCTTTTACATGTTCCCTCTTGCCTGTTTACCCATCCCTGGGGAGATACAAAGAGGGCAAAAATGTTCACAGTTTTCCCATTCCTCTCTCATCCTGTTGCTGGAGGGGAAGCCAGCTCCTTCGCAGGATTGCCTTGCTTTATACGGGAAATAATCTGTGCTAACACAGTCCCAACTTTACTATAAAAACTGATCTCTTTCTTTAAAGGCTGCAAGTCACAGCCTACTATCCATCACAGCTTTCTTGTAGGGAAGCAGAAGGATTGATAAGCTTGGTGTTCTTGCCTAGCAAAATCCTTAGGGCTTGCTCAGTCTCAAGGTTTCTCTTTTTCTGCCCCTTCAAACTTGAAAGGAAGAGGGAGAAAGTGAGAGGGAATGTACCTGCAGCAGGTGCTGAGAGATGGGATCAAGATACTGTCTGTCGTCATTCTGTTTAGACTGCCAAATAAAATAATGATTGAAAATGAAGATTAAAATTGGAAATCTTCTTTCATATCTAATGAAAATCAGTAATCTTGGCATAACATATGGCACAGCATTCAACTCTTGGTGCCGTAGGAGTAGTTTGCAGCTGACAGCACATATGTCTGTACAGTATGCTTCAGAATCCCCAAATTTAGACATTTGATTGAATCACTAACTTTTAAGCTTTAAACGTAAGCATATTCCTTGTCCCCTTTCTTCTCCTGGTCAACCCGCCACCTCCCCAAAGATCACCTTGAAAACTGAAGTATTTCCTCATGCTCTGGAATTGTCTCCTGTGGTCATTCGGAGTGATCCTTTCTCTCATGCTTCCAGTATTCCTTTGGGGGGGAAAAAAAAAAAAAAAAAAAAAAAAAAAGGTACTTGCATTTCTGTACAGGAGAAGAGAACAAAGGACACCAGAGAACCTCAGGAGGCATCTCAGAGCTCCTATAGTACCTGCCAGGAAAGCCTACTGAGTTGCTAATTTCCAATTCTAGAAAGAAAAAAAATATGCTGCAACTGCCAATATGGGTTTGAGAAAAAGAGTGCGAATTGTATGTACACTGTGATACTGTGCTGCTTCTCTGACTGGCATGGTAAAACTTTCAGGATGTCGGAGCTTTTCCTCTGCAGAGGATTTATTAATCCAGTTTCCAAATTCATCTCCATACCTTCACCATACATGAACTCTCACTAATTCATTGAAGTGTGAGAAGAATTGTATTCTCCAGAAGGAAAGAATACAGAGTTCTCTCATTCAGGTCTTGCTTTGCTTGGATCACTTCGGAGTGAAATGGCAGGCATTTTTTTCTTATGGCATTAGATTTTGTTTGTGTTTCATTACCACTAGCACTTGTATCAAAATTTTGATACAATTTATATTCTGGTGTTTGGATTCCAAAGCAGAATACCATGTGTACGTTAATTAAAATTTATGAAAAAAAAAATAGTGGTTTAATGAACACGGAAGTAACACCTTCTGTCTGATTCAGAAGTTGGGGGTAGCATGCCTTTGCAAATTCATGTGTATTAGCCCACTCTCCTGAAGGCAAAAATCTAGTGAGTAATGGAGAAAAGATAACTGTTCAGCATGAAGTCAAGCTTAGGGATGAGCTTTCATGACTGCTAAGGTGAGTTAGATATGGGGAAATACTTGAAGAAGAAATATTTGGCTGCAAAGATCTGCATATTAAAAGAGCCTGTATCATGATCTCTGCATGCAAACTTGAATATATTGCAAAGGTGCAGCACTAGATGGACTTTCCAACTTACTCATTTTGATACTTTAAAATTGAGTTTTTCTCTTTGAATATGCAGTAAGACTGCGGGAGGTTGGGATTAATTTTCTGTGTTCATTTGCCTGCATCCATCCTTTGCAGAGCTGTGGCACACAGGCTGTGTGCAGTTGTGTACTGGCATGTGGGATGGCCCCCTTTCAACCTGCTTTATCCTCCCTGAGGGCTCTTTTGCTCCCATCACCCTGCCCGGTGTACTTACCTCGCCTTTAGCTCCAGTCTTTCACTGAACTGCAAGCTGTATTCCCTGTCCCCACAAGTACCTAGCTTAAAATCCTCTGCACCGGTTTGGCAAGCCTTTGGCAAAGGTGCTTTTAACCAACATTGTCAAATGGGTCCCACCTCTCAACTCTTCTTCCTCAAAGAGGGATCCTTGGCCATGAAAGCCAAAGCACTGCTTGAAACACTGGCTGCAGATTTGTTAATTCTCAACATGCCTCCACTCCTGTCCAGGCCTTCCCCTCTACCTGCAGGACCAAGGACATCATCGCCTGGACCCTCACGTTCTCCACCTCTGCTCTCCAAGCTCTGTAGCCATTCTTAAAGTGGTATCTGTCCATCTTGTTCTAGTTACTCAAGCTAGTCACACACCCAAAAAAGATAAAGAATTATTTTGGAGACTGCATCTCCTTGACATTTTACTACTTCACAGTGTCTGTTCTATGACTCTTCTAAAAAGAGCAAACAGACTATACTCATAGTTCTCATTATTTCAAGTAAATAACTTGAACAATATTATTGCATAAAATGTGGGGAACTGATTATTGTCTTGAATAACCCAAAATTTCTGGAAATGTAAGATTTGCATCCCAGCAGAGTTGTGTCTCTATATATTCACTCTTTTTGAGAAAAAAAAGATATATATGCAGAACTGCATAGACCAATATCAATCAGAAGAGATTTTGGGAAACAGGGTTGAATCTGGAATGGAACATGTACAAAATCATCTTGAAAACAGAAGCCAGAACGCTCTGATAATATTCATGAACCGTTTCATTCATTTTTCATGAGCAGTGACAGAAGTGATGTTTTGTGTGCAAGAATGTTTGCAGAACTCCACCTTACTGGCAATTCTTCAATAGTCTTTCCAATACAATAATCATTTATAATATAAATAGACCTTTAGATTTTCCAGCTGATTTTATAAAAGGTTTCAGCAAGGGAGCAGTGAAGCAGTACAAAAACCCAATTCACATAGGTAAGCAGCTCTCAGACGATTTATATGCTGAAAGTTGTTTGCTCAGGATATTTGAGAAACTTAAGCAAATTAGGAAAAATCAAAGTGTTTTGTAAAGCTAAAAAGAAGCTAGATACTTCTTGGCAGTATCCCTTTGGTTTATTTCATGCTGGGTTTATTTTTGGAACTTAGTATTTTCATCTTCTGTTCCCCTAGCCCTCAGAGTTAACGTTTTTGCTACCTGTGACAAAAATTGCTTGCTTTTCATAATGCCATGTTCTGAGAGAGCTGGCTGCTATAATCTGTCTTCATTTCAGTGCTCATCTGCTCATCTTGGATTCTCATACTGATCCACCATATCAGGGTCTTAGTACAGTCCAGCAACATATGGTGTATCGTGAAGAAATTGTTTCTAGTCCTGGTGCAATCTCTGGCAAAGGTGATTAAAATCTAAATAAAGCTCAGATGATTTGTGATAACTAAGTTTTACCTTTTCCGTGGCATTTTCTTGCTGGCTTTTAAGAGTATGCTTATGTACTGCCCTCTAGCAGGAATCCTATCCTATAGCATAGCTATTGTTTCTAATTGCTTAGATACGTAGAGACACTGGTTTTTGATACACAGAAATTGCCCCAAAAGATAGGCTTATCCTTTGGAGCCCAATTGCAAAAAGGAAGTATCACTCAAAGTTTCTCTGCCTGTCCCCACTATCACTTTAGAAATACTTCTAGTCTCCACCTCTTCAATGGCGTGGTGTTCTTAGGTAGGTGTTACATACATTGCACATTGATGAAATGCCTGCAGGTCTCTGGAAAACCTGAAAAGAGCAGTCCCTGCCAAATGATGCTGTGGCACCAACTAGAGAGCATGGACTTGCCTTTGATACTCTGAAATTTCACTCAAATCCCAATCTGCTGATTCAAGGCGTTACTCAGTTTCCATATCTGGGTCTAACCTTTTGCTCAGCTGGAACCTAACATCATTTCACTGTTTTCTAAAAGGTACTGGTCAAGACCTGGGTTCTTTGGACTGCAGAAGAGCTACCAGTGAAATATTCAGAAAGCTTATGAGAAAATAATGCATAATTTGGCTTTTTCATGAACTCATTAAGGAAAAATGATACAATTCTTGTTTAAACTGCACTGTTTGGCCAACTGTGCTGCTGACCTTTCAACATTTTTTCTGTGGGAAGACTTTAGTGACAACCTCCATGGAGAAACTGAATGACAGACATAAGAATCACATAACTGAAAGGCAAAAGTCTAGACTTTGGACCCAGTTTGTTTTATTAGTAGTTGAGTTGCCCCTTCTTCATCAGCTGTGCAGTTTTCTCTGGATGCCGTGACAAATATTTGTGCTGCCTTTTCTGAAGAGCTCAAGAGCCGCCCCAAGGACTATCCCTGTAGCGGAAGGTTGAGCTCTTTAAAAAAACCCACACAAACAACTACATTTGGACACCAATATATATCTGCTGGGACCAGCACTTTACTACCTTGAAGTAGGCTGTGAGTGTGGAAGGAATCATCTAGAATATGAGAAGTATTGAAATGTAAGTGATTATTTGAGCCAAAATACTAGGGCACAAACACTAGCCTTGCTCTTAGAGACTGAAGGATTCTCTGCATGTCTTACATAATACGGGAGAAGTAAAAACATCATGTGAATGACGTTAAAAGTGCTAGAGAAATACATGATTCTCTCTGTCTAGATTTAAAGATGATGTAATACAGTTTTCATTAGGGAAATGTTGGGAACTGTATTTTTTTTTTCCCACAGAGATTGTAATTTCATGCCAAATTTTAATTTATTTCTCTCTGGCATATAAAAAAATGCTGGTTAATTACATCTACATTTGATAGGGTACATCTTTGAAAATGAACCTTGACTTACAAAAACTTGTAATTTATGCCATTTATAATTACACAGATTGAAAACTTCATGTAAGGTCTCATAGAGAGGAACCATTCACTGACTTTTTCTTCTTTTTCTGAATTTGTATTTGATTTTTAAGAGTGCTTTCAAGTGAAAGTAAAAAAAAACCCTCAGCCTCAAGCTGTTAGCATGAGTACCCCTCCCCCGCTCCCCTTAACATTCTTTTCAGTTTTTCATAAAGATGTGATAACTTTTGAAAAGTAAATGTCTCTCTCCTGGGTTTTTGTTGGTTTGTTTTTGTTTTTGTTTTGCACAGTGAGACCATCTCTTATTTGCTTTGTTTTGTGTAACATCAAGCAGATAGTACAGCTGTTGGGAGCAAAGAGGCTTGGACTGATCAAAGATGCAGGTCACTCAAGTTTGTAGGCAGGTGTAGGAGGACAGAAACAAACCTTTTTGTCTTAACTACATCTGCTCAGGAAGCAACCATCATCAGGTGCAGGGTATATAGCTAATTATACTAGCTATCAAGTGAGTTGGGGACTCTACATGCCTCCTGTCCTAGTAGTATTTCTCTTTAGGGTGCACCAGCTGTCTGTTGCTGTGGGTTTGGGGTCATCCCCCTGTGGTATTTAGGGAGGGGAAGAGAGAGAGCTTCAATCACAACAGTTGCTGCTCTGGCATCTCTCAGCCTCTACAGAGACTTACTGGGACTCTAAGCCTTCAGAGGTACTGTAAAACAGAACTGCAGTCTTTTGACAGTCTCTTTCTACTGCTGATGGTTGCCTTTATGAATTCCTATTACTGTATCAGTTATTTGGGTTTGTGTGTTTGTTTGGTTTTTTTTTTTTTTCTCTTGAAGTGATTTCCACCCCACCATTTTCATTTGTTATGTATTTTTATTTCCCTCTAAACTGACGTTACTTATGGAGAGGGATGGTAAGGTGGCTGTTTACCAGGCAATGCTTTTAGGGTGTGATACTGGGGGGCCCTGCCCAGGAGGGGCCGTGTATTCCTCCTGATGTTACCCTGCTGCGTTTAGCAAGATCAGGGGGACCAAATGAGATCAGTGCTAACTCCTCGCAAAACAACATGGGACTGCTGAATGCTGTGAAAGCAGCTGGTTTGAGTAATCCTTGTCTGTTGGGAGAGAGGTTTAAAGGTGTATTTAGAGTGAACTTTTAGGTGACTTGCCCTGTGGCAGGACTTGGTAATGTTTTTTGCAAAATGTCCTTCAATGTACTTAAAATTTTTTTTAAGAATTGTATTGTTAACCTGAGTGTATCCTGCGTTGGTAAGAGTCAACAGATTAATCTCTGAACCTTCTTTCTTTTCCCAAGTATCTTGGAGCAAAAGCAGCTCACAAGTTTTGAGTCCCACAACAACCTTTTATGGAGATTTAATTGAGAGTGAAATGGAGAGCATCTAGTTTAGGTCTATAGAGAGTTAGAACATGCTCCCAAATGAACTTTGAGGCCTTTAGTGCAAAAAGTTTCAGAGGTTTCAACAATGTATTGGGGGAAATTCCTGGAAGTGAAAGAGTAAAAATATGTATTAATAAAGCCATTTAGTGCTACATATGTGTCGGAGGTCTTGCTGATACCTTTGCAAAGGGATGTCTTGTGTCATTTGCTTTGAACAGGAGTCTTAAATACTTGAATCCGGATGCATGGACTGATCGTATAGCTGAGTGCCCAAGAACAGGTTTGGCAGAGAGCCACAAACTGGTCCGAAGGCAGCCTAAGCAAGGCTACAGGAGGTGCTGGGGAAAGGGATGAAGCCTCATAATCAAATGGTTTTCTCTGCCATAGTTTACAGTATTTCCCATCTGCTGCAACTGTAAAAAGAGCAATCCTACTGGGAATAATAAGAATGTGCATGAAATGGTAATTAGAATAATAATTTGAATAATTTTGAGCATTAATTTGATTACGGTAGCATCTCAAATCAGTGTAGATCTTCTTAGTTCCAGATTTCATAAGGTTGGTTATCCAAGTCTGAATTCTCATGGGCAACCATAATTAAACCCTAGTTTAAATGTTACATGGTTCTTCCACTAATATTAGAAAAACTGTAAATATCCTTTTCATAAAGACCATTCTTGAACAGTTCAAGAAACTGTTAGTTTCTTGATAGCAATGATGTTATCTTTGCTGTTATTCAAGATGTGTGATTGTGTGTGTTGTGCTTTAACCCCGGCCGGCAACCCAGCACCACGCAGCTGCTTGCTTACTCCCCCTCACCCAGAGGGATGGGAAGGAGAATCAGAAAGGGATGTAAAACTCAAGGATTGAGATAAGAACAATTTAGTAGGTAAAGCAAAAGCCATGCACACAAGCAAAGCAGAACAAGGAATTCATCCACCGCTTCCCATGGGCAGGCAGGTGTTCAGCCATCCCCAGGGCAGCCGGGCTCCATCACGTATCATGGTTACTCAGGAAGACAAACACCATAATGCCAGATGTCCCCCCCTTCCTCCTTCTTCCCCCAGTTTATATACTCAGCATGACATCATATGGTATGGAATACCTCTCTGGCTAGCTTGGGTCAGCTGTCCTGGCCGTGTCCCCTCCCAATGTCCTGTGTCACCCCCAGCCCTCTGGCTGGCAGGGCCCAAGGAACTGAAGAGTCCTTGATTTAGTGTAAACATCACCCAGCAACAACTAAAAACATCAGTGTGCTATCAACACAGCCAAAACACAGCACTGTACTAACTACTAAGAAGAAAATTAACTCCATCCCAGCTGAAACCAGGACAGTGTGCCATTGTTATTGGTGTCTACAGGCCTGATTGAACTAAAGCTGAGGTCAGTGGACTCAGCTGAAATAACAGATTCTCTGAATCTGATGTGAAGTGTCTTCCTGAAGCACAGTGCATACTTCAAGGTTTTAGTATGCCTATATACCTTTTCAAAGAGTGTAGTGCAAACTTAACCACGATCCCTATGAGTAGGGCAATGGGAGGTGATTTTTTCACAAGTTTATTTCAGTGCTAATGCCTGAGGTGATGCATAGCAAGGAACAAATTTTCTTGCACTCAAGGTCATGTGTCAGAAGCATCCTTAGGTGTGCTGCAGTGCATGAGGAGATGCAATTTCTCTGTCTCTAAAAATGCACCTTCCTACAAGAAGACCTGTTGTGGTGGTGCTCTTGTTTCTTTTGCTGGAGGACCCCCTATACCACATATAGTCAGAGTGGGAGAAAACTGTAAGGATGCAGTGTTTAAGTGTGGGATACAGCCAAAAAAAGGCTATGCAGAGGAAGAGCTACCCTCTGAGCATAGGCTATATTTTATGCTTGTAAAATTATGTATCCTCTGTTCTGTTTTATGTGTTAAAGAAGAGAGAGAGCGAAGAGTCTTCTGAGCTTGTCCCCATTCTCCTGCCCAGGTAGCCAGTAAGGTGTGCTGGCCTCTTCATTTTCCTGTCAAAATAAGAAAACAGGGCATCATTTAGCTCTGTAACTCCACATTGCAGCAATCATTTGCTACTTGGCTAGAAAGGAATAATTTGTATATTAGGAGTGTTTATTTTTTATTATTTTTCTAGGAATCTAGCTCAGCCTAGCCATGTCACCTGCCTGTGGGCATCAATCAGGTAGGCAGGCTCAGAAGGTATGATATGGTATAAGATAGCTGCTTTTCTTAATTTTTCCTCTTTCTCGACGATGTAGGCTTTTTTCTTTATAAGGGGAAAAAAAAAAAGAGGAATTAACATCTTCTAGTTTAGGGAAGATTTTGTGTTTTTCTGATGACTAGGGTCTTCCAGCATTTTTGTGAGCAGTTATTGCTTGGGGTTCATTCTCAGCCTGCTCAAGTAAGCTGTAATGAACACTATATTTAAAATAAAAAAGCTGATCTCCCTACTTGCCCCTTCTTTGGGTACATATAGTATATGTGCAGTTTTGGTTTGCTTGTTTGTTGTTTTTGCCAACTTGGATAATCAAAAAAGTGCTAAATGTAATTTGCAGTGGTGGAAAACTGCTCTGTAAGCTGCCCACCTAACCAGGGAAGGCTGGAGGGATTAGGTGCAGAACATGGCTTGGAATGGGGCAGGGGTTGTGTTGCACATGTGCACAGGTTGATTCCTTTGCACTCTTACTTCTGAAAGCCAGGTTTTGCTCATTGAAGGTAGCTTTTTTTTTTGTTTGCTTTTGAGGAGTAACTAACATATCTGTGCTTTAATTCTGCTCTGCACAACCCTCTAACTCATGAGTAACTTTAAATGTGAAAAATATGAGCATACAGATTTATAAGCCTGTCTTCCAGTATTCATTTACAGATGCTTTTAGATGTATACGCCACCACTGCAAAAGTACCTGTTGCAGTGTTCTCGTAGTGAGCATGGCCTGGGGACAGGAGCTTGGGAGGCAAGAGCAAAGCACCACTTCTGTAGTTCAAAGAAATTGTCATTAGCTGTAAAACAGCGGTTATAATTTTGAGCAAATAAACTTCATAAATGAAACTGAAGTGCAGGAGTTATATACTGAGGAGTTTTCCATTGATAACTGTATCCACGTTTCTGTGTGCTGAAACCTGAATGTGTTGGCCAGTTTCAGGTAGCTGTTGATGCTCTGCCTGGTTGATCTTCTGCAGAAATGAGATACAGTAGAGGATACAATCGAAATTTGAGTGGAGTAAAGGTGGCCTCCAAGTCTGCATGGCCATACGTTCTGACCAGAAGCAAGCAGAACATGTTTAGATTTTGTGAGAAGCTGCACCTGTTCTGCCCCTTACGTGGTTGTGGTAATATCAGGAACTGTATTGGAAGTATTTCCCAGAGTGTTACTAATTCAAACATGCACATATATTTTATTAGATAAGGAGAAAGTATGGCAAAATTAAACACAAAAAGAAAAAGGAATGAAAAAGCTGCCTGATTCTTGGATACCATTGTAAAAGATGCCATAGAAATTAGATACAGATACTGAATTTCATGTAATACGGTCATTTGTAATCTAATTATACAAGCACTGCTATGGTTTGTTTTCTAAATGGAACTATGGGGGGACTTTAAAAAAAAAAAGTATTTAAGTCAGCATAAGATATAAAAGCAATTTCCTTTAAACTGGAAAAACAAGAAATCACAGCACTGTGCATTCAGTCTGCATAATTAGTCATGTCATATCACATTGAATGCTCCAGATCTGAGAGGTGACATTGAGCACTGGAGACATTCCAGGAATCAGCAGTAGCTAAATGGTGCAAATGGGCAAGATAGGAGTCTTTTGTTTCTTGTCCAGTTTAAGGGTAGTCCCTTGGAAATAAGAAAATAACAGGATTTCCCTGGCCTGTGTTGAATCTCCAGTATTCATCAAAACACAAAGAAAACAGATTTATTTTTTTTTCCCATTAAACCCCCACAAAAAGGAAAGAAAAATAGTCTCTGGAAACTGTATTGCTCAAATTCTGCCCATTTTAATTGTAGAAGGCCTGTTCTGAAGTGGTACGATGTGAAGCAAAGGAACGAGCTCAGTGAATATGAGGGCATTGAGTCTGTGGTCTTTGAAGCATATGGCTCTTACTGTGGTATTTCACCTTCTGACTGGTGCCACCTGTCCGGTGCGAATTCTGTGCCTTTTAGAAATCAATCTGCATTTCCTCTTCTGTTGTGCAACGCGTGAGCGTGGTCCATGTGCAGCCGGTGACTTCTGCTTGGAGACTCGCTGGAACAAGCTGTCACCTCAGTTTCCACTAATGACAGTGTTCTTGCAAGCACAGGAGAGGGTCTCACGGCACTCTGCCAGCCTTGGGTGGGAGGTGTACAGAGCTGGTGTTTCCATGACCCTCCTGTGCTGGCAATGCTTTGGGTCCGGTTGCAGTTTGCGGCAGTGCTTGCAGTCCCCTCCCTTGGCAAGGCAGTTATGGGTTTGCAAGTCCTGGCTGCGCTGGGAAGTGACGAAGGTTCTGGAAGCGTGGGCATGGCACGGCAAGCTGCAGTACTTTAACCACTATGCCATTTAAGCTGGCTACAGAAGGAATTAAGCATTAGTTAGTATTGGCTAGTGCCTGAAACCTCAAGAGTTGTCCTGCTGGCAGCAATGGTGGGGAAGAGGTGTCCAGCATAAACTTACTTGTGATCTCGTTTGTGTCTTTCACAATGTTCAGAACAAGCTATACTTTGTAAAAAGTATGTTCATTTGCTGGGAAAACTAGTGTGAAAAACGGTGCATACTAGAACAGAGGAGTTGGTACTTATAGCATGAAAAATATTTAATATTTGGATGAAAGCAAAAATGTGGTAGGGTTTGGGTTTTTTGTTGTGGTTTTTCTTTTTTTCCTTAAAGCACAACCTCTTTCAGCTGCACTACTCTTTAGGTCCCACAAAAGTGGCAATATTTAAACCTGTTTAAAGTTTTCATTCCTGAATATATCAACTCATTTTTAAAACACTGTGTCCTGTAAACTAATGAGCATAGGCTAGTCTGAAGAACATGCCTGAACTTGGCTGGGTATCCTTGCAGGACTTTGAACTAGTTTATTTCTACTGGTATAAAATTATACTGTTTTGTTCCTCTGGTGTATGTCTATCAGGGCGTAAAATCACACCCATAATTAGCAGATATGCAGATCAGGAAGGCAGTTTTGAACGCTGATCTGCTCCTGGTCCCCACTTCTCTTGAGCTGGCTGGTGTCCTGTGGCAGCCTTGGGAAGCCCAGCTGTCCCAGGCCTGTGGGGACATTACTGAGAAGGCAGAGCCAGGCTCCCTGTGGAGGTGCACAGGGGCAGGCCAACAGATAATGGTCATGAACTGAAACGGGAGAGGGTCTGATTAGCCAAAGGGAAGAAATTTTTTTTTAAAAAAAATAAAATTTAAAATCAGTCACCATGACTGCAGTCAAGGTGTGGACTAAGCTGCCCAGAAAAGCTGTGCAGTCTCAGTTGCTGGAGGCTTTCAAGACCCAACTGGCCAAAGCTCTGAGCACCCCGGTCTGTGATTCTGGGTGTTGGGTTCATCTCGGCTTAAGCTAAAGCAAAAGGTATGCTCTTAGGGTATCTAATGTGCTCCACCCACTAGGGGCTGTTCTTACTGTGGTCTTCAGGGGAGATCTGAAAGAGGCCAGAGGAGCGTAGGTGAAGTCCAGGGGCATACAAAGTATTTCTGGGTAGGGAGAGTGGAACAAGAGAGAGTGGTGACTTGTTTGTGGAAGGCAGGCATTGAGATCACCAAAGTATAACACCATGAAGGACACTGTACACTTCATGCCTGTGACACTACTAGATCCCCAGGGCTCACAGCTTTGCTAAACTGAGCAATTGTTCTCAAACACAGATTAATAGAACTCTTAAAACTGTTCCTTTATCACCTTACTTCCCATACCCGCTTAATTATGTTGGGCACCTGTCTCTGAAATTAGAGAAGTCATTATCTTATATGATCTATCCTACATGGAGAAACACTTGGGTATGCACATATCTCCATGATGTAAGCATGTTTACTGACGATTTAGCTGATTTTTCCCTTCTGTGCCCCGATAGTCACATAACTTCTCTTTGCTTTCAGGAGTACATGCTGCATCTGTCATGTTCCGGTCCTGGGTTTAGTCTGAATGGTTATGGAAAGAATTAGTATGCATATTTCTGCAGTGGTGGTTTGTTTTTTTTTTATTATAGTTTCTGCACTGGTGTCATTCATAGTCGTGTTAAGCATAGAGAATCTCTACAAAGCATGCTGACTTGCAGCCAAGTGACATCTAGCACAAGTCACAGGAAAACTTCTAGTGTCCCTGCTATCTCATCTGGTATTGTCAGACTTGTTCCTGGAATCACACATATCTGGATTTCCAGTGCCTTTTTCCATTTCACTGACCAGTAATGCTCTTTGGCAGGGTTTATCCCCACAGTCTATCCACACCTCGGCATTCTCTGGAGCAGATGAATGTAGAAGGCCAAATAAAATAATCACTGCTGTTGGCGGAGGATCCAAATTAGTTTTTGCAACTACATTGCAAATATTTTGAGAGGAACACGGTGGGAGCTCTCATTTTCTCAGAATGGCTGTCCTATGTAAAAGATTTCTAGTCCAAGAGACAGTTAACGAATGTAGCTTTTCAGGTTCCCAAATTAGATTTAATATGTACACATCAGTACTTCTATGAAATGCTTTCAGATTGCCCTGATTACAAAATACTTCTTGTAATCAGATCAAGCTGAACAGGAAATCCCAACTAAGTGCAGTATCTCGTGAGTAATTGCTGTACAAATACTTAAAATAAATTGTGAGCAAGCTCTTATGCAGTGGCTTTAGGTAATGATTATTAGGATGCTTAATTTATTTTTCTGTGTCAGGTTTAGCCACAGTGCTGAAATCTGAAGGGAAGAAAACATCTGTACTGAAATTGAGGCGCAGTGCTTCATTTGCACTGAGGCATGAATGACAGTTTTTCTTTCATAGATCTGTAAGTGTAAATTAAAAAGGTGATTGAGGGAGAAAGCTGGAATCAAAAAGTTGAGTACTGTTTGGATATGTGAAGAAAAGCATTTGAGGAGTAGGACTGGGAGTATCTGTAGACATGAATTATTTATTTATTTATTAACTTGTGTGGGGAAACTCCAGTGGTGAAAACAGTCCTGAGATATGGAGATGAGCATTCAAGCTGGTCCTGAATGAGCAGTAACAAATTCTTGAATCATGGTCTCTATTCTGGTGGGAAATGAATGTCATTGCATGGTGAGGAGAGTCTGGTTTTTTTAGAAAAATATATATTTTTCTTTTGCTCTGAAAAAGCCTTTAAAAGTTTTGAATTTTTCTCCATTTGGTGTGAGGAAATTGCACAGGGGGCTTCCAGCCTCCCTCCAAGCATTTGTAGAACACACTTGTTTCCTGCCTGGTTCCACTGAAGTGGCTCAAAGACTTCTGTTGAAGTGGGAAGAGAGATGGGGTGGGTTTGTGCTTTTTTTACTATACTTTAAGTTGAGTTCACTGTGAGAATGGTTGGTTGACAGGAAAGTCAGCTTTTTTGGTTCAAAAGTGCTTGTAATACACCTTCAATGACATTGTCAGCACCTGACCACAATGCTGCGTACTAAGAAGTTAATGTAATGTTATCATGCTTTATTTTGTCGTTTTGGTGTAGTTGTTGAATTTATATTTAACTCATCCCTTGAATGTTTAGTCATATGGACTGATTTAGGTCAGTTATGTATCTTGTTAACAAACTAGATTGCTTTGATCTGGTATAGTACGGGAGTATTTGTCCAACGATAAGGACAAAGACACAAGCCAGAACACATATCCTACAGCTATGCGTAGATGACTTCTATGAGATGTAAGCAAAATCAGCAATGTCATTCTAGATAATTTTGTAGTCTTTTAATGTCATCATTAATGTATGTTCAAAGACTATCTTAATTTAAAACACTACAATACCCACTTAAAAGGGAGCCCCTTTGATTCAAGTGTTGGTGTTTAAGGCAGAAGAGAGAAGAAAGACTACAGGATTTTGCAAGCTTTTAATTGAATCAAATAACTTTAAAATAGACTTAAGATTATGTATTTTATTTCAATATCATCATAATGTGAATCTTTCACAAACATTAACAGGCACTGCAACTTCTACAAGATGGCACAGCAGTTACTTGTGTAAAACATGAAGATAAGGGACTTCTATTGCATTTGTTCTGTTTTCAATTATTTCCATTTAAAAAACAAAAGCAAAATTTATGTTGAATTGTGGTAAGTAAGGGAAAAACCTCTTTTAACCCCCCAAGTCCCTCCCCCGTTAAGACTATTGATGAGAAAGTATTTGGAATATGCATGAGTATTGCTGAGGAGCTGCAGCAGAGACAGATTTAATAATTAATGCATGGGAATTATTTATTTCCCTAATATATTGTAAAGCTTTGTCATTTCCGTAATGAAAAACAGTCTTGATGGTGCTGGAGCATTGAAAACACAAGGGAAGATGAAAACAGTCACTGGGACTTGTTTATCACTTGAATATGTGGTTTTAATATTTTTTTAATTGTTAAATCTTTTTTAATATATTCAGTAGCTACGTATTGTTTATTAGTGGATGTTTGTTAGACTTCAGTGGGAGCTTATAGAAATATTGAACAAGTGGTATGTTCTTTTTGTAAAAAGTATTTGTTAGCACATGTCAAATAAGTATTTTCTACTGTCTAGCTCGTGCTTACACATAGATGACTTGTTCCAATAGAAATATAATTTCAAATGTCTATTAGATATTTCTTTATCCCAGTTTTGCTGTTACCCCAATGTTCATGTTCTGCTTCTGGTTTTCTCCTTCTGCTGTGTGGTGCCTTTTTACTTCATTTTGTGTCATTGACATAGAGCTATTTCATAAATTTTTCAAGCTGATTTCTAATTCTAATCTTGTTCTCTAAACTGCTTTCTGCTCCTCCAATCCAAAGCCATCCACAAATTTTGGATGCCTTCTCCAATTCTGTCACTGACTGCTGAAAATATTGAATGCACCCAAGCCCAGGACAGACTTCCCTACAGGGACACTTAAGTGGTTTGTGCTGCAAGATTAATAGCTACGTTTTTAGGTAGATGTTCTCAACCAATTGATCAATCCAATGGTGATTTAAGGGAACGATGTCGACAGGCTTAATAAAACACAATACTTGATGCCACCTCTTCTGCTCCCGTTCTCCTTTCTTTCTGCTCTTCCCTCCAACCCATGAGATTAAGAAGGAAATTGAATTGATTAGACTTAACATTGTTCTTGACAAGTCTGTGACATTTGGGGTTGGGGTGGAGCAAAGGTGGCATACAGCTGTTTAATAATTTAGCATCATTCCAGGCAATCAAATTAACTTGTCTGTAAGCCTTTTTCTTCCCCCTTTTAAAAGACCGGATACTATTTTATATTTTTTTTTCCCCCAGAAATGACACTTGTTGGCTTTTCCATGGTTGTTTCTGGCTAGTTCCTAAATAATACTGGGGTAAATACTATCATCCTGTTGACATGAATAAAACAAATTTAACTAAATATTTCTTGACCTGTTCTTTCTGTATTTTGACCTGTATTCCTCCTCCATTGTTATAAATAAGTACTTAAATTAGCTTTAACTAACTATTTATATGATGAGGAGGTTTTGAATTCTTTAGTCTCTTTGTAGGCTCCCCTTCCCCCTTGACTAATGAACCTGGTAATTAACTGAGATAATGGTCTTCCTCTTGTTCCTGATATACTTGGATTTCTCACTAGCTCTAAGTTATTTTGCCTCTTTACCATTTTACCTGATTTTTCTCTTCATATGAATGTTGAGCCATGTGTTTTTGCCTCTGTGTTCTCCTCCTGATTTTTAAATCTTTAAAGTCTCATTGCTCCTTATTAGTTTAGTTGTTTGCTGTGCTTTTATTATTCTCCCTTGCCATAACCGCAGTTCTGCTTTTCTTAAAAAGACAGGGATAAAGATGTTTTTCTAACAGCTTGATACAGCTTATTTAAAAACAAAATATCATTGTTCTTATTTTGTATTTATTATTGATGAATTCTGGAGCGCCTGCTAAGGCTTTCTTTTAGGATACTTGGTCTCTAGCTTTACAGACATCTTCATATTGGACAACACATTAAAGACATGACATGGTGACATCTGGCTACAAGATGGGGACATACTGGAGAGAGTCCAACAGAGGGCCTTGAAAATTAAGGGACAAGAGCATCTGTCCTGTGAGGAAAGGCTGAGGGAGTTGGGACTTTTCCTGGAGAAGGGGGGCGGTGTGTGTGTGTGGATTTCATCAATATGTGTAAACACCTGAACAGTGGGCATAAAGACGGAATCTGGCTGTTTTTAGCGGTGCCCAGTGACAGGACCAGAGGCAATAGGCACAGACTGAGACACAGGAGGCTCCCTCTGAACATCTGGAAACACTTTTTCACTGAGAGTATGACCAGAGAGGTTGTGGAGTCTCCATCCTTGGAGATACTCAAAACCCAACCAGACATGGTCCTAGGCAATCAAGCTCTCTGCTTGAGAATGAGGGGGTTGGACCAGATGACCTCTGGAGGACCCTTGTAACTTCAACCCTTCTGGGATAGCTTGACACTTCAAGATTGTGGTATACTTTTGTGTTCTTAGGGCTGTGATTTGTTACTCACTGCAAATGCTTCTCAAGTAGTATGGTTTAGTGTAATACTTCAGAGTCTAATATGTGATGAAACTACAGCAGGTTTGGAGATTAACAGGTGTATTTGTAGAGATAATGTGACAGGGAGAGCTGCTACTGTCATCTGAGTGGTTTTGTCTGAGGGGATTTTTTTTAGAGAATTTTGTTGGGTTTTCGGTATGTTGGTTGTTTTTTTTTTTATTTGTTCCCAAAAAAATATCTGCGTGGTTTGAGTGTGAGCTCGGTGGACCTGGTCAGACCTCTTTCAGGAACACAGGCTTGAAAGAACACTTCTGGTTATCAAGTCTAACCACTATCACAGACATCCCATCAAAGGTTTCTCCTTGTAAGTCTTCCATACCTCTTCTGTCAGAAAGAGAAGCAGCAGGCAACTGTTACACTGACAACTGTTAGTGACAAAGACTGTGTTCCTGTCTTACCCTAACCTCAGTTATTTATAGAATTTCAGAATTAGTCATTTGGAGTGGCATCAAATGCAACTGCCATTAGTGAGTTTTGTGTAGCACTGTTCCAGGACCAATTCTCTCCTCTTCTGCTTGCTATGTGTGCGTCCCAATATGTAATGATATTTTTTGCTGATATCGCTTCTCAATGTACCATTTGTCAAGTAAGCTTCTATCTCTTATCTTAGGAATCCTGGAATTCATTTGGTTTATCTGTTTTGGTCCATCCAGTTGACAGCCAATCAAAGCAACTTTATTCTAACTCTTAGAAAGCTTTTATTTGTCAAAACTTCAAGCTAACGTTGCTCAGGGAACAGTTTGATGGTTGGGTTGGTTTTTTTTTTTTCTGGTGCCTGATGACCTGACAACAAATTAACTTGGAAGGTTGATATTAGATCAGCAGTTTCCTTCTTTGTAACTTGATTTCAGTTGAACTGATTTTAAGACTGATTATCCACACTCTAGGCATGGGGGTTTTGTAGGTAGCTTAGATAACTTGTTGTGGATTTCAGAGCACCACTCTGACAGAATTTTATAGTTCTGTTCATGTGTTTCCAGAAATGAAGCTCATATAGACTTGAAACATTTTTTTTTTCTTTAAATCTATGAATGTTCTCTCTTAAACAGTCTGTGATGTCCTTGAAAACATAAGATGCAGGCTATCATGATGATAGAAGCTGTGCCCCGTGGAGCTGCAAGAATGCCAGTGGTATTTGCCATTAGCTTTAGCTTGGCTTTGATGAAGCTGTACAACTGTTCATTGGCTGGAACAGCTCTAATCATTAGACCTCTGCTGCTTATAACCTGGCAGATTGACTATGAACTGGCACTGCTTTTAAAGCATCTACTGCTGTAGGTAGCTGTAGAGGAATGAAGCTGGGTTAATTAACACTGATAACATACAGCTGTGGGCTGGCTTCAGGGGCGGTGGGTTGGCTGATGTGGATAAGGTGCAGCTGCGGCTGGTTCTGTTAAGAGGTTGGACAGCCAGTGAGGAGAGTACAGCCAAGGAAGAGAGAGGAGGAAGAAGAAGCAGAGAGAAGAGAGAGCATGCCCTGAATGAGGAGAGACTAGGAGAAGGCAGCAGAGGGCTGGCATGAAGAGTATGTTGGTATGTGATGGTAAAGACCTTGTTGCAGCTTGATAGTTTAGAGAGCGCTGTGACAGGTAGCAAGCCCTGACTCTGTTCAAGGCCTCCTCCAGCTATGTCCTGAAGGACACGTATGCTCATGTGCCGTCTAACTTCTCGTGATTGTACTGTAGTGCCTTGGGTCAGCAAGTGAGCGGCTTTTGCTGTCACAGCCTCTGTACTCTGTATTCTTCTCCACGGTCTTTCAACTTTAAGATTCTCTTTGGTGTGAACACCAAAGCCCACGCTTGCTGCTTTACTTATTCTATCATAAGCTGTTGTCTTTCTGGATACAGACTTTAAATTTTAATGTTATTGTTGTTGTTCAAGGTGTGAAGAAGTTGTAAGGAGAGGGTGAGAAATATCTCCTTCACGTGATGTTAAGGTAACCTGTCAGAAAACACAATTTAGGAAAGTGAAATGTTTCCCATTGTAGAGTTGTTTTGGCAATACTGGGCATGAAATATGACCAGTTCTTCTACTCTGATATAAAGGGGTTAACTTAATGGACTTTTAACTTCTGTCATTTTGTAGGTAAAATAATTCAGTCCTTAGGGTAGAATGTTCCCCATACTGCAAGAGATGTTGAAATATTTCTTTTCTGTGTATGTAGGCTTAACACTATTCTCTTGGAGAAATTTTATTTGATATTTTTTAATAAAGGAAATAATGCATCTGCTGTGGGGAGGGGGAACCTGCATATCTCAAACATTTCAATGATCTCAGAATAGGCTTGGGAGGACATATTTGCTGTAGAGGAGAACACAGAGGAAACACTCTTGCTAACAGTAGTGTAGCAGAAAGATTTAAAAATGGGTAGAGAAAGAAAGCACGGGCTTGCATAGTTATTAACAGCTTGAACAGTGCAAGTGTGTTTGTGCTCAGTATTACCTGTATGCATGTGCTGCTGTTGTATTATTTGCCTAAGGTGTTGAAATGTCATAGCTGTGGTTGGAGGACCGCACCACAGGCCCCACCTTACCACCTTCCTGGGATGGGCAGTTTCCACTTATGCCCTGAAACAGCATCTGGTTTTCTTCTCTTTTTCCTTTCCGTCGATGCATTAGCTGCTGAGAAAAGAGTTGTTGCAGTCTGACACAGAGAGCTGGGCAAATCCTGCTGGCCCAGTGGAAAGGGATTGATGTCTTGTCTACTGCAGCTTGGGACAAAGACCCAGGTTTCCACAGGAGAGCAATGAGGGATAAACTCCTTTCCTAGCATAGAGACAGGAGCGTTTTCAGCTCAGCTGCGCATGCTCAGAGCCAGCTCAGGAGATGTTCAACTGTTTGGGCTGTGTTGCCTCCTCAGGAATGGCTGCCTGCTTCTGGAGCAAAGGCAATGGACTGGACAGAAGCAAGCTGCCTGCCAGATCCAGCCCCAGGGCTGCCCACTGGACTGCACTAACAACCACTTGTTGGGCTTATTTTAGAAGCAAACTTCCATGTTCACAGTTCACGTGTTGTATGCATGTGAGAGTGGCTTTCTTTTCTACCACAGCATATTTGTTGAGTCCCTTTTGCAGGTGGTCCCAAGTATGTAGAACATATTAGCCTGGCTAGGGACTTTAGGCACTATATTGCAGTAAAGTTTTAGGTCGTCCTTCTTGCTCAGAAATGGCTTATTTTAATTTTTAATCTGTATTTAAAGACTCGTCTTGCTTTCAAAGCTTAACTAACAAGGTCTGCTCCTAGTTGTTGTTGCAGTGTGGGCTGTTCATCCATGCTTGTGATGGTAGGCGTTCTGGACCAACAGCCCATCATGGTCACCTAAGCTGCATGGTGCTACTTGAGGATTTATTGAAGAGTAAGCAAGCCTAAAACTTCCTATTTCTCGGTCATCTATTCTGAAAAGTTTACTCTCCCACTCCTTAACTTTCAGGCAAATAATAGGATACTAACTTTTAAAATTGCTTTCTACCTCTCAGTTGAAAACATGAAATGTCGATTTTGGAGCAGACAGTCTTGAAACAGCTTTAACATTTATCAGTTGATGATTCAAGAATCAATTGATTGAATCATAACTGATGACCTCTATAATCCCACTTTCTCTCCCGTTTCCTCTGCTTAAGGAATTTCTATGCAACAGACTGTCATTCTGTCACCTTCTGTAGTGGCCAAATGATATTGTCCCCACTGTAGAGGGACACTGGAACAACATCTGCTCTTGAATGAGTAAAAACTCTATTGAAGCTGATAGGAGAGATCCCTATTTTAAGAAAAGGGTTGACTTTTATTCTAAATAATTAATGATTAAAAAACCGCTCTTCTAGTTTTGGTAGTGAGGTAGCTAAGGTCTAGAGAAGCAACATGGCCTGCCAAGGCACGGCACAGCGGGTTAATGGCAGAGCAAGTAGTAAACCTGTGTCTGTGACTCATATCCTGGTTATTTGATATTTTGAACCCTATTGTTTCGAGTGACTTCTTGGAGGCCATTGAGGAAGTATTTTGCAGAGCAAGAAATAGCTCCCATTTATTCATATTCTTAAGAACATTTCCTTAGGAGTGTTTTCTTATCCTCTCTTATTCTACAGTCTCATTTGTTTTCCACTGGTTCTGATGAGTTTAATCTTTTCCTTAAGTCATGTGCTTGACTGCTGTCCTGGCCGGCTAAGGTTTCTGACAAAAGACTTTTTTTCTTTTTCTCCTTCTTTAACTGAAAAAGTAATTGGAGTAAAAGTTGCCTTATTTTTCTTGCTTACTAAAACTGCAAAATGGGTGAGACTGCAAGCTATTATACAAATTATAACTTGCTAATAGATCTAGGAGAATAAAAGAGGGTTTCTTCAGGTTTGTAATAAAAGATTGCTTAAGTTTGGTATAGAAAACGGACTGTGTTTTTTCATCAACCAGAGGGAAATGTGTATGCATATATCCTCTATGGTGGAGTTGTAGCCTTCAGAAAAAAAGAGGGGGGACCACTCCCCACCCCAAAAAAAAAACCAAAACCCACCAAACAGCCCCAAGTGGAGGCTGGTTTTCTGAATCTCTCTTTTCTTATTTCTTGTGGTTTCATTTCATTTTTGAAAATTATTGTAGATCCAGTTTGCAGCCCTTAATTACAAAATGCCTTATTACCCTCAAGATGAGGAATGCACTGGTTCAATATCTCTGAAACAGCAAAATCGGTGCTTTCATTTTACTTGACTCCTTGGCAGTGTTCAGGTTCTGATGTCATCAATATGAGCAGAACTGACTCTCTGTTCTGTGGGTTCCTCAGGTTTATGGTATGAGTGAAAATCACTGTCATGTCAAATTCACTGGTGTAACCATTAGATCATGGACATGATTCAAGTAGGTAGATGTTCAAAAGGTTACTTCTATGTAAAATACATATATTTACACCCTCCTTGGCTCCATAACAGAGAAAGTGTTATCCTGCCTCTCAGGTTTTTAATATTTAGTCTGTGATGAAAACAAGTTTAAGACCGCCACTAAGGTTTTCTTGGCAAATAAGCACTTCATAGAAAGCTATGAAAAATGTGCTTCATTGCCATCTGAGTCCTTGGTATTCCTAAAGCTTTATCGTTAGTGTCTCTAACTTTCTACTTTTTTTATTATTGTTTAATAAAGTGGAAGAACTGAAATGCTCCGGGAAAAGCTGTCCTCATAAAAAACCAGAGTTTACAACACTGAATCTGAGGGGCTCAAGAACTTGCTTCTGTGTAAGGTTGTCCTGCAACTTGTGGCTGTGCAAGAGTTACTGCTGTTTGCATAGTGTAGTAGATAAAGCACTGCTTTATTTTGTGTTTGTAACAACTGGATTGGAATTACAGGTTAAGCGAAGTGTTTAAGCCTCTTCAGGAAAGTTTCAGGTCTAAGCACAAACGGTGAACCTAGCTCTTGTGTTTTGGAATATGGATTCGAGGTGGCCACTCGGAGTTTTATCTGTGCCTCTATCCATGTCTATAACTTGTTCTAGGAAATGTTGTGTGGGGCAGAAGGGGATCTTTTGTATACAAAAACATGCTTTCAAGTGACTTTTATCTTGTATGGAGCAGAACCTAGACTTTTACTTGTTCAGGCACTGAAGGAAACTTGCAAAGCTCTGACATTTGTCCAGTAGCAGAGAGTTATTTAATCTGATAAATGATTAATGTAGTCACAAAAAGAAGAAAGCTTTTGCTATTCACAAAGCTTCAAGGAAGGAAATTAAAACAGCCGCAGGGAAGGCACCCAATTAAAACTATCTGCCAGCTGTTCCTTTTTTCTAATTTAAAAATAGCTGCATTTAAAATGTAGCAAAAAGAAATTTTTAGACTGAGCACGTACAGTCCAAATGATTATTGGCTGTCAGATTTTAGTATCCCATATAGCAGTGAGTGGGAACTTTTTAACAGCTCCTTAATGGGCCAATATCTTGTTCTCATTTATTTCTACAGTTGTCCTGTACTCTCCATATTTTATTATGGGTCTCTGTACAAACAGCTTTCTGAGATCTGAGAGGGACATAAACCACTGAGACTAGGTATATTCTGGTATATTCCCAAACAGAAGAACTGAGGAATCGAGGAGTTTCACTCTTTCAGTTTGCTATTTAGACCAAAACTTTCTTGAATAATGTAATGAGCCAGAGATGATTTTGCAGTGCAAATTGTGACACTGAGAATGCAAGTGCCAAACTTTGTGGTTTTGAAGTTCCATTTCCAGAACAGTAAAATGATTTGTTTTATCAGAAATGGAGAGGAGGGAGGAAGTACAAACAATTTCATAGGGTGTAGAAAAACTATCTTGAACTTAAAGTGTGTCCATGGATTTACCATGTAGTCCTGCATACATATGTATAATGTATAAATAAGCATTTGCACTTTTTTTGTTTGCTCAGAAGTGATTTTAAAAGTTCTCGTGATTAGCAGTAGATAGAGAAGCTCCCTGGAGCCTTCTCAGCATGTTATTGCAAAGAGCTGTTCGATGCTAGCAGAAGATGTACAGTGCATATACCCACAAAAGCATTTGTATTCTGGCCAAATAGTTACTGGCAAATAATATCCGAACAGTCTCAGTTAATGTGGAAGTTTGTTATTCATGTTTTCATATTCTGATGGTCCTTCCGTGCTGTTTATTGCAACCTAGTCTGGGAGACGCTGAAGATCCATTTGGGAAAGGAATAATATGATTCTACAATGAGTGTCTTAGCTGGCAGTGTATGGGCTCATCCATAAGGAAAAAGCCATAGAGGTGTTCTAGATTTCTGAAAAAGTGGTGTGAACTTGCAATGCCAGTGAACTCAAGGCATGCTTTCCCTGTACCCCAAACTATACTACAGTCCTGGGAAAAGCAGGGCTGTGCTGCTGCTATTGGGATGTAGTCCCATTGCGTTGGCTCCCTAAACCTGCAGTTAGGGATCAAAGGAATCCTAGCACATACATGGATTCAAAGAAGTAACCACTGAGGTCTTTAGAAGCTTATAAAGTATCACCTGAAAATGTTTCTGCTGACTTGGTGAACTCAGTCGTTTCTTAACAAGATACTCTACACCTTTGGTTTGTGTGCTTGCCAGCTGCTTTTGTCATATGCCACAAACAGGTGTTGATCCTTCCTTCTATAGGAGCCACATTAAATATGACAGAGAACAACAGAAATATAGCCAACTTGTTGTCAGTTTCATTAAACTTAACCTGTTCATCTGGTTTCCTTGTTAGTAGTTTAATCATGTAGGCTTGTTTCAGTGTCTTTTTGCACACCTGTTGAGGGATGACAGTAGTAAAACATCCTGCAGTTATAAAACCTAACTGTTTCAAAACCACTTTACAGGCAACTAATTTACTCACATCTCCCATCCTACCTTATTGCAAAGAATCAAATATCCCTTTAAATCGATGAGACTTCTGAAATAAAAACAGAAATAAATTACATGGTGACTAAGGTCAGTGAAAATGAACCTGTCTCTGTAAGCATGATACAATAGAGGAGAGACACCTGAGCAAGCATCACGCTGTGGAGAACCAAGGTACACCCACCTGGATTGAGCCTAATTACCCAAGATCATTGGCTTTTAGTGTATCTGTAGCTTGTTTAAGGTAACACTAGTATTGTTGCAACACTGTATCTACTGGGGGTAAAGATACCCCAAGAATCTGTGCTGCTAGAGCTCTGCTTCAAACGTAAGGCTGCATTTCCTCACTGTATTTATGTCACTTACTCTAATATGTTCCTTTTCAACATCTTTTATCTTACTCTGTATCTGTTATTGGGGAGGAGTGTGTGTGGTGGTGTGGGGAAATGTATTTGAATGCAGAGAGATCCGGTGTCTTCCTCTTGGTCTGGCATAGCAGAAACAGGTAAGGCTTTGGCATGCTACACTGTGCCCTCTTTTCTGTCTCCTCTTCCTTCCACTATATAAATGGCATCTTCCTTCTCCTTCCACTCTGCAGAAGTAAGTCTCCTTATTCATAAAAATCTTTTAGCTAAAATTAGTCTACTTAGATAAGCTTAAAACTACTATATGAACCCTTTTCAGATATTTGCTGTTCTCAGATGTCACTCTGTTCTGCTTCTGTGGCTGTATGGAACTCCAGCTCTTGGACTCAGCAGGACTGGATGAGCACAACATGGGCAACTGTTACAGCCTCCTGCAGGACTCTCAGGCTGACATTGAGCATCAGTCAAGGGGAAACAGGAAAAGAGTAGGACAGGACACCCCCAGAGATCCCTGGAAGGACTGGTTTTGTTAATGTGTGTAGTAATAAACTGGCAGAAAAAACGTTAAACGCTAAAGTCAAAACTAAAGATTTTTAGTTGCATTTAGGCTTGTTAGGACTTGTAGCCTGGATCTTGGAAAGCATAATTAGGACAAAATTAAGCCTGATGAATTGGTGGTAAAATTGTAGATGAAGTATCTTTGCACTTGACAGCTAAGTTTAAACCTAGCTCTGTCCACTCTGCGAAGACAGCAGACACCCTGGAGAGGTGGTGACAAACAACTTTTGCTTTGTTAAACAGTTTTACTCTGGATTAGTAGGTTTACTCACCTTATTGTCACCAACCAACCTCAGGAGATGTTTCTGTTGCTATAGTAAGGTCAAGCTCCGAAACAACGAGTTTTGTGAAAAACCCTGCAGGGGCACCAAGAATTAGAGATGGCTTGCAGCAGGAACCCTGTAATCCAGCTGAAATGCTGCTTGAGAGGATTTCTCTGCTGTGGAGGGAGCTTTTGCTCATCCCTCCTCACTTTTGCAAGTGGTGTCAAGCTGACTTTGTGTGGCCTCTCTGAAGGGTGGAAATCGCTTAAAGAGGAAAGAACAGGTTGAATGATTGCATTTTTAGTATACTTCTTTCTTTTCCAAACTGAAAATTAGTCATGTTTTTAAAAGGCAATATTAATAACCGTAAATGATGAAGAAAAATATTAACTGTGACATTAACCAGGAGCACTTGTCTCTTAACGCTTCTGCTAGCAAATTTGAAGGCCTGTGGAGGTGCCTGCTATTACTCTGGAGGCAGTAGTAATTCTCTCCCTAGTGATATTACAGAGACTCAGACTTTGACCTGGGTCTGTAATAGATCTTGAGGCTGCCTTTCCTAATTTCACTAATTATCATTAAGAAAATAATGTTTTAACAAAACAAATACTGCTACCCCATCACCTTTTATTTTCTGCACATTCACTATGGTTACAAAACCAAATTTCAAGGTCAAGACTCTTTCCCCTATAGACTGTAAACTTACATCCTACGCTTGCAATTGAAGTTCTTAAAATATGATAGAACCAGCAACGATAATGTAAATCCTGCACTCTGCCCTGATGGATCCCAGCCTATATCCTGGTTTTATTAGTCAGTCCTATTGCTAACTATTGCCTACCTAACTACACTTCACATTATTATTAAACACTCTTTCCCTTTTTTTAAAGGCATGTAACTTCTGCCTACTCTATATTGCCACTTACTCACTTAATTGAATCTCCCTTCTCTAGGTGATTAAAGATTAATTTATCTTGGTGCTTTTTTTTTTTTCCTTTTCTACTTCTGTCTTCTCAGCTCAGATTTCTTCATAGTCAAGCCACACCAAGACTTGCAATACCAAAACCCCCCAGTTATCTGTGTTGTGACTAACCTGAGGACTGCTCTTTGGGTTTGGTCTATAGGTAGCTTTGTTCAAGCAAGATACATGTAAATTTTCCATTTAGAAAAAATAGCAAGTAGTAGAACAAATGGAAATATAATTTTCTTATGTAACACTTGTGTCAATGCCCCAGAATTGGAATTACTCTAAATAAATTTAATGATGGTGCTGAGCTAACCTGAAAAAAAGAAAGCAACTACTTTGCAGGAAACTGAAGAGGCAGAGCAGGGGAAAATTGCTCTCATCACTGTGTGGATAGCTAGTAACTTGTCTACTGGGTTCTCAGTGCAGAAGATTTTCCTTAAATGAATATTTCTGTTGAGAAGAGTGAATATTCAAGTTTCTAAATTTTTTTCAAAATCGGATGTCACTTTGTATTAATAGAACTCTGGTGACAGCCATGTTTCCTAATAACATGTTTTTAGGTAACCACAATGAAACCGATACCTTTAAGTGCTATGTAATTTGACATTGTGTAATAAAAGCAATATATTTTAGAACTAAATCCAGGAATCTAAACACTGCAAGGATATCTTTCCTTTTTTAATTAACAACCATGTCTAGTACAAACATATTTTTATATTTCATGATATAATAATATCAGTTTCTTTTTTTGAGCTCTTTAGTACTAGCTTTGTCTTTAAGGATAATAATACAATATGTGAATTGTTCTTACTGTTTATCCAAGGCTTCTAAGCTTTCTTAGGAGCTGGGTTTCCCAGTGCAGCTAGCAGGTGGTATAGACACTTGGGGACCTAAAATGAGGTATTGGAAAGCTGGGTTGCCTGAGTCAGGCCCCGTGTCAGTGGGAGTGGAAGTCTGCCTCCTGGATGGGCTGTTTCAATGCACCTAATCCCCCATGTGGCGCTGAAAATGCAAATCCAGCTCTAGCCTTAAAGACATTAAATTGAGAATTATTATTGGGGAAGAAAGGCTGTAAGGAGATTTTTCTTATTCATGTGAAATAAATCCTGCATGCAGTGGCTGATCCAGCTTGATACCCTTAGCAGAAGGGCTGCTGAACAAGCACACTTGCCACTGAGACATTTCTAAAGCTATTTAATTTTATCACTGGGCCCATGGAATTAGAGGCCAGGAGACAACTGTCAGCAGCTGCTTGTCCGAGTGCAAGCTTTGTCAAGAATTATGTTCCACCCCAGGCCCTCTGAGCTCTGTAAAGATATGCCAGTTTACAGGTGAAAATAATTTTAGCCCAAAGTGTGTATGATGGTGTGGGGTTGGGGGATTTATTTATTTTTTTTTACTCCTTCAGGACTAGGAAGGGAAGAAGGGCTGCTTCTTGGTGGCATCAGGGCGCTGACAAGCCATCAACAGCAGGAACAATAGCGCTTTTGCAATGCTTTTCAGCATTCAAGTTCTTTACACACATCAGTTAGTTATTACCTCCCTTGATTCGGCAACCATTAATTTTCCTCTCCTTAAAGGGGAACAATTGCCTGATGCGATTGACAGTTTGTTCAGAGCTAGAATTATCTGTGAAAAGAGGGAGCTGTAGGCTGGGTTTACTTAACTAAATCTCTGCTATGGCAGTGGATCAGTGGGCTGGCAGTGCCAGCATGGTGCTCTGGCAGCTGCAACCAGACAGACGATACTGCGGCAAAAGGCACAGGCAGAGGTTTATCTGGCGGTGGTTGCAGAAGAGACTGTAATGCTTTGCCTGAGTTGCAAAGTTCAAATAGAAATTGCCCCTGGTTGTTGTTTTTTTGTTTTATTTTTCATAATTAGCCAATGCAATTGTATTTCAACTAGGTAATACAGGCCAGCCATGTGTCTTTACATACAGAGTTCAACTCTGGGCATGAATTATTTTGGACACGGCACTTCTGAAGATATTGTGAGCTTTCAAGGGATTCAACCGCTGTCTGGAGGCCAAGCATGGACACGGCAAACTGTATGGGCACTGAAAGGGGAGAATGGAGATGTCAGATGTTCTTTGTTAGTATAAGTCTTGGAAAATTCAGGAGAGTGACAACACTTCCATAGGGTCATGCTGTTCTAATTTTTGTTGTTTAAACCATCTAATACAGAAGAGTGCAGAATAGTAGTCCTGCTAACAAATGTGGGAGGTTCAGCACTGAATGAGTCTTTTGTGTTAAATTGCACAAGTAGGTATCTGTTGTTTGGTTTGGTGTTTCTTGGAGGGTTTTTGTTGCTTTTTTTTAAAGTGTAAGCTGCATTGATACTCAGCTATACTATGGGACCATCTCTTAACATTCAAACCAGTGATTTTTTTTTTAGAGTAATTTTTGTCAATTCCTATACAGTAGTTTCATTTTATCCCTTTTCTTCATTTTGCCCTGTGAATCTTATCCATAAAAGTACCTGCTGGAAAAGCAATCAATAGTGTGGCTAAAATGTTTCTTGGCAGCATTCTTCCCCCCAGTTTTGCAGAAGGCATTATTTTTCTACCATATTGTGAAAATTCAGGTCACCTGATCAATTAAATCTCTTAAAGAACTCGAATGCTGCTTGATCAGCATGAGGAAGGAAGATGGCAGAGCATTTACTTATGCATGTTCAAAGCTCCTAACTGAAACGGAAGTTAATTTGACTTGATGCAGTCCTTCTCTGTGAAAAGCTTCCCTGCCTGAAGTTTTGGCTTGGCACAAAGATGGGGCTTGAGTTTTGACTTTTATGGGGCCAGAGAGGAGAGAAGGAAATTATTGCAGTATAAAGAGATAATGTGTATCAGCTATTTAACCATGCAAAATCGATTTTGCTCTCAATATTTAATACATAATTAGAAAGGAGTGTGCCTCGGAGACTCTGGTTCCCAAGTGGGTAAACTGAAACAAAGAAGACTAATCAGTTTATTCCAATAAGAAAATCAAAGTACTCTGCAGAGCCAGATGGAACATGCTTCCGGGTATGGTCATAATAAATTTAAGTGAAGGGAAAATAAAGTGTGAAATATTAATTTATCACTTAGTTCTAATCATTTAAAAAGTAGATGTCTTATCTAAACCATGTAACTCACCCAATGGGGTTACTAACTTCATTTTGCCATGAGGAAAAATTGAGGTTCTTGGGAATAGTCAACAGCTAGCCAAAATCACATTAATGACTCTGGTCACCCAAATGGCAATACTGTTGTTTTCCCAGTTCATTCCTTTCTCAGCCTCCTTAGGCCTGCTCGGTAGTGTCCTGAAAAGCAAGCAGATGGGAGTGAAGTTCACTCTTGAAAGTGTGCGCTGAACCCATGACTTTATTTGCTTTTTAAAAATTTTGCATTTAAACCTACATATCAGCTTTTTATCAAAAGTGTCCTGCATTCTACTACTTCCATCTCTTTCTGTTTCAATCTAGTTTATAAAATTGTGTGTTACTTTCCTCTGTTAATAGCAGTACACTTAATTTAGTTTATCTTTGTTCTTCATCACAGAGCATCTCGGAACAAAGCCAGTAAATAGTGTGCCAATAAATCAGCCGTGGTGCCCATTAGTTTCAAACCTTTTATTGGCAGGGGAACCTTCATTCATCCCAAATTCAGGGCGGGAGGGAGGAACTTTCTCCTTTCTGCTAGATATGTTGTTTTCCAACAAGATTTAACTATGCTAGGCTGAGGTTTCTCCTCCCCGTGTCCTCTGAAGTCTGAGGCAAGTCCTGCCTGGCTCTGGCTGATGTCCCCCTGCCATCAGAACATCTGCTGACTTAGTGTCGCTTGCTCTGGCTTGTTCCCAATCACTTTCAGCATCCCTCCTTCTCCTAGGAGCTGTCAGTCTGTGGCTGGCACCTGTCCCCTTTTCATCTCTGGAGTGGCAAAGCAAAATAAGATATATTTTTGTCAATAAATGGCCCTTGCTGAATTTTAAAAGCACTGTAGTCTTGGAACTGTGCAGTCCCCTTCTATGGAAAGGAATATTTGCTTTACAGGTCCTAATACACCCTACTAGATAGCAATTGTACCTCTGGGCAGGAGTGGGGTTTCTGACTCTGGGAGGTGTGCTGTCATGTCCAGCAGTTATTCTTTATCACTCTATCTGGCTGCAGTTCCTGTGTGAGCTAGATGAGAATCTTGGCTTACAACCGCAAACCAGAAGTGGCACTAATCAATTAATACTTCTTAAGACAGAAGTTTTTCTTAAAAAAAGTAACGTTGTGATTTGCCTGGGCTTAGGTTGGATAGAAAAAGCCTATTAGAGAGGCCTTTTCTGTTTCTTGTTGTTACTACTTTGAACTCTTTGCTTAACTGGTCTTGATATTGTGACCATGACCATAATGCATGGCTGCCTCTGGCAGTGTTTGAACCTTGTTTTTTCTCCTTTACTCGTTTTTTTTGACCCCTCATCATTGACGGTGGTTCATAACACAGCGGCATAGTTGCTTGAACTTTGTTGTCTTTATGTTGCCTGTTCATGAAACTGGAGACTGACTTTGCTCAAGCACAGCTGGTTTCCAAAGCCAGGTTCTGACACTGCACTGTTCCTCTCCTCCCTGAGTCTTGACCTGGAGCCTTTCTGCAGCCAAGACCTCCCATCATTTTGTAGATGCTGAGAACATTGGTGTGCCCCTAATGCATTTTGGCACCTGTCTGGTGAATGCTCTCGGTGGTGCTGGTTTGCCTGTATGGGAAGAAATATAGTTGGGTGGCAATACCGCAGGGGTGGTGAGGATCATCAGAAGTAGGGGAAAAATATCTGTAGAAAGACTTGCTTAGGCTAGGAATCTTCAGCCTGCAAAAGAAACCTCCTATCAGCTGTACAATACAGGCATATAAAAACTTGGGTGGAAAGGGGAAGTAGATCAGGTGTCCAGCACAAGGCCTAGAGGGAGTCAAAGTTCAAGTGGTGCAGAATTAAAGCAAACGAAGGGAGATGGTGCTTCACACATTGTGCTGTTAAGCTCTGAAATTCCTTAACACAGGATGTTGATGCTAAAAACATATGAGTTTTCAAGGGACAACTGGAGATTTTCGTGGAAAAGAAATCTGTTAAAGGCTATAAACACAAAAATAATTGCTTTGGGGTCAGGTAGTCGTGAGCCTCCATGTATTGAAGCCTGGTGGAATAGTCTGAGCAAGCCAGAAACAATCCTTTCCCAATCATCGAGCTGTCCTTTAGGCTTCTATTTTCAACTACTGTCCAAGCCAGGGTACTGGGCAAGATTGCTCGTTGTTCTGACCTGGTGTCACTTTTATGTTCTTAAGCAACTCAGAATGTCCCTCAGGAATATAAACAAAAGAAAATAGGTGTGGAATCTTTCTATAGGATCACGGCAAATGCATGGGTGGTGTAGTTTGTAGTATTATAAACCAGGGGCTGTTCCAGTATTCCAAATAAAAGTCCACGTGTTGAGTGTTGTCCTGATAAGCAGGAGCTATGACACTGAAATCCTTCAGACTGAGAAGGGGAGTGAGCCCGAATCTCCCAACACTCTTCCTACTTCTGTGCTATGTGAAAGGTGGGTGGTACCAACCCCCACCCCCCTCTTTTCTTTTTTTTTTTTTTTTAAGGGATCAAATATTACAGTATTTTACTAGCTTGTTCAGCAAGAACCTGCCAGATGGGAGGCTTTGGTGGGAAGATGTTTATAATAATAAAGCGTCAGGTCAATAAGAGTGGAGAATTGCAGTACACCTGGGTGTGCAGTTCTAATACACCAGAAAGTTCAGGTTCATAAACAAATATAAGGCCTTGTAAGTTTAGGTGGCAGCTGAATCTACTCTCACTTATTTTCTTTATTCTTTCTATTTACATACTTAGTCCCTATCCATACTTCCAGCATTTAGTTTTATCTTCCTTTTAATTTCTCCTAACCCTGTTTTACCTGTACTCTTATACAAATTTCATACAATCACTTTAGCATAACAGCTGTTCTGAAGTGTTTGTAGAAATGCTTTGAAATCTGATGGAAATGCTAAAGTTTTCTACTTTAAGTTCAGATCATAATTTTTCAGCTAGTTCTATACATCAGCCACTGTCCTGCAAGCCTAAGACATCAATATGAACTAAATATCAAGGGAAAAAAACCAAGAAAAAGTTGCCCTATAAGATAAATCTGAACCATTTACTATCAAAAATACTCTGGTGTAGATGGTTTCCACTTAAAATCCATTTCATTTTACAGTGTTCCTTATGACAAGTTAGAGAAACCATTAGGGTTGTCTCAAATTGTTATTTTATTACTAGCTATTCTACTGTTCATTAATAATCTGGAACTTCCTGCCATGAAGAAATACTTTAATTTTAGAAAATGTCAAAGGAGTGAAATTTGAAGCAATTCTTTTACAGGAGTTGACTTTCTATGTGGCAGTTGACAAATGATACTGTGGGATAATTATTTTTTTCATATATACACGGAAGTTAAAACCATTCATGAGTATCTCAGGAGATTATTCTCATTTAGGGCATTTAATTTGTTCAGTCAAATTCAGAGCACTCTTTAAAAATGGTAACTTCTTCCATAATAGAGCTGAGGCTTAAAATATAGCATATGCATTTATGCACTTTATATGAATATGCTTTTCTGTGCCTTAGCATTTAAAAAGTGTAGGCACAGAATGGGATTGCAAAGGTCATTTATGTATAATCTTGTCATAATATACCTTGCAACATGGTGTCGGTCTGGAATCCTGCCTCCACAAATTTCAGCTGGCACAGTTACAAGGAGTCATTAGCCTGCCACTGTGTCATGGGTGCTAAACTAAATTGCAGCATGATTGTGTTTGCTTCCAGTTAAGCCTAGATAATAGGAAATGAACTCTGCCTCTTTTTTTTTTTTTTTTTAAATCAATCTGTTATTATCATCTAAACTTCAGAAGCTTCTGGCTATGCTAGGATTAAAATCAAGACTTCTTGAATCCCCTTTTTCTCCCTTCTTTCTTCTCTGAGGTCTGTGAAGTTACCTGCTTTTGCAGAATCTCTGTTGCTGCACTGATACTGCCCTTTGTGCCTGCTAAACAGGATTATAGACTAGTCTGCAGTTTCTGGAGTCAGCTGCTTTCCAACAGCAATCAATAGGGTTTTTAAACAGATGAAGAGGGCATTTAATTAAGATGGAAAATTTGTTGACTTTATACATAGCCTGAATTTATCAATTGAAAGGGTGAAAACTGCTGCTTTTAATGCTAATGACACAGTTTATATTGATTTAAGTACAGCCTTCACCAAAAATGGTTTGTGGTGGGTTATTTTTGGGGGGTGGGGATGGAGGTGGAGGGTGGTGTTTCTGCAAACACATCTGATGATGTGAGCTGATCAGAAGACAGCAATTCTATGTTGTTCTATGTTCTATGGCTATTGTAAGACTTAAGAATTTACTTTTTTCTGCAACAAGAAATCCATTTCAAACATTCCTGCCTGTTTTGAAAATGCCAGTCACTTTCCCTTCTTCCAGAAAACGTAGTTGGAGAACTTCAACTACCCAGTTTTATACGCTGCTGTATCCTCACTAAATGATCTGATGGCAGAATCCTTTCATCTAAAGTTTCTGATGGTCTTTAGTCTATTAAGCATTCTGTAATACTTACATATGAAGAAAAGGAAATAATTACACATCCAAAACAATGGAAAGAAATGCAGTTTTGCTACCTGATTTTTAGTATGACACTAAGGTGGGCACATTTTCCTTCTTTCAATGTGTATTTCATTAAATAACTCATTGACTTCAATCACTGTAATCCATTGGTGATGGCACTGGGAGGTATGAATGTGAGCTTTTTTTTATTTTTAAATATTCCTATGATGAGTGCATAATTACTCTGGAAAATGTATGCATCTATAGAAAAGATGCAGTGACACAGCTGTAGTTCTACACTAAAGTCTTGTAAATGTGGAATTATGCTAAGATGAAAAATACTTCGGCAGCTATTGCAGAGAATTGTAGTAATTTAGATGATTTCTGAGGATTGCTACCAATAAATCTGTTCTGGTCATACTGTAGCTGAAAGCACAAATGTTTGTCATAAAGTAGGAGATTTTTATTTTTTTTACTCAATGGATATATGTTAAGTTGAGCTATTATGACTGAATTTTGAATTCCTTTATTTCTGCAGTAATATCCAAAATAGTCATATATTTGATCACTGGAATCTAACCTAAGAGTGGTTACTCCACACTCTACTACAATTACAACCACTGCAAATTGTGGTTTACTTATTCTGAAAGATTAATTGCAGGTATCATTCTGAAAATTGACCTATTTTCTATTGCTGTATTATAACAAAACTTCCTGATATCCTCCTTTCTTTCTGCCTTTTGTTAAAAATAAAAGCTAGAAGAGCAAGAAGATAAAAATTAGTATTGTCTGTGTGGCTCAGTAGAAAGATTCTATATTCAAAGCCAAATAACTTCAGCTGGAAAACCTAGAAGCCCAGGCATTGTCTCCTTATAGTTCAACTAATTCCAAATTGTATGTTTGCAAAATGCCCATAACTTGTTTTCTGAGTTCCAAGTTCAAAACCAAACCGAGATGTGGCAGAAAAAAATCGGCTAGCGTGTTGGTAAGAATAGCAGTCATACACCGTGCTTATGCAGCCAGCCGGTGCTTTATTATTCTGTCAGAAACTTCTCTAGGAGTATTAATACAGATAGCCATACAACAAGAGTAGATAGTGACACATACAGGCAAAGTTTATACCAATCTGTTTCATATTTAATCTACACCTTTATCTCATATTGATGATAACAGCTAAAACATAAAATAGGGGTTGAGGTTTCACTGGAGGAAACTGTTACATGCTATACAGTAGAACAGAGTTAATGTATTGTCTTTGCAGTGAATTTTCAGTCATCACGCGATTACATCGCATCAGCGATAAAAACACCAATTTACCGATTTAGTGGGTAGCCCATAAAAATTCAAAGGATCAAACGAGATGTTCATGTGTTGCATTATTCTCTTTGCTCTTATAGATCAAAACTTTGTTTGGAGTTAAATTATGACATGAGAATGAGAGAAGGTGCATATTCTACATAGAGCTGAAGAGTAATGGGGTTTCAGATAAACACTGGAGAAAACAGTCTGCTCCCAAGAATATCCTATAAGGCTAATGGTTGCTTATTATCACTGAAGACAGCTTTGTCTGAAACAGAAGAGGAATGACAGTAGCTGTAGTATTTTTAATTTTTTTTGAGCTTCAAACCAGAGCAGAAGTCTTACTTGTCGTGGGCAGAAGTGAGTCTCATGCTTTCCCTTGGGCTAAGGTGCCCGTCGAGCAGTGAGCTGGGTTACAAGCAAGACAGTCAACACACAGGCTTAGTTCCCTTGTTTGACTGCCACTGCAAAGAAATATTACAGCCATGATGTCCTCTTGAGTTGTGTACAGTGAAGGCAGGTACATTTTTTTTTAAACATTAAAAGGCAAAACAATGTTTCCCCTGCATGTAGGTTTTCATAATAATGGCATTTAAAAATAATAGCATTCTAGTTTTAAGGTACTTTTTGTTTGAAGTCATGCCAATCGTGAAGTATGACTGTCTCAAACGGAATATATTGCTGCTTTTCATCTGGTCCTATATACCAGAACACATTCTCCCCATTCTTTATGTATTTCTTCACCCACGCCATTCTTGTATGCTACTCCTGGAGGAAGCTGCTGTGAGATCTTAAGTTTCATTTTTGAGTCTGAACAGACTAATAAATCCATGCTCACATCTGGATATTATGTGTGATTGGGAAGTAAAAATCTGTTAATACTAAACAGTAACTACTAGAACAAACACTAGGATTAAAAATTTCTCTGATTCCGAAAACTCAGAAATGCTACAACTTCCTCGCATACCCCAGTATTTAAAAACAGTATTACATATCCCTGGGAGTTGAAGTTCTTGACAGCTGGGAAAATTAAAGTGAATATTACTATATAGACTTTGCTTAGTCATAGATTTACCGAGAAAGGTACCAAACTTCTTGATTTGGCTTTCCCTTTTTTAATGCATCCTCCTCTATAGGCTGAAAGGAAGCCATGGAAGCGATGTGGTGTAAGTGTGTTCCCAACATGGAGATTTGTGTGGAGCCTCCCCACAGGTTGCTCCTGCCCTGGATGGGACCTGTGTCAGAGCACATATTTGCAGCCTCTTGTTTGACAAGAGGGAGGAAAAATCTGGCATCTGTGACTGGGGAGAGTATATAAACAATATAATCACAACAACAATAAAAGAAAAAAACAAAACACCACAACCAACCACCCAACACAAAAAAACCCCAACCTAACTAAACAGTGGCTTCTATCTCTGCCTACTTTTTATCTGTGAAACATAACATACTAAGTGACAGGAAAACATCATAAAATATGAATTACTAAGTAACTCAAGAAGAACAAAGCAATTCTATACCTTAGAAATAGCCCCAAGGATGAAGTCTGTCATAAATAAATCGGTGGTATTTTTCTTAAACCTAAACTCTAAAACCCAGGATGGTGGGGAATCCTGCCAAAATTTTCTGTTTGCATTGCCTGAAGTTAGGTATTTGCAAGGTCTATCTAGTGGGTTGCTCTCTGGAAGTTTTGAGCTGTGAAACTCTCATCAAATTGGTCCAATTGTACAATTTTAGTATTTGCTGCTGTCAAAAACTTGATTTACTCAGAAGGTGATTTAAAGAAAGACCAGGCAGTAGCTTGCAGATGCCAGTTATTGAGTAGGGAAAATAGTGTAAGGATCTGCTAGACAATATTGACAAATGCCTAGCTTTTTCTTATACATCCGTTCTAATTATTGAGGGACCTCCAGATGCATATATGTTGCCCATGAAAGAATATTTAAATGTCTTTTTAAACAGATAAACAATGAGATGCCAATTAAAGTGAATATGACTATCTAGACTTTGCTTAGTCATAGATTTACAAAGAAAAGTACCAAATTTCTTCAATTGGCTTCCCTTTTCATTCCCCTGTACAGCTTTATGGGAAACCTCCTGTATTAATCCAAGCTCATTATATATATATATATGTATATAAAAGAAACTTCATAAAAAGATACAGTGTGGGTTTGTTGGGTTTTTTAGTCAGTTATATTGTTTTACTTGAACAATTCTAACCTCAGTTAAGGCTTAGAGATAATAAAGTTTCTGAGAATAATTTAATACAGGAGCGTGGTCTATGTTTTAAATTAGTTCTGGATAATGCTGCATTCACTAACTATTTCCATTTCAGTTCTTTGGGGAAAGGGTTTACACCAAGTACAGTGCAGAGCCTGAAAGCATTGCATCAATTTGCAACACTCCCACCTCAAGTGGATGCAGAGACAAGTTCTAGAAACTGAAGGGAATTCAGATTCTGCTCTTGACTGTATAATTAGTACAAATTTTACATTCATATGTACCTAATCTCATGAGTGTGATGTGTGGTCTCCAAACCTTGGTCATGCCTCCTGTATTGCTTGCCCACTCTCACATGGACAGAAGACAGGCAGGGGGGATGGGTTTGTTTGTATGGGCCTTGTAGAACCTGGCCCAGAAAAGCATGTGATTACAAAAAAGGTTTCTGCTTTCTGTTTCGGAATATGTAACGTCTACTCATCTGTTAATTGCTTACACTTAGTTGTGTTGCTGAGTTCTATGGTCTCAAACCAGGACTTTTTTGTGCTTGCTGCTGTGTAGGTACAGAGCAAAGCTGTCTTTGCAAAAGCTCTGTTTCCATTTAAACGGCCCTTGTGCCAAGTTTAGCACCAGATTGTTCCTTACTACTTGAGCTCAACAGATGGGAACAGATGGGGGGGCAACTCTAAAACTGCAAGGGGACTGATTACCCAGAGGTGATGCAGAGATTCAACTAATTTCCTTTTACATAAGTAAATAAAATTAAAAAAAAAAAGCAAATGCTACTTTGACATATGGGATCTTTTGGGGATTTTGATATCCAGGGCAGCAGAGTCATTGAATACTACCTCAGGGTGGGAGGGAAACAAATTTATCTGGAATGTATCTAAATGTAAAGAGAAACATTTCTGGTTTGCATTGATGTTTTGTTTGATAAATGATCTGCCTTACCTCTCCATTCTTCTGTTAGTAGGAAATCGTTGTCTCAAGCAAATGTATTCTTCTATTGACATTATGGGTTGAGTAAGCTCAAGTTCATTTCAGATGGTTTTGGCATTTACTGCCTTTCTTACAGAAGTGAAAGAACTCTCTTAAAACCAGTTGTCTTGCTGAGATGCACTTGAAGTCTCAACCTCTGAAAAGAGATTGAGATTTCAACTGCTTCTGAAATATTTAGTCTAGATTTTTCCTCTTGCTACTTTAGGTGTCCTTCCGACTTAAAATGGGGAAACTGTTGGACTGGCTTCAGACCAGAGGTCAACCTCCCCCAGTGTCCTGCCTGGCCGTGGCTGTATCCTGTGCTTCATGAAGCTTTTCTAGAGTTATCCTTCCATAGCATGTAGCTAAATCATGTCCTGAAGAGGGTCAAACATCTGAAGAGGGATCAGTATATATCTGTTATCCTAAACTGGGCATTCTACTGAGAAAATGTATTTGTTTTTCAGACTGAAGGAAATAACATAATCTTACTAAACTATTGGTCTGTGTAACATTTAGTAAGGGACTGATCTGTTAATAGGACTATGAAGGACTATATCTGTTAATATTAATCAAATGTACTGGACAGAGTTCACTTCCTGCGTTATTGCAACAATAACAAGCCTTGGATACTAGTGGTGTTTTCTGCATGTTGTATTATAGTTTAGGTCATGTTTACTGCCTTTCCTCTAGACCAATTACAAGTTAATCATATGTATGAAAGAATTTTGCAAGTCTGTATTGCAATGTGAGCCTGCTCTGCTAGGTTCGTTACTCATTTCTGAGTCTAAATGTGAAATACTTTTTTAATATTCCTATTCATGAGAAGAATGTGAAAATAGCTTTTTTATTTTCTTTGTAGAGGATTTTTTTTATTTACTCATTTATAGTTTTGTTTGACAAAGTGTGAGCCGTTCTTTCCATGTAATGACAATAGATGCATTTGTTGTTGGTTCTTAGCTGTAGATATGATGTGAAGCAGCATGCTGTACTAGTTGGCGGTAAAATAGTTTTAGCATCATAGACCCCAAAGCAGAGATTTTTCTCACCCTATATAAGACAAGTACAAAGCTAAATTCCAGCCCTTCCTGCTTTTAGGGAAGACTGTAGTGCTGTAGCACAGTCTTAAATAATTATGCAGAAAAGCAATACAAATGCTTGAATAGGTAGGACCTAGTTTCAACATATGCCCATGGAGACAAGCTTTCCACTCAGCCTTGCCAGCTGTACAGCTTAGGTTGTCTGAGCACAAGGGAGCTGAGTATGCAGTAAAACTAATAAAGATTAATTCTACTTGATCATGCAGTGTCAATTCTAGAGCTGCCAAAGCCTTGAAAGGCGGCCTTTGACACAAGAGGTTTCTGTTGGTTTGTAGAAGAACTTCAGGTGAGGCTATAAGGGCTCTTATGCATTCATCCACAGTTACAGATTGTCTTTGAAAGTTTGAGAAGAAGCTGTGTGATAGTTTACCTTTTGAAGAAGGGGAAGAGAAAGTATTTGCCTGGGCAAAAAATGTAAGGGAGATGGGGCTGTGTTTTTTGATCATAACATTTAGTGCTGCTATAAATTACAGGTCAGATTAGAGGAAAAAAAAAAAAAGAAAAAAACCCAAAACACAAAACCCACCACCACCAACAAAAAAAATCCAACCACAAACAAAACAAAGTGAATAAAACCCCCATGGTCCTGTCATACCTGGAGAAATGGCTTAAACCACCCTTGTTGCTGTACTTTACTGCGTTTTAGCCTTTGTGTCAAGATGTAAGCCCCTAGCGTGCTGGTAGGTAGAGTTTTAGACCTTGGGCTCTGCCACCTGGGAATGCTGATCTAGCAGGCCAGGCTCCTGGTGCTCCTTCCTGCGCTCTGGAGTGGTGAATAGGATACGGGTCCGAAGTGAGGCATCATTCCTTCCACATGTGAGCTCAAATTGGGAAGGCAAGGGACAGAAAGAAACTATATCGCCAGCTATCTTCCCGTTCTGCTCCTCTTTGTAAATAACCCAAGCAGGGCTTCTGCTGTTTCACGGTTCTGCTAACTGGTTTTAGTCTTTTTGTCTATCTCCCCCATTGCATTTACTGACAGCTATTTCCCCTCATCTGGCTGGTCTAAACAGAGCCCAGACACGCAAGGCATATTAACTGTAAGAACCTTCTTCCTATCAGCAGATCCATAAAGTCTCTAGGTGAACAGATCACTTTTTTTTTAGTACTGTCATGTGAATCCACTGCATGTGATGAAGGAAAACGGAGCATACCCTCCACTCTCTTAAAGTACCCAGGTGCCCAGCATGCTGCCTCCATCTCTATGAAAGAGTCATATAATGACTGTCACAAGTAATAGAAGGTAAGAATTTTTCATGTGGTTTTAGTGGTTTTTTTTTAAAAAAAAGTTAATAGAAATTGATAAATGAGGAAAACTGGCAGGGAATAGCAATTGTGGAGAAGAAAAGTAAATAATCCCACTTTAATACAGAAATAAAGTTGGCAGGTGGGCCCTAGAGAAGCACTGTCCATTCCGACTGGCTATGGAGCATTACGGGAGGAATAAGATGGACACAAAGCGCCTAAAAGTTTTCTAAGCATGTGTAGTAAGCATGCTGTCTGCGTTTCAGTGCTTCTGCAGGAGCTAATCTTAAATGGCAAAAAAAGAGAGCAGTAAAAAAAGCAGGGACATATCAGTCAGACCAAAAGGAGAAAACAGCATGACAGATTGGCTTAAGTTTAATGAGTTATTGAGAAACTCCTGCGGTAGTTATCACAGAGCTTCAAAATTGCTGAAATATAAATCCTATACTGTTACTAATATTTCAGTCATTCTCACAGGGAACAGGTCTTTAATTTTTCAGTGGTGCACCGGTGAAATAGCGAAAGCTATTAAACCCTTGCTTTCATCAAATCCTGCCAAAGAAAACCCAAAACACTTTGGAGAAATTGGTCTCTTAAATTTATAGCAAAAACCAATCACAAGAAATTGGCCTCTCTAGTGCCATACACATTAAATGTGTTATGAATCAAAGTTACTAGTAGTTTCTTTTTGAAACGTGAAAAATGCTGCTATAATATTGTGCTTAGCAAAAAAAAAATTAAGTTGTAAAGATTCTTCCCTATGGGGAAGTGGCATTGGGGTGAATGCTTTGCTGAGTTTTTACAAATTCTCACCAGGGCAGTAATGGGTTGGAATGAACTCTTGAGGATTTCCTGGGAGTTCCTTATAAAATGCCATCAACTTTTAAAATAAATATTGGGGGTACTTCTTTCCCTGAGGTGGGTGGACTTTGCTTTCCTAGGTGGAGACTGCTGGAGCATCCTCAGCAGAGGTTACATCCCTGAACTTCAGTCTCTGTAGAGTGGCTGTTTGCCTTCAGTGACTTGTGCTCCGATCCCAGGCATTGCAGTGAAAAATAGTCCAGGCAGTGAATCCTCCAGATTCATGTCCGTTGAGAATACTGCAGAGAAAGCATGACAGCCTAAGCCGCTGCTTGTGTTATGGTGTTAATCCTAAAGGCTCAACCCAATGGAGAAAAAAACCCCAACCAACAACAGCAAAAGAAAACAGGCGCAGTCTTCTCTTTCTCCCCAAAAGCACACATGTTTTTTTTAAGGCAGCATTTCACACGCCTAGCACGTGACCACCATCTTTGGGTAGGGTGGTTGGGGTTTTTTTGTATGTGTTTTTCTGAGTGTGGATATTTTGACTGCATAAACTAGGGAAGGAGAGAAGAGGATTGCAGCAAGAGTGAGGCAGAGATCAGGGGAGCTTCATCAGCTTTCTCCTTTCTGCTTCTGTTATGAATAAGGTAGGGTATTTTTGAGACATCCCATTGGCAGGATACATGACTGTCTTTCTGCTGCAGGTATTAGGCAAAAAAAGTAATAGGAAATATTTGTTTCTAGCTCTGAAAACATGTGGCAGTTACTGCAGTATTTCACTGACACAAACCCCACAGTTCTTAAAAATGTCTTTTTTTCTTTTTTTTTTAGTGATAAGAACCTTTTTCCAACTCCTGTTTCTCTAGGTTATTGTATCCCTGCATAATTTGTCCTCAATTAGAAATCCACAAGTAGATTACCACTTCACTGCTGACCCATGAAGGGTCTTCTGTGTGCTGGGAAGGAGAGGGCTGGTTCTCCCCTTCAGGCCATCTTGTACTGGGGTTGGAGAACCTGTGCTGCAATGACTGAAATGAAACAAGCTTGTGGGAGCTAATCATAAGGGCCAAGCATTTGTGCCTTCCAAAGTACCTGAGAAAAATGTAGGGTGGCTTTCTCATTGCTGAGAACAGCTTGAAAAGGTTCCTCTTCCCGTCAAGCCAACAGCCAGAAAAAAATCAAGTCCAGATGACATAAACCAGCATTGGTTTAGCTCATATTTTTTCTTTACAGCCTAAATTTTTTTTTGTCCCTCCTTTCTTCCTTGAACACATTGTGTTTGCAACCCCAGGATTTACTACTGATTTAGTATTTCTGTAATGGTATGGGATGAATTCTCAGGATCAAATATTACCATTAAATAGCCTAGCAGAGATGCAGAGGTGTTGGTTCCTTTTATTAGGATTTACCATTGTTTTGCAGCAGCTCATGGGATAACATGGGAAGGCCCAGCAGAGCTAGATATATAACAAAAGGACAGTTTGGGTAGGATCGGTGCCCCTTAACAAGGACTATGTATGTTCAAGGGAGGTATCTAAATCTAAGCTAATATCCTTGTAGGTCCCATTGACAGACAAAAGAACTTAAGAGACACTTTTAGGCTTTAAAAGAGCAATTCATTTTCCATATGGTGATGGTTAGGAGGAGATGAGCCACTGTCATCACACATGTGCACATGCACACACCCCCCAGCCCCCCAACTTTAAAGGGAACATAGTGACTACCTCAAATGTAAATGTTTATATTGGTGTGTTCATGTGGTGATATGAACACATGATTGATGCAAAACATATATTTTTTTATCTTGTTAACTCGTACAACTGCTACTGTGGTGTTTGGGATTCATAGCACTTGGATATAAAACCATATTGTACTTTCAAAATGCTTAAAGAACACTGTCCTTAATGCATGTACCAAACCCGGTCCTAACCTGTGACATGAGCCCCTGCTAATTCAGTGGTCTAACAGTAATAATAAAAACCTTCCAAAAATCTTACTGTGGTGAATGGTTACACTGAACTCGTTTTATATAAAATACCTTAAATGTTTATTTTCTTTTTTGAAACAAACAAAACCATACGGGGCTTTTTTTAATAATACTCGGAATAGGAGACTATGGGATTAGGTGGGTTTTGTGCTGCTTAAGTTCTAACTAGCTACTTCCATGGAATCCTCTCTTTGGATTTCCTTAGCTGTTTGATTTGAATCAAACAATAACATTTTATTTTAAGAGTAATGAAGTAGAAAGGAAAAAGTGTGGCTGTCAGAGTTCAGGCCACTAGTGCAGAGCTTGATTAATGTACCAAGTTGTCTTCAGTCTGATGCTCACACAGCTGCATGTGTCCCTGTGATGAAAAGAGACTATCAGCCCTCAGCTGGGTTGTATAAGGTGCTTCTCCACCCCAGAACCTTCAAAATCAGGAGATGGAGAACAAAAAAGAGGTTTCCTTATGACTTTGTTTTTGTTCTGCACTTCAGACTGGGTCTTCAGTGACTGTAGTGGCAAAAGAGTTACTGGACGCTGTTTTTCTTGTTCTTCAGTGAATGCACCTATGTTGCAGGCTTTATTTAACTAAGAATTGTGTATGTTTGTTTGATATCATGCTATAAAACAAATGACTGTTTCAAGATAGGAAAGAATATGCTGTTTCATTGCGTTTTTTAAAATGTGTTCTTCCCAGAAGTGGTGTTTTTCTTTGACAGTCAGTAAGACCCACATCTGAGATCCTCCAGGAGGGGAGCCTATGAAGCACCACTGCAGTTCTTCTAAGTCAAAGCTTTCCTAAGGAAATAGGCAAGCTGTTTTAAGATCTCTAATGGTTGTTGCAGGGACGGAGGAAATTCAAGGCTAAATGTGGTATGTGGCAACACCTTTTTGTTCTGCTAGTTGAAGAATGATGTAGCTCACAACCCGGAGCATTGAGAAGGTAAAAGTGATTTTTAGTCTCTGGGTACCTGAAGGCATTCTTCTCGCTTGATGAGTACTTCATTAAAATTTGAGCAAATCCATAGAAGCAGCAGATGCTCAAGCTTACACCTGTAGATATTGTGTATATATGAAGAGATGATTTTCTTTCTGGGTGTAAGCAGTGAGAATTAACTGCATGCCCAGCTGTGCATGTTAGAGACAAAGATGTATATCAAGGGTCAGCTTTATTAGTTAGAAATTGTTGTACCTGTTGTTTCCAGTAGAGGTTTATTTCACTTGCTTCTAGATTATGCTGGCTAAGAATTTGTTTTGGGGTGTTACATACAGATGTTTAGCCCAATGTCTTAGTGAAGTGAGAAGATGATGATACTTGTAGGTAGATGAATATTGTTCCAGTGTACAATCACCTTTAAGCTATGTGAGTTAGCATAGAAGAGGTGCTGCAATCACCTGGTAATGACTGGATTCAGTTATGCGTAGGTAGATCCTTGCAGCCTCAAGGTGTATGTATTAGGATGGTGCACAATGGTTTCAGGAGAGCCTCTTCAGTGTAGCCACCTTAGCACTTAAGATGTGGATTTATTCGCATTACTATAGTGTAGCATTAAAGTGAGACACTGTAGATGGTAATTATGCCTCCCATGCATCTCTTCCACGTGTTCTATTTTCCACTTCATCAATGCACTCCAGTAACGATATCTCAAGTAATTATTTCTTTAGCGTCTCCACCTGTTTGGCATGTCTAGGTTCAATGTCCTGCACACAAAACTCTGGTGAGAGATTCCATTGCATTTTTATCTAAAGTGTTTCATCAGCGTTATGAAATGACAATGTGCCTGCAAACCATAATTCACTGTAATGAAACTTCAGTTAAGTACCCTTCTTATAAGTAAATTACTGTCTTGGAGAACTATTTTAAACTGTTTCTTCCTGTGAAAATCTGCTTGACCTTTACTTGGAGATGTCCTTTACCATATGACCTGATGCAGGCGGGGGGAGTCCTGGGAGAAGTCACACTCCTCAAAGTATGCATCTGTGGTGATCAAATAATTCACACCCTTTTCTCAGTAATAAATCAGTTGATATTGAATGTGCCAGACCTACCCAGAGATTTTGGGTGAATTTCCAGACATATTGAAATGAAGGGCTAAGCTTCCCCCACTAACTTCTGTAGGACCAGATTTTTATCCTTGGATATTCTTGACAGAACACTTTTTTTTAGGTATATGACAACAGTGACATTTAAACACCCGATCTTAAGATTTCCTTGTGAGTTCTCTAGCCCAACAAACTCCTTTCCCCAGCCAAAAAAGCCTGTCACAGTAGTTAATAAAATATTTAAAGAATAAATGACTAGAGCAACTTACTTGTTCTGAAGTAAGTTTCAGAGAAATAATGGATCCTAGTTCATAATCGGGGATGCTGCTGTCAATTCTGATTTTTAAATGGAAGACAATTAGCTTCTGTGGTTCTTGGCAGCACTGAGAAATCCTGACGTGTCTGAATGAATGAATGATGAAGAGTAGTGCAGTATTACGCTGTATTCATTGCTCAGCTGTAACTCAAAAGCAACTTGATTATCTGTTTTTCTGCTTTCCTTAAGGAAGGGAGAAGATAAAATTATTGCTTATGCTTTGGAAGCTACTAGTGGGTGAGTGATCTTGCCTGATCAGAAGACTGTATAGAGCTTCTGGCATTCAGCTGTGTCATTTATGGCAGGCAAAATTTCTTGCTTCTCCTAAAATGTAGATGGAGAAGTGACGAGAGGCTCTATTAACTGGCCATCAACATCATCCCAACCCCCAGTTTCATAATGTATTGTATTTCTAAGGCACCACAACTTTCACATTTTTCCCCAGACAATAGAAAGGCTTTTTTTCCCCTCTCATTACTGTTCTTAATTTAAAATCATTAACAAATTAAATGACTGCAAAATATTCCACTACTTCTTCTGAAATTCATATGAAAGAATATGCAGCTGACTAAAAGGCACATTGAGCTGCAATTTTAAAGTAGTATTAAAGTTATCAATTGTCTTTGTGTACTTCAGCTGCCATCCAAACCCAGGATAACAGGAAGGGTCAATCACAAAACTTTAATTAGAAAGTAACCTTTGATTCTTCAGCTCAGTGAGAAATCTCATGCCAGTTTAAGGCAAAATCTTTTATTGGACTCCCTCTAAAAGAAGTTCTTCTGTACTAATCAGGGGAGGTAACTGGGATTTTTTTGGTGACAGATTACTATTTAAATCTATATTATCTGATGAAGTTTCTTGTCCAACAAGAGTGTTGCTGCTGTCTAATGTGAACTTGGTTGCATTATGATCTGCTGAAAAGGTCAGATGCATCACTAGTTTAGATCAGCACAGCTGTATTCAGCCCAATCTGCACAAGCTGAAGTTACAACTGAAGCATTTACTTGCTAAGTGAGGCTTCTTTATTGAAACACATACAAACAATGTGTATGAGAATAAAAATAATCGAGTATGCAGTATAAAATCAACATTACATGTTCTTCTGTATTCTATCTTAACCAACAATAGAAGTGAGTGACTAGAATGGCTCCGAACTGTAAATACAAACAACGATCATGACCAAGGTACAGACGTGAGTAAGCATTACTTGTTGGCTAATAATATCCTGAATAGCTCTGGTCATGGGTTGCCTTGGCCCGGAGTCCTCCTGATGCCAGGGGTAAGTAGCTTATCCTGTAGGAACCTTCATGACTGTAGCAGGCACAATTACGCCAGCCTGACAACTCGCTTTATATATTCATTAAATGTGCAGTTACTGATTTTACTAAGAAGGCTTGATTTCCTCCCCCTTGCCCCCAGCACCCTCCCTCCATAAGCTTTGTAGATTGCATCAGAAATCATTATTTGCTGGCACAGCAGAGAGTTGTCAGGGACAGATATAAAATCAGGAAACTTGCATCATGCTAGTTTGGGATTTTGACATTCTTATGATAGCATTTCAATGGGAAATTTAAGGATGAAGGATGTGCCGATCTGTCTATTGCCACTAATGCTACTTGCTATCAAGTTGGTGCGAGGCAGGTTCCTCAGCTTCCAACTTTTTGCTGTTATGGGAGACAGTTAATTTCAGTGGGTTTTAAATAGCTCAAATAGACTTGCTCAGGGCGTTGTATTGACTGAGTTTTGAAAGGGTGATTGGCACCCTACTGAGAATAAAAGCCAGCATAAATAATGTGAGTCTGTGATGTAGCCAGCTGAAGGAGACTTTTGCAGTCCAGTCCCTGAACAATCCTGTTGCTCAAGCAGCCACCAAAGGAGAGCCCAGCCCTGTTCATAGTGATACAGGAGTGCTGGGCAGGCAGTTGTGGGAGGAAAAGGACAACAGTTTGGGGAAATGAGCTCCATGCTGGTGCAAATAGCTGTGCTTGCACTGAAGCAGATAGGGCTGTACTGATATCCCACCGACGTAAGAGGGCAAGTGCACCACAACCCATCAGGTGCTTTTAGCTGTAGCTTGCTACAAAATGTGTTTCCTGGTCTGTTCAAAACACGCTGACACATCTCCTTGATAGCTCAGAGGAATCTCCTTCCAGATTAAATTGTAGTCTTCTGTAGAGTGGCTGAGAAAATAAGATAGGGTCTTGAAGAAAAGCTTTTGCCTCTTGGGCTGCTTTTGACCAAATGTTTGACTTGCATCTCCAAAGCACTGAAAAACCCCAACCATTCATCTCCATTTTGAAATTTTGGCTGGATACTTTGTAACTTCGTGTTCAAGAAAATAGCTCATCATGCTTGCATGTCCCTTTCTTCTCTCCACGTCTTATTACTTAACACCTGGCTAACACCACTCTGAACCACCTTCTTCCCAACTCTCTCTGACTGGAAAAACTCCCATAGTGGAAGAAGAATAATGTTGGGGGTTTTTTTAGTTAGAAATCTGTTTGACTTCACTTACACCTGCTTATCTGTTCTTTTTTATGCGAATGTTGCTGCCTGCAAGTGCACAGGCCACTGCCTGCCTCCCAGTTTTATGCCCAGTGATTAGAGCGGTCCCAAAATAGATTTCTTCATGCTGGCGGAGCTGCGTGTGCACAGAATGCTAGTTTGAAAAATTGGAGTTAACAGCACACATGGGAAAAGATGGCAACACACTTGACTCTGTTTTTGTGATCATGTGCAGATGCTGTTCCAAATAATGATGATAATGAGACTAGGAGAAAAATAATTGTGTGCTCCCCAGAGTAACACACTCTGTAAACACTCTTGGAGCATCAGTCTCATTTCTGTGGAGGCAGCCTCATACCCCTTTACCACAAGAAAACACCAGTGGTGTGTCATTGACTCTTCCTCTAGCAAGCCTGCCAGCTATGTTTGCCAATTTTCTTCAACAAATATTCTCCAGAGAGGAATTTGCAACTTTCTGCATGGGGAAGCAGGGGCTTGGTGGCTAATGGCTGGGTCATGGTCTCAAGTGAGATTTAGGCTCTCGGCTCTTGCTGAGCACCCAGCTGCCTCTCTTGTCCTTGCAATATTCCCCCTTGCCTAAATGATGATGTCCACTTTATCCTTTTCTGTAGATCATCATTTTTACTGGATTTTGCTGCAGGAGATATCCCCTGCCCCTGCTCAGTTGCTAAGGACAGAGTGGATCCAAAGCTAATCATCACATGTGGTCCCACAGCCAAGGCAGGGTGAAGTCAGATTTTCTGCAGACTTGCTCCCTGTCGCTGCGGTCTTTGCTGTTGAAGGAGAGCGCAATATGAAGCAGAAACTTCCCTCACAGCTCTCCCACTCCTTGCGCTCTCTCTGACTGTATCTATACCAGTAAGTTGAACAGGAGGTGTTTCTGAGCACTTGACCCAAATGATCCTTGGAGGGATTCCCTTGTGTGGTTTTGACCATGGCTGACAAGAAAAGCTCTCCCAGACAACCTGTGGACCTTGTTCAGGAGTCAGTGTGGTACAGGGATCATTCCCAATGGGCAGTTCTCCTGTGGGCACCCTTTATAAGGTGCCCATGGTGATGCCTCAAGACCCATCAAAAGCTGAGGCCATACGAATCATCCAAGTATTTTGTCTTTTCCTGCAGAAACAGCAATGCTACTAAGATTGCTACCCAGTGACAGCTTTGGATAGCAGGATTAAGTTACTGGGAAGGACAAGGAGAAGGGAACATATACATACTGTGTCAAGTAAACTTAATTTCCTTAGGCCACCGATAAAACCAGTAAACTCGATACTGCCAATTTATCTTTTAAAAACTCCAATAACAGTTGCTGGAGAAAATGTGCTGGCAACTCATGTTTGTTTGTCTATAATTAATTAATGCCTAAGAACACTGTATTATTTTTGACAGTCTGCTGAAGTTCTTGAATTGATATTTCTTGCAAATAGCTTCTAAACAGAAGGAATGTATTTACAGCCAACAGTTGATGGATTTGAAATCCTGATTAAAATAGATTATTTAATCACCCAGCAGAAATCTTTTACATAAATAGTTCATTTTTTTCTGTTTAACTTGTTCTTGCTAGTTATTTTCTAGAAGCAGCGTGCATTCTTAGGGCACATGTGACCATTCAAAACATGTTGATTTAGTTAAAGCATTTGAACAAAAAGCTAGGGTAACTTTGCTAAACTAGCAAATGCACGTGATTGTCTACATACTTCTGTTCCAAATGAATGCATACTAAGTATTCTTAATTTTTAGTACTTTTTAAATTGGTGAGACTTACTGGATGGTGTCTTTATGTTGTTTTTTTTTACCTCTGTCTCTTGTCAGACAATCTATGAATGGGAACTAATGAAAGTGCAATTGAGATTCATGTCAGCATTTTGAATTGTTTTTATTCGATAAGCTTAATAACATGCATCCTGCCGCAGACAGAAAGTCCATTTAGCCTAGATTCTTTTTAATACTATCTAATAGCTGATGCCTAGGACAGAATATAATAATGAGGTAAGCATATAGTAATACTTCCCCAGTGTACTGCACTGGTCTCTGGAGATTTGTAGCTTATGGATTATATGAGCCAAATAAGCTTTTCTATGTTTAATAGCCCCTGGTGGTGTGTGTGTGTGTATATATTCCGCTCCCCCCCCCCCCCTTTCCATTTATTTGTCTGAATGCTTTATGAACTTGGTAAGATTTTTAGTATCTCTTCCCATAGCAAGTATTTCCACTGCTGAACTGTGTGTTGCATGAAAAAAGGCTCCTTTTGCTGTTTTTATCCTGCCACATGCTGGCCTTATTGATTTCATTTTATTTATATTAGAAGAAACAGTGAACAGTCATTTCCTATTCACCTTCTGCAAGCTAGTGAGGATTTCATGGATGCCTGTCATTTCTCTAGATCCTGAAGTGTCCTGGTCTGTTTAACTGGGGCTTTTTTTCTATGTGGAATCTGCTCTGTGTCTTTGTCCTTTTGTCTTTTTCTTTACTTTTTCTGACTGTTCTGCATTTGTTGTCATGTAGAGGGAACCAGTTTGGCCACTGTTCAAGATGCATTCATACAGAAAGCATTCTCTCTGCTTCTCTCTTCTTTAAAGATAGCTTTATGTAATGTTACAGTGCTAGGAATTATTACAGTGCTTTACAGACAGAGGGGAAAAATAAGTTTCCCAAAATATATTTTGGTTCTAAAATAACTGATTTGTTCAAGAACTCGACTACTGTTAGTGAATTGAACTAAGAAGTTTGGGTCATGCATAATTTTAGAACTAAAAGGTCTAGAAAATAAACTTCAGCTGTGTTGTTTTTAGATGGGTTTTTATTTCCTCAAATCCTAGTTGATTTTGTTCAAAGCAGAATGAGTTAGCTTGACACCAGTAAAGATGGATGTGTATGACTCTGTTACGGGGATTTGTGTCAGGATGAACTTTTTTTACCTGATCTTTCTGGGAAACAAATGATACCAAGTAGCCTTGGAGAGAGATATTCCAGAGTAATAAGAATCATACTATAAAATAAAACTGACATTTTTCTTACAGGCCTATTTGCACACATTTTTCATATAAAGGTTAATAGTATGAGAATTTATTCTAGCTCAACGCTGATGGGTCTCTGTAGTCTTACTTGACAGAACAGTGTTAACCTATCTTTATTTTTCTCCTTTTCATTTATTCTTCATACTGTTAAAATTTGATACATGTGTCGGTATTCATAAAACATCACGTGTCATTATTTTAAACTCTTACAAAAGCCATCATTGCCTGGACACAGTTTAAATATAACAGACATAGGAAATATTTCTTGCTTTAATATTCAGTCTTACTAGAAAGAAAAAGTAGTGGCATTATCTGATGTTTCCCTTTGCAGTGAAGTTAGATTCTTTGTATTGCCATAATATATTTTGCAAAGGTTCACGATAAGTTCAGCTGTCTTGTTTCAGTGATGGTTTTGTGCCATTGATGGGTGTCAGCTAAGTCCTAGGTATAATGCTTTACTTCAGTGGAACTGTGTAACTTACATCATATTTCTGGATTTTTTGCATTGTGCAGCTTTCCATCATACACAGCAAACAGTTCAGATCCCTGATTTCTTAGCAGTACATTTGTTCTTCTAAACACAACAGCGCAAATACGAATTTGTTACAGACAGCGGAAAGCATAAAATCAGCACTCAATTTTGTTTGGCTATAAGCAAAGTAAGATTTTCATGAAGAAAATATTTTTATTGGATAAACAGAAATAGTTAGTAGAAACAGGAAACCTTTCAGGCCCACAAGTTTTCTGTCCTCCTTTATAAATATAAGAACCCATTGCTCAAAAAAAACTCATCCAGAAAGACATATTACAAGCTATGTTGCCAATAGGCATGTATAAAATTAAAACCAAACAATCAAGCAGGTATTTTATAGTTTCTTAAAGCATAGTCTAGCAATGCATTTCCTTTCCAAGGCAAAAACCTTTGTAACGTGTGACCGTGGTTTGTTTTTTTTTTTTTTTTATCCCTGGGTAAACCTGTACCATACTGTATTTAATGTTTTCTCTTTGAATGCTTGCCTGCCTTCCTATTTAGGCTGTGTCGTACATGTTAGCCTCAGCTGGGGATTCGAGCTTTGATTGTGAGCATGGAGTGAACTGGAATCTACATTTCATCAGCTCTAGGTCACCCTGTCTAATGAGGGCATTTAGCTGGAGGGTGAGTAGACCAGGGAAACAATGGAAAGCAACTTCACTAACCTATTGAATCGGACTGCAAATAAATATCAAATGTTTTGCAATTGTTTTCTTAAGAATTGTGATTATGAGAAGGTGCAGCATTTTATATCCTGATGAAAAGGTTTTAAGGACAAAGACTACTGCTAAACAATCAAACAGATGAAATATGTGATTTTGTTTCAGTCCTTTCCCATTGCTGGTCTTTGTAATTACAACCCTGGGCATTGTGTAGAGAAGCTGCCCGTTTTCAAAACAAGCTGATGCATCTTTTTAAGCATATTAGAGGAGCTTGGTAGAGCATGAGAACTAGGTACTAATAATAATATCAGAGCTAGATATATGAATAGTACGACTGTTTACAGTTGTCGAGAATGACTGGCAGGCAAAGGTAAGTGAAGAAAGGCACAACCACTCGCTTCTGAAATCTGTAGACACCTGCTATGAAGTACATTGCAGGAGCACCTCAGACTTGTCAGGTTTGCTCTCCAAGTAACAAACCGAACTTCAGGAAGGCTCTGTTGAAATAAGGGTCTGATCAATAAGGAGCATAATGTGCCTCCTCATGGTCTAAATAAATGTGGCTTATGATATTGCCCAGAACTGCCTGAAACACAGTTCTCTCCCTTCTCTAAATCTGTCCTTCCTCCTTGGGTTTTTTCCCATTCTTGCTTTGCTCTAGCCTTAGCAGCATAAGCAGCAGGATGCTAGAGAGTATGGCCGAGTCTTTAAGATCTGAGTTAGTCTGTTTTCCTTCACAGTACCTATGCTGCCCCTTCCCACTTACCTGTTGAATGCTGTTTTCCAAGTAGAGGGGCCGGTCCTGGCTACCTTGGCATCCTGCCCCACAGTCAAGGTGTTGCTTTTGCCCAAGAGCTTAACCCATGCATCATGCAGTGTGGGAAATGGGCAGTGATGTGCTCCAGGCTACTCGGGGCCAGATTTATCCCTGCTGTTTCTCTGGGCTCCGAGGGAATGAATTCAGACCTTTCCATGTGAAGTCATCAGCTGTTGCACAGGGACTGCCAATGTCTCTACACCTAGAGTTTCAGTGGTATTTTCTTCCCCTTTCATCAGCCAAAGAATCATTGGCAAGTACTAAGGAGACAGCCCAGCCCTCTTGCCCACACAAAAGGATGTCCTTAATTAACAAGCTTGTGCATTGGAAGTGAAAAGAGAAATGGGAGGGAAGGAACACCATTAGCTACCTGAATGATCACTGTTGTTAAAAAGCTGTATACTAATGATTTATAATTTTGGCTAGCGCCTTCAAGACTCAAAACCAAATAATGATGCTAAATGAGAGGGACTGTCACAGGGTACAATCAAAGGGACTTAGAAGAATTGTGTTAAGTTTGTATGTGCGGAATATAAATTAGAGTTGTGATGCTGTGACAGGTCTCAGTGTGGATGTGGGTCTTTGCAGGTGGAGCTCCCTCTTCAGTGAAGCTCTTTTGGAAAAAACTGTAAGAGGAGTTTGGACTTGCTACTGCAGCTTGCGTGTGCTATGCTGCCAGGCAGAAATCATGGTCCTGAGTTAGGTGTCGCTTTTCCATCTGCTCTGCATCAGGAGCTTTTGGCACCTGAAAATGAGATGCATCAGAGTTCTTGTCTTACTAAATCTTTCACATAAAATGCTTAAAGTTTAGCTGCCTAAGTGGGTACTGTGGCTGCTGGGTGACACGCTTATTCTTTCATTTCCACAACAGGTTTCTAATGAAGCCATTGAAGTGGAACAGTTTCAACTGCTGTTCAGAAATGCTATTGCAGAATACTCTGTAGCATGCTCTTTCTCAAAGACAGATCACATGCTGTTATTTCTTCTCCATGTTTCTACCTGCTATAGGTTCATTTGTCTTCATTGCTACTTGTGGAAAAAAATCAATTTAGTGCTCTACACTATGTAATTGGTAGGTGCTTTCACTCTGGTTTCCAGACCATCGTGAAAGTGATAACATGCTTGAGGTGACTCACACAGATTGTGTCAAGTGGCTAGAAAAACTGTTAGTCTGCTCATCTCAGTGCAGATATACTAAATGCAGAATATAAAACCTGTATTTCCTGTTGCACAAGCTACCCTACTTAAGTCTAAATTTTGCCCTTTTTTTGGTCTAGCTGAGCCGTATTAGTCTACAACAGGCAGTAAGTAACACCAGGTTGCAGGGGCACACTGCAAATGGACTTCAATCAAAGTATATTTTTGCACATCCCCTTCCCAAGGGTATGTGAAGAAAGGGAGACACCAGTCCTGAACCTAAGGATACAGGTTAGATACAGCCTGTTGGCTGGAAGCGGGAGGATTAATGAAGTAATTGTGAGGTTATGTTTACCCGTTTACTTATTTCAGCTTCAATTTGGACTGCAGCCTTTCTGAACCTTTAGTGTAGTCTTGAAAAAGCAATACCACAAAGATGTAATAAACTTGCAGACTAAAGCCAAAAGATATGTACAGCTTCCCACATCCTGAGGAAAAACTACAAAGCTTAACGTTTGTGGGTCGTCCCATCCCACACCCCACACACCCCGAGGCATGCATTTCTCATACAGCCAAGGAGGAAAATTAGGCTGCTGTAGAACTTGAGAAAGTATGGATGTAGCAGAACCAGACAAGTCAAGCAAATTATAGAGTTAAAGAATTCATCTAAGAAACCCTGTCACCAGCAACTGACGATGCTGTAAGGCTCTCCCTCCCCTGACTCCAGTGTTGGTTCCTGAGGACAGGAGTTGTTGCCATTTGACAATCTGTCTGAAGGTTGCTCTCAAAGTTAATTTATGGTCCCTTTCAAGAGACTTGTGTTGTCTCCTTACAGTTTTGCCTTTTAATTGTCACGCTTGCTGGAAGTTGTAACAGGGAAACCAAAAAAACTCAGTGAACATGAAGAGTGATTCTCTTTTCCTGAGAACATTTACTCGTGTTTTGGTCATAAAGCTTTACATTTCAGGTTATGTGAGCACAAGCTGGACAAATGTTTGCTTGTGAAGGATATGATGCATAAATAAGTTGTGTGCTATGTGCACAGGTGATGTGTGTTTTACCGCGACTCTTTGGCTGTTGTGAGCCGCACAGATGTTGGGTTAGCTACACTTCACTTGCCACCTCTGTTCAGCATGGCTTCTGTGCTATGGCTGGTAATGCAAAGTCCCTTTCCTGCTGGCTGTACAAAGAGAGAAGTCTAGGCTCTCAACCAACCACTGTTTGGCAAAGTTCTCAAAGTACTTAATTTCCTCCCTTTCAAGTTTCTGAGCTGGAGTGCAAATGCGTGAATAATGTCAAGAGGAAAAAAAAAACCCAAAACTTCTGTGTTACTTCACACCCAAGTAAAACCAGGAAGAACTATCAAATCTCTCACACGCACACACCCACATCCACGCTTTTTCCTCTCGTCCCTGTGCATACGCTCCTCCTTCGTTCTTGCATAATGCTCTTGCACTAAGAGTGGGTGGGCTGAAATAAACCGCTTGATGCTCATCTTGCCTAAAGAGCTAAATCTTTTAAGGTTTCCCATCCCCACTGCTTAATCATTCCACCGTTGTCTGTACCAGAGTTGATAATCACAAGTACGCATCTGTCTCTTCCAAACTGCTCATTTCTGAACGGTTACACCAAATAACCAAGCCTTATCTGATAAAGAATTGCAATAATCTTTCTATTGGTCTGTTTTCTTTGTATTAGGAAGCCTTTCAAATTCCTCTGAAAACTGCTGAGTTATTCTGTCTTTGGTTAATATGTTTGCTCTCAGACAGTGCAGGCTTAGCAGCTATATCAAAGTTTGGTGATACAGCTAGGTAAGAGTTAGAAAGTTAATCAGAACTTTTCAGGGCATATTTAAGACCATCAGCATAGGGCATGACCTCAGGGCTTAATATTCTGGTAGTACTGTTGTCTCTTTGGTGCCATCATGAGGAACTAGAACAACTGAGACATCAAAACTAGTATTCTGCAGAACAGCTGCCTTTGCAGAACTTTAAGAATTTCTCCCTCAGCGATGGATCCCCAGATCCACTTCCTAAATACCTTCCTTCGTCCCCAACAGTCCCTTACTCTCCATCTAATCCAGTGCTGGGCTTGTGGCCAACATTGACTGGCTTTAAGGAGGTGCACAGAGCACTTTGGGGTGTGTAATCAGATTTATTCTTCACACGATCAGTCTTTGAGCAATAGGAAGAAACACCACCTTGCTGTAGCTTCCTAACAGAGAAACTGCTGGATCCTTCTGCCGTGTGCAAGTATCCATCATGCTGACTGTAGCAGGAACTTGCTGCTTACCCTCGGTGTGCCCGGCCATCTCGGCACTTCTATGAATATAAGTATCCAATTGCTAGGAATGAAATCAGCTCAGCATGTATGGGGCTGTCAAGCCTTGTCCTGACCAAAGGAAAAAATGAATGAGCAGTCTGCATGTACATGAACAGCTTTGAAGGTAATATTTTCACAGAAAACATAATTTTCAATAATTCTGAGACTTCTGTGGCCTCCTAGCTCTAAAAAACACTGGCAGTGTTTCTGGTTTTTCCTCCTACTCATCCTGTTTTTCAGTCAGAAGTCTTAATTTGTTCAAAACCTGTAACATCTGAGGGCTCACTTAATCTTCCTTATTACGCCCATTCTTCACCATTCATGGGGCTTTCACTCATTCTGTTCTGTAGCTTACTGCTAAATACAGCACAAATCTAAGGATACCTGATTAAATAGAAATAGGAAATGTAGTGGGCTTGCGCTGAGCCTCGACAAGCAAAACAGACATGTTTCTTTCTATTAAAAAAATACATATAGCCTGTGCAGCATCTTCAGAATGTATTGAAGGCTGCAGAACTTTCTCCTGTGTTAACAAAAGAAAATATTTTTATTGAAAGCGTTAACTGGTTTCCAGTGAACATAGTATGTGGATAAGCTAATGGCATCCCAGCCCTGGAAATCAAAAGCCTCTCTGGGAAACAGCAACACAGACTTTGTTGGCTGTATTGCTGAGGTGCTCATATGAAGGATTTCCTGAAATTAAAGGTTTATTCTTCCTGCTTTTTCTGAGTTTCAACTTCCCGTCTGAAAACTGCTACAGAAATGTGATTAAAATGCCTGTTGTGATGGTGGTTTGGGGGTTTTGACCCTTATGAAGAGCAAAGAGGGGTAGGAGAGACTCTCTAGCAATTTTTACAGCAAGTACACGAGTCATTTATATAAATGCATATTTGTATTGATAAACAAAGATGATTTGCAACCCAGAATTGAAATACTAGTGGCGAGTAAATGGGGAGTTCAGGATTACAGGCAAGGAGAGACATAAAAAGGCATAGTTAAAGCTGATGTTGAAACTCTTTAACTACACATTGTTCATGCTGCTACAGTTCAGAGCATGATTACCTTGCAAGGTAATAAAAACTTTCCTGTTCAAATAATTTCTTTTCAACCATGGGCTTTCTTGGGTTTACATCTAACAAGATTATCAAGGATTTTGTGTGTGTGAACAACTTGATCACAAAGGTGAAAAATACAATGATTGGATCTTGTTTGCTTTCTGAGGGAGCCTCGAATCGCTGTTCATGAGTGCTGGAAGTGCATAAAAATGAATCCTGTTTCCAAGTGTGAAAGGCTGCCACCTTTACCTCCCACGCCTGCTATTTGAAGCCTGTTTGGTCCCCCCCCCCGCCGTGCCAGCAGGGTCACTGGCCTCAGGGGAGGGCTGGGACGTTCTGGGTACGGGCATAAGCTTTTTGGGCTTATGCACAGAGTGGTTCGGTTTGTGGGGTTCCCTCCCTCCTCTTGAAGTATTACAGGTTTCTAGGAATGCCAGCTTACGGAAGAAGAAGCTGAAGCATAGTGTCTGCTTTAAACCCAGGGACAATTGAAGGACTCTGACCACTTGTTGGGGTTTTTTTTTTTAATGACACCACTCTTGTTTGCCTTGCTGTCCCTCTGTAATGCAATAATCATGGCTAAGAAGACAGAGTAACCACTGCTCTTTCCAGTTAATTGAATCGGGTATTTTCCCCCAGTTGTTGTTTTGTTGTTGTTATAAAATGTGTTTAACTCATTAGACACACACACACACACACACACACCCCCCAACATGTTTAGTAGAGGTAGATTCAGCTCAGACTAAATTAAGAGAATCATGCAGAAATTCTGCCATGTCACCAAAAAAACCCTATTTTTAAAATGGTATTTTAAAGGATTAAGTTGGCTTCTCCCAGGTGTAATAGCATCTTGTGGGCCTGGACAGCTTGCCAAGCACTCACCGCAACAAATACCCTGGCAGGTCACCACAGTTCTATGCTGCAAGTTTAAAATGACTCAAATTTGTCTGTGCTCAAGTCCCTGATTTATTCTTTTTCCTCTATTATTTTCTTCCCAATCTGGAAATGGGGAATAAACCAGCAAATTTTCGTGTAATTTAGTTGGTATACAGAGATTATGTTTTCTTGAAGGAGAAAACAGAAAAATTCCTCCGTTTAAAAAGAAATTAAACACGGAGAATCTTTTTTTTTTTTTAATAAAGATGCCCAGGAAAAGTTTAATTATAAAATTCTTTGTCTACATCATGATGAATATGTGGAGTACTTCTTCTATGGGTCTTTTAATTTTTGCACCAGTCAAAATCTGTCCCATCTTCTATCTTTGCTACTGTGCCTTCAACCTTTGAAACTCTGTCCTGACCATCCGCTCCATCTTTCTTGCAACCAAGAAACAAAGCTCCTTTCCTAGCTCGGGTTTCCAATGCTGCCACTGCGTTCTTTGGATCCTTTCTGCTAAGCAAGTTATTTATCTCATTCAGGAGCTAATTGGTATGTACCATAAAGCCATTGACCTCTCTCAGAACAATTTTTTTTCATGTGTTATTAGCCTTGCTTATAGCATGTGCCCAAGAGCCATTGAAAAGGGCTCTTACGTATGGTCAGCACTTGCAAAACAGAATATCCCAAAAAGCATCTGGGGTAAATGGGAAGACAGATACAGAGAGGAGCGATGGGCAAGCACAGCGAACAATGTGATGGCACTAATGGGTACAGTTTTGATGTATTTTCTGTTAGGTTTAGCAGTTGGCTCCTCTGCTTTGGAGAAGTAAGGAAAGGTGGGCAATGGGAGGAAGTGAAATAAAGAGGGATGAGGAGACAGGAGGGAAGGAGCCAGCGCCAGCCGGAGACATGTGGGCAGAGCCAGGGGAAGCACTCTGAATTTTTCACCCTCCCTGCCTGGCTTCTTTTGCAACTGCTCTCCCCATAGCTGCAATCTGCAGCCAGACTTTCTCTCTCATCTGTCCCATCTCCTATCAAACGCCTCCTCTCTCAGTTATGCATAGGAGTCCTTTCCGCAAAGCTTTGCAAAACAGTTAGCACTCTCCTCCCTCGGATTTCTCTCTCAAACTTACCTTTTACTTGTGACTTTCAAAATTCTTGCTGATTATCAGGTGTTTGTGGGTTGCATTTGTGTACATGTGTGCACACTGGGGGAACAGGGTCTCTTCTTGGCATGAAAATTACAATGTTTATTTTGGGCACATTATCTGCATTTGGTTTCTGTGTCTGCACGTTGTATCTCAGCTTTACAGTTGTACTGTGAACACTTGTGTGCATGGCCAGTGTTACGATGCACCTCTGTAGCGCTCGTCACAGCCTCTCGGTAGGCACCAACATACTGTTGTACACCTAAGAGCTAAAAATTAATACATTTTTTGACCCCAATAAAACAACTAGGAAAGATTTCCAATGCTTTCATACTCATATTATGCAGCTTAGCTAATCCCTGTCTGGTATGAGTTGGGTTTCTTACTTATTCTCTGCAGAGGCAAATAACCCCTAATTTCCCTGGGTTTACTACACAGCTCTTTCTTTGTTTCTTTTTCCTTATTTTCTCTCTTATTTCTCCCACTTCATGCTTTGACCTTCTTTTCCCTCACTGCAGCCTTTTGGCTTTGAGGGAGAGTTTTTCTTAGAGTAGCTGGGAAGCTCTTCTGAGATAGATCTGTTGTGTTTATCTTCATTTTAACTCTTCCATCCACATCAGCCCCCTGCCCGCAGGTTCACAAGTCTCCGTCACTATGTCGAGGCCCATTTTGGTGGGCCCTCCATATCACTGATGCAACAGCATTGGTGAGACTGACTACATGCAGCTTTTCTTTGCATGCACTCATGTATGTTCTAGTGGTGCTCATCTGCACCACCCCTCACATCCAGAGAAGGAAGATAACCGATTAATCTGTTCATCCTTCACTAGCAAGGCCTTTCTGGTGGGTGTGTGTTGGATTTTGAAGGCTTTATATGAGGATACTCCTGTTTTTTCCTACCTGTGAAAACCTCTTTCAAATCCCTCAATTTGAAATTGCTAATGAAAAAGCTAATGAACGTATCTGCTTAGGCCATCATGCCATGCTGTTTTCATTTTAACTAGATGCCTTTTGTGGATTTAGTCCATGTATCTCTTTGTGATGAAAGAATCTGTGTTATATGAAAGCTTGCTATTAAATCACATTTTTTGTTTGCATTTGAAATTTGATTCTATAAGTCAATCTTCTCTGTGTGACATCTCATCTTACGAAGATTAAATAATTGACTCCTCCCTACTTCTGGCAAGAATCAGTGATTACTCAGAAATTCCCCTGGTTCAGGGTCTTCCTTAATTTCATCCCTATTGAATGGTGGCATCATCCATGACTGCAGAGCTCTGCAGTCTTCACAGTGTTTATGTGCTTCTCAGTCTCACCTGGTCCATAGGGTCCTGTAGTTTGCTTCTGCAATTGCAGTGCAAGAATTGCACCCTTTTTTATAGCTATATGATAGCATGCAATGTAGAAGAGTTATCACAGAATACTCTCATTAAGTCTTTTTTATTTTTTTGAAACATCAATAGCATGAAGGACTAGATGTCAATCTTATTTACAAAAAGTGTTTTATTTTAAATCTTGACATGGAAATTACCACCAGCAAGCGTGGCTAGACCAAATAAAGAAGGGGTGAAACACAAATACTTGGAGGAAAAAGCATGCAGTCCAGGAATGCTTGCTTCAGATAACACAGTGAAGTTGACAGAATATGTAGACAGTAGGCATTGCAAGCCTTTGGGTATGACTGAGTTCTCTATTCATCATTACTGTGTATAAAAGCAATCTGTTCTTAAAGTAGATGAAATCTTGGGCTTATGGGCTTCTCCCTAAAATCCCCCACAAAGCCAGATTTTCCCCCTCATGCAATTTTATACTGCCACAATTCTGGTGCTTTCACAGTATGTGACCCATTTTATGTGGGAGAAGGGGATAAAGAGTAACTACATCAATTAGACTGTGTTCTTAAACAAATGAAACAAACCAGGAATTTCAGGTGATCAACTGAGTCTATTCTTGGTGTTTAAATCCTCCTTAGCTTGTTAATATTGTTAATATTGGCTCTGAGGACAGCTTTACTTTTTTAATGTAGTGTACAGCAATTCCAAGCATTGTTTTTTACCAGGAAATAAAACCAGGTAAAACAGGTAAGAGTCTGTCAAAATGGGTAGATTCAGGATTGAATCATCCCTATACAAATTCTTTCTCTAGCTTCAGATATCCTCACAAAAGAAAAATATCAGCCCTTCATGACACTAAATCTTATACCAGGACTGAAATGGCAGCTTCAGGGGCAGGCAACCTATCAACAGATAGACCCAGGGCACTAAGCTTAAATATCATGAGCTATGACATCTGTCTCTAATAAGCATTCTATATTTGGTTTATATTGGAAGAAATGGAAAGTGAGACAGTAAGTATAAATAATCAAGACTTTTATGCATTTCACTAGTACTCATATGCAATCACTGAGTGGTCACATCAAGTCACACTGTTCATCCTGTTACTGAGTTACAATAAATATTTCTAGGGGATTGCAGTAAATAAAAGGAGCGTTAACTTACACTACATAGGACTTTGATTTACATATTTAAAAGTATGCAGTACATCTTGATCAGACTAAGTTTGTGTTTAAGTGTTTTTCCATTAAGTGCTTTTTTTTTTTTTGACAATCTGCCCTGTGAAATTAAAGCTGTATTTCTAAGAATCAAAATGAGAAACCAGACTTGAAAATCCTTGAAATATGAAGATGTTCACAGCTAAATGGGAACTTTCTAGCTCAGGCTCCTTGCCCACCAAATTAGATTTCATGTTAATTTTGCAGACATACAATACTTCTTAGTACTGAGAAACATCTATACTTTTATTGTAAAACCTGGGCTAGTGCATTTGCAGTATCCAACATCCTGCCATGACTTGTAAAAATAAATAAATAAAAAATAATCAACAGAAGTCTTGATGCTAACACAATTTTATAAATTGGATGTATATCTGGCTTGCCTGAAGTATAGCTGTTGCTGACATCCTTTTTTCCCTAGTCTTTCAGTTCAGTAATGGCTCAGTTCTGCATCTCTTGCATCTGTAATAAAGCCTGTTGCATGAGTGTGAGCTGGCTTCATCTCTGAGACACGCAGCTTCCATGCAGAACATGAGCTGTGTCCTGGCAGGGAGAAAAGCTGAATGCAAACAGGTTTCTGATAGCTTCAGTTCTCCATAAAACTTGGCGATCAAATCCAGCATGATTTTCATAGTCATGGTTTTCAGACTCATCCTTCTGCTTAAGAAAGGATAAATTTCTGCTTCACTTCTCTCTTTTGCCTCCATCTTCCCCCTTTGCCTTTTGTCTGTTTAAGAGCACCTGGCTCTTAAATACAGTACATCAAACATATTCTGAAGAGATCAAAGATTAAAGATTTTAAGTTACAATTAGAAAAGCTGTAATGATGATCAGCTCTTAGTTCTTGCATAATGAATAGGAAAATGGGTTACAGAAGGCTCAACTCAAGGTTTAAGCCAAGATTTGAACTGAATCATTTAACAGTGGCTTTTATATTGTGCTTTTGATATTTTTTTTTTTTTTTAAAAAAAAAGAGGAAACAGCTTGTGGTCCACCTTTTTGCACAGTGAAGGTTCAGATAATCCAGAGGGTAGGCTCAGACTTCCAGGTGCTTTACTCAACGTGGAGCATTTCAGAGTTTTGTACTTTCTTACCTAAGAGACCTTCAAACTTAAAGCCTTCTGTCAAGGCATAGTTGTGTTATTCAAGTGACTGAAATGCATTAATTAGGCACTACACTGGGGCGGAGGGAAAGACATACATTCCCCCTCCCACACACAGAGTGATTGATGGCTGAGCAAGTAAGGTGGTTATTGTGAAGTATGACTGACGTGTCTCAGTCTGTGTTGTTATCCGTACCTATATGCAAAAATATGTATTTGCTTTAAATAGCAAAGGAGAACCTGCATTGTCACAGTAAACATGATTTTAACAGGATGATGCAGCTGAATGAGCTCTTAAAGGAATTTTTCCTTGGAAAAAAAAGGAGTATGCGTTAGTGTGTTAGGTGGTTTGATATAGCAGCCAACAGACTCTTTCAGCTAGAACTTCAGCTGGTGGCAGTGCTCTGAACCTCTGCTCAGAAGGAAGGCCGTAAGACCAAGGAACTTGCAAATGATTTGAGTGTCGCTCTGCCCATGGCCAGCAGCAGGGCAGTGCTCGCCAAAGGCTTGCAGAGGAGCTAGTATCCCTGGCTGGAGGTGAGGCAGCACAGAGTGCTGGGGGGGATACCAGGGCCAGCTGATAGGAGTTAAAAACTGATCCTCAAAACTGAGCCAAGACCCATCAGTAATGGAAATAATCAGGGAGCTGTTGTCATCCCTCACCAGGAAAAAAAAAGCATCCTTTGTACTCTGAGGTATAGTAGTGTGTATGTGTCTAAGCCACCTGAGGGTTTGGTATCTGGTTTCCAGTTCTGAGATCCCTGTTTCTTTTTTAGAACTACTCAGGACTTGCATACTTGATCAGTGACACCATGAAACGACACTACCCTCTCTGCCCCCAGAACTAAAATTATTTCAGAGAATTTTGCATATGCTCTGTTTCTTGTGCTGGTAACTATTTTGGCCCTTGTTTATTGGGGAAAAAGTGCAGAGTGAGTATTTAACATGAGAAAGAATTTTTCTCCTTCATGACTTGCCAGCTATTTGCTCTTTATGTTTCTTCCCAGCTACAGCAAGAACGAAATTATGTGAGGAAATGATTTACCAACTTTCTGCTAGCATCTATATCACCTGCCAACTTAGGGAAATATTTAGAATTACAGCTCAGCTGTCCCAAGAGGAAAAACTATGCATTTCCAAAAGGAACTTTATCTGATCATTGTGCCACTCAGTTTCACTCACAATGAGGAAAACAATTCTCTGCCCAGTTTCCAAAGCATATTGCAATTTTGGTCTGAGTTTTGATAAACATAACTAGCTTATTGTGTATACAGGTTTTAAAGTGTGAGCAGCTGGCCTCTTATGGGTCCCTGCTCTGCTTAGTGTCCAGCCTTGTATATTTGCACATGGTGAACCAGAATAATCTTGGATTTACCAGGTGATCTTAAACACGTACCAGTGAAAGACACCCTTTCTGTATTGTGCAAGGAGTTTCCTGCATCTCTGTGCTAGAAAAGGACTTTCCCTGTCTTTTTTTTTTTTTTTTTTTTTTTTTTTCCCCTAGGTAATTCCCTAGTCTGCAGAGATCATCCGCTTGGTTTCAGACCATTCTCCATTACTGATTCCATGTTTCTATTCATGCATCCTATTTATTATAGATCTGAATGCAGGAAGGTAAGCACATCAACATATAAATGGTATACCTAGAAGAGTACCTCTGAAATGTAGTTTGGGGTCACCTGTGAGGCACATCATGGGTTAGTATGGGGTCCTCCATCTGCAAAAACTTACAACTTGATTGTTGTTCTGTCTGAACACTCCATAAACAGCTTAGGGCAGTTTAATAATTCTCATATTTCTCCCCATTTATGCCCATGTTATCCAGTATGATTGTGTCCCACACGGCCTCAGTCTTCACAGTATATAATGCACACGATTCAGCCTGACCTCTGGGCTGAACATAAAGGGGTATTATACTTAAATAGAGATTTTTTTTCAGGTTCAGGATACCACATTAGTTCTTTTAATTGCCTAGTGCTGAAAGAGTAGGTCAGTGCTGAGGAAAGGCGTTGAAATCATCGCTTCTTAGTTCTTTATCTTTGCTGTTGGCACTTAATCACGTGGTAGGACCCCATCACCCGCAGTGTGTGCCAGACTCCTGGTTCTTCCATGGAGGGTATGGCTGAACATTACCACAGCCTGTGTGCCTGGATTTCCTTCTTATGGAAATAAAGGGGAGAGAGAGGTGTCTCATCCCACCAAGGAATTAGGATCTGTGCAGGTGCAAACCTGACACCAAGGAAGCGCTCACAGGTTGTATGGTTTTAGACACAGCCTGTAGGGCCATGGGGAAATCAACCCAATGTATTAGTGTACCTGGGTCTTAACCCCTTTTTTTTTAATTATTTATATTTTAGTATTATACCTCAGTTTCCCTGCCTGTTTAGCATGCGTGCTAACACCTCTTTCCTATGTGTGAGATAACCTCACTATTTAAATTGCAAAGTCCTTAAATCTTCATCTAAGAAGAAAATGTTGCAGCATTTCTCAAAGAACTACCCACAGCACTGTGGGCTGTTCCTGCTTGAACATTAAGCTTTTATCTTACGCAAAATCGACACAAAAAAAGGGGAAACCTGTTCCCCCTGCAGATCCTTTCTGTTTGTTAAAGGTGCATCAGCATCCACAGCTCTGAGGGGTTGTGCACAGTAATCATCTTCATTGTGTTCAGCTAATTCTGTGCAGGGCAACTTGTTGACTAATTGCTCCTGAACTAGTTTGACATTTCTAGTGCACAGATTTAAACCCTTCAGGAATAAGGAAATTTCTGCTTTTCTTGTCTCCCAATTAATTATTTCAACAATAATAATTTCCTAGAGCTAGGAGGGGAGAAACACAACTGATCGCAGCGTGTTGTGCTCGATCAGCCCAGAATCCAAGGCAAGAATCAAAGGCTGCTCCTGACGTGGTGCTGTAGTCCTTTATTCCACCCCAAACGAAATCCCACTGTGACATGTCAGTGCAATATTTACTCTGTACTGATTGCATCTCAGGCTGCTGAGCAGAGAGCGAGGAGCTAAGAAATCCCCATGCTGATAATAACCCTCGCTTGTCAATTAAAAGGCATTAGCAATGATTGCATGTTGGAACAGTTTCGAACGAGTCAGGTTTTAGTTTAATTTTTAAACTTCACCTCCGTCTTGTGGTCGGACTAGATATTGCATGGAGATGGATTGCTCACTGTCTGTCTTGGCAGCTCTCAAGCACCAATTTTTCAGGCCTTCTCACCACACCGCTTGTAGCATGGCATAACCATCTATTGTAAATGTATATTGTTGGGTTTGCCTTTTTTCCTTAGTTTTTTAGAGGTGGCTGTGGGCAGGGGTTTTAGCCAAAAGCTTGTCCCAGTGTCATACAGTGTCCTGCAGCAAAGCTTTTTTTTTTTTTTTTTTTTTTTTTGGGTAGAAAAAAGTGTTTTTTGCAGGTAAAGCGAGGCAGACCGTCACACAGCAAGGGGAGGTTTCGTGGTGCAGCAGAGCTAACCTACTGCCTCTTTCCCACCCAGGCAGCATTCCCACTCCTCCTTATTGCCGGCTCTCAGGCACGGGGTCCCTGCCCTTTTCCTTTGCCATACCTTGGCTATTCGTGTGCTATTCATTTTTGTTATTGTAGTACTATTTTTTTTCCCCAGATTAATGAGGCACAGAAGGGAAGTGGCCCAAGTGAGCTGCCCACAGGGAGGAGGAGGGAGATAAATGCCTTTTGGCAGCAGAAAGCCATTGTATTAGTTCAGCTGCTGGATGAGGTCTCTGTTATCACAGCATCTCTCCTTGGGTCTCCGCTGCCCAGTGTTTGTTTTCCTCCAGCACAGCTCTCCATTTCCTTAGAAGCCAGTGAGTCCTCTGAGAGTTTCTGAAGGCAGAGGGAAACTTGTTTTCCCTCACTTGGGAACATCTAGCCCTGTCCTTCAATATTCCATGACTGAGCTATGGGTTAGGAAATAATGCAAGCAAAAAATCCCTTAAAAATTAAATATATCTTGTGGCTAGGTAGCCTTGTTTTAAAGAATTGCTTACAAGGCAGCCATATAAAGTATATTTTTGTTTTTATTCCACTAGCAGATGAGTTAGCACTAATGGGAATCTAATTTCTGCTACCATTCTGACCATTCTCCTTAGATAAAAACGTGCCTTTCCCTTAACAAGATGGCGTAGTCAGTAATTTGTAACTCAAGTTTAAAAAGCAATTATTTTTCCCATCAGAAAGCTTGATAATGTAGGAAAAGAAAGGATCAATTCATTTCCTGATGCTTTAATGATCCAGAAAATAAGATTTAATCAGGTCAATTTATCGTGTCCATGGGCTCTGATCCTGCACCATTAAAGTCAATGACAGTTTTGTTATTGACTTTAAGATGTGCAAGTTAAAGCTTAAATGTGAAAGGATGCCTTATAAAAGAATATTAGAATTGTGGACAACTCACAGAATTACTCATACCAAGTCTCATTAATCAAGTCACAACTGTTAAACCTTTCTATTATGGCTGTTTTCTTTGCTGGAAGATTGCAAGTAATAGCCCTGTAACTCAGTTTATATCCTAGGAAATAAACTTGGACAGTCAGTGTGAGGATGCTTATGAGGGGTTGGTGCTGAACCTGGATTTATCTCCTCATAGTGGCGTGTGACTTTATCGTTCTTCTATCATCTGTGTGTGCCTTCTGCCATACCTTTTACTGTTCTTTCACTTGTCATGGGTTTAAGTCCCTTTAGTCATATTTTTTTGCAAATTGGAGGTAATTGTCTCCCTTATAAGAAGCAGCTGTATTTCTGAGAAAGGCAACAAAGTATTTGGTTCATTAATTGCATTTTTGTTAGTGCAAACCTGGCCTTTCTCTGTCAGCATGGTAAAATGGACAAAATAAGAGGAAAGAATCTGAAATGGGGTTCTGAAAATTATGGTGTGTAGTGCAGGTGCCACAAGTAATCACTTTATCAGTACTGCTCCACACATTGTTTTGTCACGATGTTTTTAACAATACTTAAAACACTGTTCAACTTCACGTGCTCAGCTTCTGAATTTCGTAAGGCTCCTTCACCATAACTTACAAAAAGATTGCTCTGCAAGTGAGCTCCAGTGCCCGCATTGTCGTTTAATTATCCTGAAATAACAGTTTTGTTACTAATTACATAATAGTACCATCCACTCTTTACTGCAATTAAATTTGCAGCGTCTGACTATTAGGAACTGTGTTGTCATAATAAGGGTAGTTTCCTTTATTGGCTTATGCTGAGTTGCAGAATCTATAATTATATGCATGGATCATCAATTTTAGACTTGTTTGTATAATTATAACTAATGGAACATGAAAGCAATTTAGGAATAGCAGACTATAAAGTACTCTGTCTATTGTGGACTTGTAATAATTAGTAGATTAGAGGGATGATTATGAGTTAAGAAAGAGCTTCGTAATTTTGTAGTAATTTAAATATAAACAAAAAACCCACTTCATGAGCTCCGTAGTAGCTTGCCTTGCTTACAGTCAAGGGTAGTCAGATTTTCAAAGTTATTCACATGTGCATATCCAGAATGATTTTGAGTTGGTCTAGTGTGTTGATAAATTAGCACAGTAATTTCTCCCATGAGTATATTTTACGGACTGTATTCATTGTTCTGAATACAGGCATTGTTAATAGCGTTATTAAACTTACTAACAGTACATTTTATTGCTAAAAATGTGGAGGCCTATTAAATATAAAATAAACATGCATAATTTCTTGCTATTCATTTTGCATAGAAACGAACTTCTTAGTGAAAGCAAACACTTTATTTGGAAGAACTCACTCGATGCTTGGTGCAGAGGAAAACAGCCATTCTGCCATGCATCAGAAAGGTATAGAAGAAAAAAACAATGTGTGAAACTACATACACTTTAAATGGTCTCGGATCAGACCCCTGGGCTAGATTTTCTGTCTCGCCAGAGCACATGCTCTGAATTTGAGCAGGCCCTGCAGGATCAGAGCTGGGGGCTTAGCTGGGTGCATCACAAAGCTGTGCCAGCGGGTCTTGCTCCCCACCAGGGCTACCACGCTGCAACTTCTGTGGTCTTGCTGTCGCAAGCCAGCCGGTGCTGATCCTGGCTGCAGAAAGGACTTTCCCTCATCCTTGCCCAGTGCTGAAGGCAGGGACCAGGGAAGAGGTGGTGTCCTCTGCTGAGGTATGAAATGCAGGCAGCAGCTCTGCTGGTGTCACCCCAGGCAAGTTGTATGAGTCTTCGGATGTTTTTATGCATTTCCTCACAAGGATGCTGCTGTTACAAACCCCTCAGAGTGATGGTCAGCTTGTTCCTCCTGATGTGGAGTGAAGAGACCTGCCTGGGTGCTCTGGGCTCGGAAGGGAAAATGAGCTCAGCCTTCCAGGACCGATCATCTTTTTTTTTTTTTCCCCCTCATTTTTTTTCTTTTTCTTTGAGGGGTTTTGTTTGTCTGTTTTGTTTTTGTTTGGGGTTGTGTTGGTTTTGTTCCTCTTCTTATTGATTTCTGTGGCTGCCAGTTGTGGCAGATGGGTATTCAGAGCGCTTCCCCACCAAAGGGTACTGCTTGGAGCATGCCGGTATCTTTCCCCCTCGTATTCAGTCTAGTCAGCTGGTTGTTTTAGGGATCTCATAAATGGCTCTGATCATAGATGACAGGTATTTGGGACCAGATTACAAAAGTTTTAGAAGAAAGGATGGCTTCTGTAATTCCCACTTCCAGGGGCAGTGACTGGAAACAAAGCGCTTCAGGAATTTGTTTTCACCCCTAAAAAGGGATCCATCTTCTATAAGCTTTCATCAGTTTTATTTTGTTTATGTTTTGTTTCTTACCTAAAATATATGAAAGCAATAAATCTTCAAAAGACAAGCAAATTTCTTTGGATTAATATAATTTTCTACCAACGCTGAACTGAAAATTCAAAGGAGCAGAGTGAGCCGAACGCAGCAAAACCCATAGAACAGGCAAACATAGCAGCATCTCCACAACACGTGAAAGGCTGTTTGCTTGCAGTGTGATCCGTGGCTATTTTTCGCGTTGATGGTGACATTTCAAGCCTAGAGAGGTTTTTGCCCAGCCTTGGATGGCTTGGAAGTGTCACTAGTGGCTGGTGTGCGTGGTAGTTGATGTGGCACTGACATCTGGTGGCAAGAGGCAATGTGAGCGCCAGGCTGCAGTCCAGAAAGCAGGGCTGCAACAATCCTCGTGCTCTTCTCGTTCGTAGCGTTTCCATCTATTTTCCGATAAATGCGGCACGTTGGAAAAATCGTGGAAGATTTGGGACTTATTTATCCTGTGGCAGCATTAATATTAAGTAATAATTAAAAGCTGGTGTTAATAAAAGTCAAGTAGCAGTGGTTATGTGGTAATTAAAGTTTGGGGGCTGAACAAAAACTAAATGAAGATGCAAATTTCAGCTCTGTCATCTTTGCAAAGTAATTTTCAAGAAAAAAATGATTTGTATGTCCTAATAAAATTGTTAAACACTCAGCAACACAACATTTGGAAATGCTGTAAGGGAGAATTCTCTTATGCTTTTTCCCTCTTCTAGCTAGGAGTCAAAATTAAGAGGTTCATCATCTTTCTTTCCTTACCCCTGGTTTTATCCTCCCCTTTTCTGCCTCCAGTGGGAGTTTCAGGTTTGCAGCTGGCTGTTGTCAGCGCCCTTTGATGGTTCCGATCACAGTGCCAAAACCAAGAGCTTAAAATCGTGGGACATCCCCTAAGAGACCCTGAAACTTCCTGAGGTGTTTTTAAATTAAATTTGCTAGTGCTTTCTATTGACACTCTAAAGTTTGAGATGTGAGGGCTCACATTTTCAAGGCTGGCTGTACAGTTCCAAAGACTAAGGGTTTGATTTCTGTACTTTCATTTTTTTTTCTTCGATAAAATCTGGTCCTGATGTGCTCACCTGGTTTCATGAGCTGGGATATTACTTACAGCCCGAATATAAAAGGGACTCTTATTAGCATCTCACTTTTCTTGAGTGTATGCATTAAGATATTTCAAGAAATTATTCACAGGATGATGTTTCTTTTTATTAGTCTCGATAAGCAATAGCTTAACCTCTCTGTGAACTTGACAGATTTTGATGAGGGAAAGAAAAGCTGTTTCTTGGCAGGCAGAGCTTGTAATTCCTTGATATCGGCTAGAGGGCAACATCTGTTAAATAATATCCTTTTCCTTGTGACAAAGGCTAAGGTCTGTAACAGATACAGTCAGGAAGCACATAATAATTACATACGGAATTTCTGTGTTTGTAGGAGGTAAATAATAAGTGACACTGAGATGCACAGAAAGCGGAAGAACAGCAATGGTCGGAGACGCTGATTGTATTTAGATAAGATGCTAGCTTATAGCTTCACATAGGCAAGTGTTCACCTGGTGGGTGTATGCACAGACAAGTGTTTAACTCCATCAGACAGAGTGCAAACGGACCGTGAGGGTCAAATTCTGCCCAAATCCCCTCTCCGTGCCACAGACGTCGCAGTTACACTGCTGTGCTGCTGCTGCTTGGTGAAGCCAGGTGACTAAATAGCAAAGTCTTTTGCAGAAATTGAGTCTCTTTGCACTGGGTCTCGTAGTAGTTTGAAGGAGTAAAATAATTGATTGTAAATGGTTCTAATGGTTAAAGTAGGACACCAGAAAATACCTGTTCTGTGCAAGTAAAAAGGTGTTTTGTGTTTATTGGCCAACCTGTAGAGAGAAAAAGGATTTGTAGCCAGGTTTAGCAAAAGTATAGGTCTGATTACAAGTTCAAGATCGAAATAAAAAAGACTGCAAGTCTCTTCACAGTTCATAAACTTTACACACAGTAGGGCACAATAAATGCATGTTAGGTAATGTACTTAATGGTCAAAGATGCTTATAAAGATAGAAAATTATCTTATGCCAAGCCTGTTCTTATGTTCAGGTGATTTCAGCAGTTACAGTACGGCAGATTACCTTCCTACTCATGCTGAACTCCAGTGCATTTCACTTTAGGAGAAACTCATAGATGAGAAATTTCTTTGCAGTCATTAGATAGCATTGCTTTTATAATATTTGATAATTTATGAAATTCAGGAACACAGATTCACATAGTTGTTCTAGGACAAGCTCACGTGCTGGCAGGTGGTTAGTATACCCATCAGGAACATACATTTTATGAACACTAAACTGGATTTGCAAGAAAGAAATTCACTGTGGAAATAATTCAAGAGAGAAATGGTAGAAATAATTCAGTTTCTTTTATTAAAAAACATTTATCACCACCATATCCTTTTAAAAATAGTATATGCGTGGGTGTATTTAGCAGAGCATGAATTTTATAAAATGCAAAACAGGCACAGACATAAGCAAGTGAGTTCTTTTACTTACCCGAGTAGCCCAATTGAATTCTTTACAGGATGCAGGCCTTGGGGAGTGTGATGAGTGTTTTAATTAGTTTTAAACTATCATATTCAGTCAAGCACTGTGCATTTTTAAACTGCTACTTTCATTCCACTTCTAGGAAGGCTGTTTCAGATCTTTTTATCATTAGTCGTTTATGAGACTTTGGAGTTCTGGATTCAGTGTGAAGCAAATCTCTTTAATTGACGTGACCATGCTCTAAAACTAAATGATTAGTCTCAAAGTCGAACCTTAAACTTAAACTCATTCTACAAGAAGGAAGAGCCATTAGATATGTCTGAGCAGAAATTTTAATTGGGATATGGTTCATCTGCAAAGCAACCAGAGTCCATTCCATTTATCCCTATGATAAGAAGCTCTAAAAGGCATACATGATAGAACAGTGGGGGGAAAAAAAAAGGAAATGTACTCATAGCAATTAATTTTACTTTGCTCAACAAATTTTTGAATCAGAGCTGCTATGGGACAACCAAAATGTTTGGGGTTTTTTTTATAACTTCATTTACTGAGCAACTGTCGAAGTAAAATAACAACATATTAATCTCTTACAGTTGTACTAAATAAGCTTAGACCAATTTAAAGGGATGAAAAAAGGATAAAGGCTCATGCCTATGTTGTGATTTTTTTATTAGCCACAAAGAAAAATACATAAATTACAGCTTTCTTGACTTTCTGTATGGAAGCAGCACGCTTGCAAGCAAAGAAGCTAGTTTGGGCTGTATTTTTTTGCTGTGTTAAGCAGGTTTGAATTTTGCTGAGGCTATAAAGCCAGTGGGGGCAAAGTCTGATTCTTATTTGGATACAGGGGCTCCACTAGAGGCTCCCCACCACCCTCCTCGCCACAAGATTCTTAGAGGATCTGGAGCAGGTTCTGTGTGCAAGATTAGACCGTAGCTGTGTGGGGACAAGCAGCCCAGCACCCCCACAGACCTGCTGGCTTCCTTCGTTAGTGTGTTAGCTCTTCAGCCCTGCTGCGTGGCATCCCTTGGGGCAGCTCTGGGTCCTGGAAATAACCTCTCACTGAAATGATCCAGACACATCACGTCTCTTAGTCCACTGTTGTGCTTGTTCACAGATTCAAAAAAATGCACTGGACACCTGAGGTCAGTTTTGATATTCTCCTCTGAAACCTGAGGTCAGTTTTGATATTCTCCTCTGAAACTGCATTGGCAAAATGCTTACTTCTTTAAGAAGCATGAAGTTAATCTTAAAAATCACTTAGTCTGCCTTTTTCACAAAATGTTTGTCTAGTGGATTCCAGGAAAAAAGTCTTTCGAGGGAGTCTCTCCTTGTTAAACAAGAACAGTCATGGAATCTTGAAGCATGATATCTTACAGGTTTTAAAAGGGGTTTTGGTTTTGTTTTGTTTTTTTCCTTCATATTTATAACAAATTTAAAGAGAAAGTGCAGATGCTTTAAAACTAATTTGCTATTTAAGAGAAAACAAGATACAGCTGTTTTTCTTTACCTGGTAGACAGCATCGCCATGCCTAAGTCTTTGGACTAACATATGGTTATCAGCCTTCGGTCTTTATTAATTGCAGCGGTAATATTATGATAAAATATAGAAGTTCTGGCAAAATGGAGCCTTTTGAAGTAGCCCTAGTGCAAGCACTGCCCTTGCCTTAAAAAGTTTACAATCTAAATAGACAAGGTGGCCAAGGAGGTGAAGTGCTTGCTGAGGGGAAGGTAAAGTAACTTGCACAAAATCACCCAGCCCATTTATAATGGAGCTAAAAATGTACTTCTCGGTGCCCTCAGAACTAGGTGAAGGTTTTCTAGCCAGTGACAGATTTAAGGTTTGCTGTTTCACAGTCCTGATTTAATCTCAGGATTCACAACACTGCAGTAAAATTTATAGTGATTGCTTCTTACCCCTGGAAGGACTTAAGGTATCGGATCTGAAAACTGCAGGAATTTATATATGGGAAAGCTGCACTGGGTCACTTTTAGGTGATTCTAAAATTGTATCAGTCAATTTTTGACCTAGTACATAAAACAGGATGAGTAATTTCCTCCCCCAAAACTCTTAAGCCACTTTGGGCTTTCTGTATATGTGAAATATCCAGTACATGATGGTATGCCTGTGGGCTAAATGTTTTACTGACTTTTGTTAAAAGAAATACACAGTGAAAGCATCCCAGGCTCATGACTTCACGATAGACTAGTGATAAGCTCTCTAGCAAAATGGTTTCTTTTTTTCTACCTGCAAATGCCGATTCATCAGAATTACAGTGTTCTTTGGAAAGAATTCAAAACAGACAAGAAAGCAAGCAAACTTCTGCTGCAAATCTCTCTGGTTTCCTTTGCATGGTTTCTTGGCATCCTGTGGTCTGTCTTTTAAAGGAGGGGAGAGTGCGGGGCGCTGGCAGTGCTGCTTCCCCTGCTCCCGGGCAGGCACCACCTCTGTTAGTACCATGCAGGCAACGGGTGGACACCCTGGCTGGGGGTAGAGGGGTGTCACTTGCCTATAAATGTGTCTGTAGACAAGAGGATACAGATGGGCACAGCAAGATTCTGGCCTGAGATCCTTTTTTTGGTTTTCCTGAGTCACCTGCGTTCAGTAATGCAGAACGCCTTCAATGCTTCTTTTTTGTGTGGATTGTGCGTTGGGAGAATGAAATGCTGGGTTTTTTTCCTTCCATGGCACAACAAAAACATATGTAAGAAACCTCCACAAGTTGAAATTAGCTTTTCCCTCCCTGTACCTGCTGGGGCTCTACTCAGTGATGAACTTCCATGTTAGAACTAGAGGAAGAGATGGCACTCCAATATGCTTCACTCAGATGCAATTCTGATAAATGTTGGCTGGGGGAAGACTTTCGGTGTAAAAGATGCTCAGCATTGGGAAGGTCTGGGTCTTACTGCCAACCACAGACCAATGCAGACTTCTGGAGAACCCAAAGTCTCCAGGGTGAGGCCCAGATGTTTCATGCTGGCTGTGGAAGGAGCTGAAGTACAGGCATTGTGGAGCACAGCTAGACAGCATTATGTCCTAATGAGCCTGTCTGAAGTCCTGACCAAAAGGTCATAAAGGCTTGCTGAGACCAAGGCTAAAGTTTGCAGTGCTGCAGAGACTTCAAGATAAAAGAAGCCAGGTTTCTGCTGCTGTGAGCTCTCCATACCCTGCTATGGACTTACATTAACCTCTCTTCCTTCTTAACTGGACAATCTACCCTATGCCTCTTTGAGGCACAGTACAGAACCTGAAACCTTTTTGATGTGGTTTTCTTTGTAGTCCCTTAATTTTATTTCTCTTTGAATGAAAAGGTAGAGGCATGTTTTTTCTTTATCTATTTTTCCTCTCCCAGGTACTGTGGTATGATAATTTTCTATTTCACAGTTTTGGCAACCACCCTGGAATATGTATCATTTCTGCTGTTAAGAAAAAAATAAATCTCTTTTATTTGTAACAAAGTGATCTTGTAGCAATAAGGTAAGTACAAGGATTCATAAGGCTGAAGTTTTTCTGCGATGGAAGGGAAGTGACTTTTAGGGTTGATGTGGTTGCAGAAGCAACCTCATCGAGCACAGAGCTCCAGGTTCTCAGTAGCAAATGTATAGAAGAGGGTGGAGGTTGGGAGCTGGGGCCATAAACAAATTTGTGTTTTGCCAAAAGGACAAATAACTCACCACTCTTTTTTGACTTTTGAGTGTTCTTGAAGGGCTGCTTTAAAGGATTTGAGAGTCTGTTTTCCTGTTGTGGCTGAGTGTGTGTCAAGGTTGCCAGGCAAGATCCTTCTCTAAGACAAGACCTCAAAGGCCAAGTCCTTATCTTCATGGTTAGAGATGTTACTGATTTCTAAAACAGGAGTTCTGTACATCTCAAATTCTTGTTTTGTTTGATTTGTCTGGTTGGTTGGTTTAATTTGACTTCACTCTTGCCTTAATAATTGTGGCTTCTTTCTTTGGTCATAGGCTGGGATTCAACCTGGGAGGGCTGGTGCACGAGGAGCTTTGATCTGTTCAGTAGCAGCTACTGGTGCCTCACACAGTTCTACATTGTGTGAAAAAACCCTTCAGAGTAGAATGAAATGCTGTGGAGATCCCTGCAGAGAGGTTCCTACATCTCCTTGCACCTCCTATAGAGGTGTGACCTTTTTTCATTGACTTTTTGGGAATTGTTCATATGTGTTGTCATTGATTTGTGGTGTATTAGACATAAGCTCTGCAGCTGAATTTAGCTGAGTGGCTATTTTTGTGCAAGTTTAGTTTAAGTTTGGAATATTTTTTTATTTCTTTGAGTAAATGTAAGAAACCAGAAACCTTAGTGTTACCAGTAAGAGAACACTTGGGGTTTTTTTGCTTGTTTGTTTGACTGGGAACATTATTTCTTTAAATTTGAGATTAGAGAAGTGAAAAGGCTGCTAATTATCTGGATATAGAAGACAGGATGGTCTCATTGCATTGTAAAGTTAGCTTTATGGACAAATCAATCAAGTGTGAGTATTGGTCAATTAGTCAGCTTTGACATTTTCCCAAGTCTTGTGCTGATCGTGAGGGTGATCCTTGGTGTGATGAGCAGGGGCCCACTGATGCTGGAGCAATAAATGCTTTTTGATACAGTATTTCAAAGGAGTCACGGTAGCAGGCTGTGGATTGTGCTTTGTCTGATTTACATAGCAGGTAAGGGATGTCGGGTGGCGTAGAATCATTGAACCATAGAATGGTTTGTGTTGGAATGGACCTTCAAGGTCATCTAGTCCAACCCCTGCAGTGAGCAGGGACATCTTCAGCTAGATCAGGTTGCTCAGCCCTTTCCAACCTGACCTTGAATGTTTCCAGGGATGGGGCATCTACCACCTCTCTGGGCAACCTGTGCCAGTGTTTCACCACCCTCATCATAAAAAGCTTCTTCCTTATATTTAGTCTAAATCTGCCCTCTTTTAGTTTAAAGCCATTACCCCTTGTCCTATCGCTGCAGGCCCTACAAAGAAGTCTGTCCCCATCCTTCTTACAAGCCCCATTAAGTACTGAACGGCTGCAGTACGGTCTCCCCGGAGCCTTCTCCTCTCCAGGCTGAACAGCCCCAGCTCTCTCAGCCTTTCCCCACAGGAGAGGTGTCCATCCCTCTGGCCATTTCCGTGGTCCCTCCTCCGGACCCGCTCCAACAGGTCCGTGTGTTTCCTGTGCTGAGGACGCCAGAGCTGGACGCAGCCACTCCAGGTGGGGTCTCACCCGAGCGGAGTGGAGGGGCACAATCCCCTCCCTCGCCCTGCTGGCCACGCTGCTGCTGCTGCAGCCCAGGACACGGGTGGCTGGCTGGGCTGCAAGCGCGCATTGCCGGCTCATGTCCAGCTTTTCATCCACCAGTACCCTCCAGTCCTTCTCTGCAGGGCTGCTCTCCACCTCTTCACCCCCCAGCCTGTATCGATACCGGGGGTTCATACAATTTAAAGAGTGTGGCTGCAAATCTCAAAGGGTAACAGATCAAAGGAAAACATGTTAGAGCCGGACAAGAGAGGAACATCACCTCCCATTAGCTCTAGTGGCGTTCCCAAAAGCAGTACTCGATGTCCTTGAGGTGGTCCCCAAATGCATGAGGAGATGACATTTCTTTGTAAAGTTGATACCTCCAGCATGGATTACATCATCTACCTTGCATTAATCTTAAGCAAGCTTTTGGTATTGTGTCAGGGCTTTGTATTTACTGGGGAAAAAATTTTATGTGTTTCTTTGAACATTACTTCTGAAGCGTACAAATGGGTTTTTTCATTAACTCTGTGGAAGTACTGCAAGTCTGTGCTCTCTCAGACGTTAAATAAAAAAAAAAGCATTTATCTGAAAAGTTAGAAAGCAGAGATGTATTAAAGATGTTGCAGGAACTCTGAAAGATCAAAAGTTTCATTTTCTTCTTCGTATTGGCAATTGCTGGCTCAGCCTCTTTCACCTGTTGTCTTCAGGATTTACTCTTTCTTTTTTTTAACATTTTTCCATCTCTTTCACAATCCATGGCACATGGCTGAACAGGGTTTGTTGAATGATTATTAGTTTTGATGTCCTTATGGTAATTTAAGGAAGTCTTGTATAGTTTCCTGCTTTTTCTTCTTTGCTCATATAGTAAATTACAGTAAGTGGCAGTATGCTTATTCCTTTCATAGATGAGCCTTTCAGATGGCCCTTTGGTGGGCATTAAGATGAAAAGTACATGCTTAATGTTACACTGAATGTAGCAGAGATTACTTATAAGCATTTTATTGTGTTTTCTTAGGCATAATCCCTACAGCTAGAGGCGCATAAACTGAAAATAGCAAGAAGTGTACTAGGATGTAGATTTTGCTTGAAGGAATTGAAGCCAACTAAGTAAGGTGACAGAAGAGCCTGCAGGCATATTTCAAAACCCCACTTACGTACCTTTTCCTTCTGCATATGGATTCAGGTCTGGGATCAGACCCGGCTTCTGGAATTATGTATGAGTCAAATCCACACTTCCAGAAACTAGAGTTCGGATCCAGCCCTTTGAGTTTGTAACAAACTCAGGCAGTGCAGTGCTCAATTGCATTTCCATTCATTACATCTATTCCAAAGGCAAGACTCTCCCACAGAGTGGCTTTCCAAAATCTCCCTTTTGTAGTGTTGAGATGCCTGTTTTTGTCCAGTTGATGGTTGCCGGCTTTTGGTACTGGGGGGGGGGGGAAGCTTCTGTTCATGAATTTGCTAGAAGGAAGAAAAAACAATTGTTTGCATAAACACTCCTTGCCGACAGTCTGTCTGTCCCTGGGTACTTTCTTTTGTTTAAGAAGTTCAGAGCGGTTGGAGTGAGGCACCTGCTGCGCACGTCTCCTGGCAGTCTTCTTAAATGGGCGGTCAGAAAAGATTATTCCTTTGGTTTCTTTCAGTCCTTAAAAAACCCAAAAGAATTATAACATCTAAGGTGTTTTGCTGCTGCACCCACCTGATTCCAGCTCTGTGAAACACTGACCCTCTCAATACTCACAGCTCTTTGTCAGGTCACTCAGGCCAGGATTCACAAACACTTATTTCTCCCCGGGGGCATGAGAAGTAGGCAGGTGCTGAATGTTAAGGGTTTGCCTGAGCGCCAAACTAAGCACAGAACTTAAAACCCTGTATTTTGAGGTTTATTTGTCTCTGCAACTTCCTAAACCCTCAGGAACCAGCCCGCCCTAACACACAAGGGGGGGTGCTTCGCGGGCATGTGTTGTGCAGCTCTCCTCCCTGTTGTGCAGTCAGGGTGTAAGGGAAGACCCAGGGAACTGCAGACTTGTTAGTCTAACTTCAGTTCCTGGCAAAATTATTATGGAGAAAATTATGCTGGGTACTATTGCAAGGCATTTAAAGAATAATGCAATCATCGGGCACAGTAGTCATGGGCTCACAAAAGGAAAGACCTGTCTATCTAATTTGATTAGATAGACCCACAGTAAGGTCACCTGCTTGGTGCGTGAAGGGGTGGTGGTTACAGTGTTCTGGACTGTAGTAAGGCTTTTGGTACTGTCCCTCACAGCATCCTTCTGGACAAGCTGTCCAGCTGTGGATGAGCAGGTACGTGGTGTGCTGGGTGAAGAACTGACGGAACGGCTGGGTGCAAGGGGGCTACGTCTGGCTGGCGACCAGTCACCAGCAGTGTTCCTCAGGGCTCAGTGGTAGGGCCAGTGCTGGTCAATGTATTTCTTAATGGTCTGGATGCAGGAGCCAAATTCACCACTAACGAGTTTGATGATACCAAACTGGGAGGTGCTGTTGGCTCTCCTGAGGAACAGGAGGACTTGCAGATTTATCTAGAGGGATTGGAGCATTGAGCTGTGATTAATGGGATGGAATTTAACAAGTCCAAGTGCTAGATTCTGCAGCTGGGATGGGTAATGCCAGGCACAGGTATAAACTGGGAGAGGAGTGCTGGAGAGCAGCCCTGCAGCAGGGGGTGGGGGTGCTGGCTGGCAGCAGGCTCAGTGCGAGTCAGCAGTGCCCTGGCAGCCCAGGGGGCAAACCGTGTCCTGGGGTGCAGCCGACACAGCGTAACCAGCCGGTCCGAAGAGGTGGTTCTCCTGCTGTACCCAGCGTCGGTGCGGCCTCGCCTCGGGTGCTGTGGGCAGCTCTGGGCCCCGCAGCATGAGGAGGATGTGAAGGTCCTCGAGTGCATCCAGAGGAGGGCAACAAAGCTGGTGATGGGGCTGGAAGGCACGTCCTGTGAGGAGTGGCTGAGGACACTGGGTTCGTCTGGTCTGGAGAGGAGGAGGTTGAGGGGTGACCTCGTTACTCTCTACAGCTTCCTGGGAAGCGGAGAGGGAAGTGCTGATCTCTCCCGGACCCAGTGAGAGGACACGTGGCTCAAAGCTGCATCAGTCAGAGGAGGGTTCAGACCTGACATAAAGAAGCATTTCATCAGTGAGAGGGTGGTCAGACACTGGAACAGGCTTTCTGGAGAGGTGGTTGATGCCCTGAGCCTGCTGAGTAATTAAGAGGCATTTGGACAATGCCCATATTACCATGCTTTAGCTTTTGGTCAGCCCTGAGCTGGTCAGACAGTTGGACTAGGTGATTGTTGTAGGTCTCTTCCAACTGAAATAGTCTATTCTATTCTGTCACTAGGAATAGCATGAAAGTCTATTCTGTTCGTCTTCAAGAGAGCTGTACTAGGCAAAATGTGGGCCCTGCATGATATTTTCTTTACTCTGTATTGGCCATTTAGTTTCCCATTCTCATCTGTTCCCAGTAGTTTGCATTCTGAAGTATACCATTTTCACCTGGGTTGCGTTACCCCTATCTAAAACTGAGAGCACCTTTCTTCAGCTGCTTTGTTTTACCCTTGATCCCATTTAAAACCTCCCTTGTTTAACTTGCAGCAAATTCTAAAAATATGTGTATCTTGAAAAGATGTGAGAGAGACGGCTATTTGAAAACTACCAGTGGTGGTATTTGAGATGCTTCAGATGACCCCTACATCCACCTCCGCACCAAAGCCAGGCAATATATTTGTTGTGGTAATGCTGCTTTGCCATTCCCTCTCCCGCCCACTCACTACCTTGATAGCCCAAAATTTGGTGGAACTATTTGCAAGCCAAGGTGAGATAATCAAACCCAGGTTTTTACATAGGCAGTTCCAGACTTTAAATGAGATGAGAACAAATTAGTCTGGCCTATGGTTAGTTTCACTGTTATGGTAATGTGGATTTTCTTGAACTCCTTCTCATTACAGGGAGCTTTTATAATAAATGTATTCAGCAAAGACACCATGCAAGTCAGTAGATCTACAAAGGGTTAAATTTGGCTCCCAGCTGCTGGCCTGAATTCCTAGCCAAGGTATGGAGAATACCCACAGAATAATGAATTCTCCATCTGGCTTGAGCTCCTTTTCTACCATTGTTTTTAGATTTGACTTTGAAGCCAAACCTCATCATGTTTGCTTCTTCCTCCTGTTCTGTCCAACTTGCTCACTCCTTGTGTCTACAGCCTATCTTTTTAGAGTGGTCACAGAGCTATTGATCACATTTGACAACCTTCTCTCAAAGGATACAGAGGACCAGCAGTTCTCGTTCTCCTGCTTTTGTTATGGCTCTGGCTACAGCATCCAGATTGATTGGTTGGGGGAGACTCATACATCGTCAAGCCAAGCAACTCTACCTGTACTTCTGCCCTAATATAGCTGTCTGTGTATTAAAAAGCATGTCATGCACGTTTATGGTTGAACTATGTACTTAATCCTCACATAGATGCATAGTTACTTCTCCCAGAATCGCGTGGCACTTCAATATAGAGAGCTACTGCCTTCCTCGTTGGGAAGGATTTGGACCAAGCTTGCATTTTTAAGGACTACTAGAATACGCGATAGTGAAAGTAACTAGTTTGGAAGTGAGACTGCTTGTACAAATGGTGTGTGCCGTACAGAATTTATACTTTGCATGGTCTGCTACGGCACAGCATGCAAATGCCTTCTGCACAGTATCGTGTCTCTGAACGGATAGCTGAAACAGCGCGAGACTGTGGAAAGTTTCATTTCTATTCATTTATACTACCCTTTGCAGGAAGGTCTTTGCTAAATTAGTTTTACTCAAGCACTGCCTAATAGCGGTGGGAATGGGGCTGCAGTGCGGGAGGTGCTGCACGGAGAGCCAGCGAGCAGGGAGCACCGCCAAACCCCGTCCCAGTCACCAGCCCTGTAACAGCACTTCAGTGTGGACTTCTTAAAAATGATGGATTATTCATGAATAATTAAGACGTGGGTCTGAAAACATGTTAGCTGTCAATACTCTGGTTTTGGGCCTTAGCTTTCCCTGTGGCTTTAGCCAAATAATTTTACTATCCTACCTCAGTGGGCTATCTCTAAAAGGAGTGTTAATAAGGATTCAGAGGAGTGTTGCAAGGATTAATTGGTTACTCCTTCTGTTGAATGTTTTGGAAAATGAAAAGATGCTGTATAAGTATTGCAGTTGTTTCCAAAGCTTTTTTGTTTTGTGAATTTTCTCTGAAATATAGCATTTTAATGCTGGGAATATTTATATTATGGACTTCTTTTTCCTTTTTGTTTTCTAACATACACTTAAGTTGATACGTGGAACGCTACATGATATGAACTGTATCAGTAAGCTGCTCAAAGTATTGCAAGCAAAAGACTGAATTGAGAAACTCCCTCGCTATCTTATAGTCCCCTGAAATGCCTCATTACTTAGCGATACTTAATCAAATTTAATCTGCAGTAAATCTCTCTGTGTCATTAAAATTCTGCTAGGCATTACTTTCACATTATTTCTAGGGAATTTGAAGTAGACAAGCTTTTAGATTTTTTTGTTTTTTTAAACATTATACTGAGGAAAGCCAAAGTAATTTGATGGACTTGCTTCACAGAGATACAGCATTAAAAATAAGTCTGTCTAGCAAAACTGGGGTAAAGTATTGCTGTCTCCATTTCACATATATGTTCTGCTTGACACCAGATTGTTTTGCCCATTTTCCCCTTAGGTATGTCCTAACGGTTTTTTAGCATTTTGATTAAATGGGTTTTATTTTTTGTGTTTATCTCTGCCATGCAGAAACAAAAGACAGTTGGTTTGGACACACTGTACTGAGTTCAGTGAACCCAGTGGAGCCGCACTAAGGATGATGGCTCCCCAAAATGTTCAGCCTTTCTGTGTGGAGCACAGCATGAAACTTCATTCTACGCTGTCGTTTCTCATGGAACCCCAGCTCCCAAAGTCAAGTGAAGGTGCCAGAATCGCAGCTGTTTGATGAGGTTTATTTTTAAGGCACAAAAAGTAAAAAAAAAAGAAACAAAACAACAAAACAAACAAAAAAAAACCCAGACAAAAAACCCACAAACAAAAAAAACTCCAAACAAAAACTAACAACAAAACCCAACAAAAACAAACAAATAAAAGAACACCAATAAACAAAAAAAGCAATTGCACATAGTGAAGATGTTGCTTCCCTAACTGCTCAGAAAATACTCAGTAGTGCTAGTCCATTTGACTTGCTGCTTCTTCTTCAGCTAGTGATTTACAGGGGGCAGCTGTGGTACATGCTGCTGTCTTTTTCATGAGACAGGTAATAGATTTTGATTCAGATCCCCGTTATATGGATTTCACTCTGGTTTTAAGCTCCCCCTTTTCTCTTTATTGTAAAGGTTTCTGTGCCAAAGCAAGATACAAAGTTAAACAAGTGCTATGTGTTCCTCCCAGAGGTCAATAGTTTTAGGACAGCAAAATCGCAGAAATCGGTGTATTTGTCAGCTTCCTGCTTTAAGCCTTTTCATACGTGCCACTTTTCATTTGGAGTCCAACACCAAATCCATCCCATCGCTGAGTCCCCCCTGAATTTGGGAACTCCCACATCACTCCTGCAATGGAAGCAGACTTCAGTAGCATTTTGTTTTTTCCATTTTCATTGCAAATGTGAATTTCCTGTAGGTTTCCTTGCGCATGCTTTGCAGAAAGTAAGTGGAGTGGATAAGGAAGAGGCAGATTGCTGGAGAGATGAGAGTGTCAGGGTGGTGGTGTACCTAAAGCAGAAAGGTTTTTGGAGAGGAAAAAGGTGCAGAAACCACAAGAGACAGCTGTCTGCTGGGAAATCAACGTACATTTCTATCGCTCTGACCGCAAACATGACCAGCTCAGAATAAGCAAAAAGGTCATGTAAATGGCAGGGGCAGGTATGCACTTTTCCCTTCCATAGCACCTCCTTTTCCTGAGCTTGCTTTCCAGTGCACTGATGTCTGGTGGTCACAGCCATCAGCCGCCCCTCGGCTCCCTCCTCACTAGAGGATGGCCGTACAGAGTGCTCCGGCTGCACTTGGGAAAGCTGAAAGATTTAAATTTGAAAATGCTCCGGGCTGAATCGGATCAGAAGGAAAGTTTCAGAGGGTCAGGTACCACAGCCCAGAGGAGGGGCAAAGTGCAGAGGAGCTGCCCCTTCCCGCTGTGGGTGCTTGCACCTTCGCTAGTGCCTCCTCCAGCAAGATTCCGGTCTTTGGCTGGCTCTTGGATACGTTCTGGCAGCACCAGTAATACCCCTGGCTGTAAAGAGAATTATAAATAGTGTTGTGCAGGGACTTGAGTAGAGGTAAGGCTGCTGGTAGCAATATGTATTTGGTGTGGGGAATGGGGGAAGGGACATTCTGGGAAAAGAAAATGGAACAATTACACAAATTAATCTGTAAAATAAGTGAATTGGTAAAAATGAAACTGGCTACCTCATTACGCAACTTAAATAGAAAGGATACAATTAATAAGCAAAACTGTGATCAGGGAAGCAATAGTACAAGCAATTTGTGAAAGAAGTTGAATGTCAGCCAGAAGCTATCTATCAACTGAAGCAAGCGTGGTCCTGAGGGGCAAGGGGAACCTAAAGAGTATGCCCAGCTGCATGGGGACAGGCAGGGCATGACAGCATTCACTGGGGCTGGAGGTCTTTTCACTGGGGCTCACATCCTAGCACCACGCCTGGCCGTGCTGATGGACTCCTGCGGCTGTGGGCTGGACATCCAGTTACGGTCAGATGTACCCCAGCCATGAATGCAAGTGCTCCTTAAGTTTGGGCAGGGGGAAGAACCGGCTTGGGCTCGGTTCTAAATCAGACACAAACTCCATGGTTGATCCCACCATGGTGAAGGCCCGGAGGTTTGTGTGCTGTGCTTGCATTTATAGACAACTCCATGTTAATTTTATTGTGTTCTGCTGTCGTGGTTTAACACCAGCCAGCAACCAAGCAGCACGCAGCTGGTCGCTTGCTCCCCCCAACCTGGGGAGGGGACGAGAATCGGAAAGGAATGGAAAACTCGAGGGTTGAGATAAGAACAATTTCATAATTTAAAACGGAACAAAAATGAAAGGACAATAATAATAATGCAACAACAACAAGTTATAACAGAAAGGTGGGGGAAAGGATAAAATCCGAAGCAAAGGGAGAAAGAAAAACAAGTGAGGCACAATCCAACTGCTCACCACCTGCTGACTGGTGCCCAGCCGGTCCCTGAGCAATGATCGGCACAGCCTGGCCAACCCCCCCAGTTTATATACCCAGCATGATGTCCCGTGGTATGGAATACCTCCTTGGCTGCTTCAGGTCAGCTGTCCTGGCTGTGTCCCCTCCCAAACCCTTGTGTCCCTCCAGCCCTCTCGCTGGCAGGGCCCAAGAAACTGAGAAGTCCTTGACTTAGTATAAATATTACCTGGTAACAACTAAAAACATCAGTGTGTTATCAACATTATTCTCACACCAAAGCCAAAACACAGCACTGCACCAGCTACTAAGAAGAAAATTAACTCCATCCCAGCCAAACCCAGGACATCTGCCCAATAAAGACATTCCAGAGCATTGTGAGGGAGCTGGTCTAACCAAAAATCGCAGCTCCAAATATTTTTATCCGGTCACTTTAAACTTCATGAAACCCCCAAATGTTCTCCTGGTTGTTAACAACTTTGAACCTTGGGGAAGACTCGTATGGGACTCGAATCTGAATTTAAAAGTTTCAACTTTTTTTATACTATGGAAACTTCTGGTTCCCCCAAATCTGATAAACTCACGTTTATACGTATCGTCTTCTCCCCAGCAGCCATTTGTTTACGAAGGTCATGTTGCAGCCTGTTTGCCTGCTTATTTCAAACTTCAGATGCTAATGTGTTCCTTTCTAACTTAGGTGAGGTTTACACTACTACATAACTCACTTTGTCTGTGACAGCAAGCCCTGCGTGAGTGCAGACTGGGAGCCTTGTAAACTGCTAATTGCACAAAGATAGTAGTTCCTCCTCATCCTCTGGTTTTATTTATCTCCCCACCCCATATGATTTCCAGATCAAAACCCTGAAGAGCTTAGCAGGTTTGAATCCTCTAATTGTGCTGCTGCAGCCATGTGACTGCCTGGCTGAGTAATTCCCTGCAGAAGGAGTCAAACTGCATGTTACAAAGCTCAACAAACAGTGTTTAAAACATGAACGAGTGGCGGTAGTATACAATACCCATGCCACTGCCTGAAACCTCCTCCTACCGCTGCAGCTGCATGGAGGCTTGATTTATGGTGGCAAGCCTAGCGATCTGAAGGGAAGAGCATGGCTGGGGAGGGAAGGCTAGCTGGACCTTGGCTTGTTTTGTCTCCCCTTTGACCACCCTCTGTCTCCAAAACTGGTTTCATCTATCATCTGTCAGAATGAATGGTTCCTTGGAGGTCTCAGTGACGAGGTAGGAATCCATGCCTTGTGGAGGTAAGGAGCAGTCACCTTCCCCGCCGCTGGGGAGCCTAAATCTGTTCTTGCTGTTTTGCAGTGGTGTAAGAATGAAAAGGAGAGAGTAGCTGGCATAAAACATGCAGGGATCTGCTAAAGACCTTCTTTATTTGTAGGTAATATATGGGAGGGGGGTAAAGGGCAGATAAAACCCAATTGTTCCCATTTTACAAAAAGCATCACGCTGTTTTCGGGACGGTTAATTGCATTGATTGTTCCGACCTCTGTATCTTCCTTTCATATGGGAGCTCGTCATTGAATTGCAACTTGTTTTTTGACTGGCTGACGGCAGAGGAGAAGGGGCTGTCTGGCACGGCGAGGCTGGATGGGTGTGTGTAGCGTGTGCGTTTTCAGAGCACAACACTTGGGAAGGCTGTTGCTCACTTGCCGAAAGCACAGCTGTTGCAGAGCGAGGGAGGGAGCCTGGCAGCAGTCTCGTAATCTCTATCAGGTAGGCAAATGCTCAAACCATATGCTTATTCCCGACTAATTTTATTTCTCAAAGTGGTGGCGTTATTAGCGGGTAGCGCTTGGGTTCACAGAGTCCTCTTTTCTGCTCGTGGCAGTCAGACGGGGTTGATGATAGCAGCTGGGCGTGTTTGCCCAGAAGCTGGTATGTATAAATGAGGAGATCAATAGCTGTGCTAAAAATCACTGAGCCATCTGGGATTTACAGATAGAGGATTGACTTGCAAATCCTACTGAAACTGAGATCTGCAGTAGCTGCTGAATAACAGCACACGCGATGGAGGTGGTGTAGAAAGTTCTCTAGAAGACCTGAAATGGCCTAGTGGCACTTTCCTCAGCCCTCTGTTGCCAAGAAGCTTTAGGAAAGGCTGAGAAAATGCTGAGGTAGGGGAAAAGAATGTTCCGCTGCTGATTTATTCTTTTTTTAACTCTGTTGTTGACATGTAATTTTGAACGTACTGCAAGATGACAGAAAATGCAGCTGCGTTGTGGCAGTACCTGGTGGCTACCAAACCCAGTCTCTTTACATCTGCCTATAAACTGGGCAAGCCTGTAACCAAGGGGGAGAACACAGGCGGAGAGAGGAGAAAAGGCTCCTTCAGAAAGATAGAAGAGGATGCACTTGAAAACAGAGTTTAGATTTTGAGTCAGTGTGGTGCTTATTCCGTGCTCTGTGATTATGCAGAGCTACAGCAGCTGCCAGGCTGCAAAGAGGAGCTGGGGACAAACCAAGATCTGAGACTGGGAAGAAGTGCAGAAAGAGTCTGCCACGGTGAAGGCGGTGATGCGTTCATAGCAGAGACTGGCCGTCGCTCTTGTACCTTTCAGCGTGGGTTTTAAGTATGGAACTTGTTTTCTATTGATTGGCACAGACATTTGCCTGGTTTACTTCACGTGAAGAAACTGAGATATGGGAAGGTGTTGGGTGGGCTTCTGGTCAAGCTGTTCTAAACCATGGCCAGGAACGGAGAGGCTGATTGCTGGCCCAGGATGCTGTGATTATAGACCTGCGTAATGGTCAGGTAAACAGGTACCTGTTCATGGTATGGAGCAAAATGGGTATTCTGCTCTGTGTGCTTCTCTGCTGTCTTTCACCATGGACAAAAACAGATGTGGAAACTCAGCCATCCAGCACCATGCTAGGCATCTAAGCAGGGAAATAATAACATTTGGAGCCTACAAAGACTAAACAACTTAGGTGATGTGGAAGAAAGTTTGGAAAAGAACTGGAAATGCAAACCGAATCCCCCAGTATTTCATCCACTAACCCATTCTAGTAAAGCAAAATAATGGTTTTTCTCTTTTGTTTCTCTTTTCCCTCTCATGGCATAACCTGACCTTACGTTAGCTTATATAGTTGCACTATCCTGTGCTATTCTAGTCTCTAGTTTTAAGAGGTATTTCTAGTATCTATTTTATGGAGTTGCTGTGTTTAAACCTACATGAGAGAGGGGAGATTTGGTGGTGGTTGATGTTATCTCTGAACTACATATAAGCTAGTTTATAAATAAATGGGGGAACACAAAATAAAACATGGTACATGATTCTTAGTCCTCCCTCATAGTGCTATTGGTAACTGCTGCGTGTTCGCAGGTTTGTCAGTGTTCACAGTATTTGCCAAATCTTTTCCCTGAATTGATTTCTCAGTGGAGATATTCACAGTGAAAAGGCTTCAGGTAAAACTTTGATAAGAAGAAAGCATTTTTCATATCTGTAGTTGTCGCTAGCATAACGTAACAGATGCAGTGGTGTGACCTAACTCCGCTGCCTGTGCTGATGTGTTGGCAGAGCTACACTTACTGTGCTGGCCTTCCCAAGAAGCAGAGCTGGACCTCTGTAAATTCATCTCTTTCACTGAGACATCGACCCTGTTTGTTCTGCACCCCAAATACAGACAGTGGTCAGCTGAAACGGAGAAGCAGTGTGTCTTGTCCTTCATCTCCTTGAGGCGCAGCTACTGAAGAACGTCTCTCCTCCTGTGACCTAGACCACCACGTTGCATCACTCTGCAGGGCACCTAGACCCTCGTGTAATGCCATCGCTCAGTGAAATTACAGGGGGCACCTCTGTAGTCAAGTATGTTCACAGCTATCAGGGAAGCTCACTAGGTAGTCCTGTAGGTAGCTAACAGCGGACCACTACAGTATCTTTCAAAGACAGTGAAGAAGAAGGAAAAAAAAAAATTACTGTCATCTTACAAAATCTTTCTCCGTGCTCTCCACTCCCAGAAGATCAGGAGTTGAATGATATGAAGCTTCTTTCAGCATAGTCACGCTTAATTACCTCCACTGAGGGCAGCAAGAGCTAGGAGTAGATAGCTAGGGAAGCGAAGACCTGTTAATTTTCCTAAGGGGTAGCTGGTCTAACTGAAAGATTAGACTGTTAATCTTTGAAGGAGTCAGCGTGTTTTATTGGATAAATGATCTACAAATGAGAACTTTTCCAAGGAAACTGGATGTGATAGGTGACAAAGGACAAAAATGGTCCAACACAATCTTTCATATATTGATTAGAAGAAAAATTCTGGCTCAACAGTGAAGCTAGGATCTGATAAATCAGATTGCGAAACGAACTAGAGTTCATTCCTTTTTTTGCCTTCATCTTCAAGCAGTAGGCTGCTATAAGGAGTAAAGTCCAGATTCCTCAAACTTTATAATCCTAACACTATCAGATAGTGGAACAGAAGCTGTCTTAAGTGTTTTTAACAGCCTATCAAGTTGGTAAAGGAGCAAATGCGCCTGTTGGAAAGTCTGTGGTTTAGTATTAACCTGAGAAGGTAAAACAAAAAAAAAGAAAAAGACCCCAACAAACACAGAGAAAAATCTGTGTAGAGTTGTATGTATGGGTAGAATGAGTAAGAGAATCACAGAATCCACTTAGAGGTGAAGTGCAGAGCAAGCTGTAGCTGTGACTCTGACCAGCATTGCAGTATTTCTGCCTCTGAGTAATTCTTGTTTCACCCAGTCTTGGTCTCATGAAGCTACGTAAAATGTCTGTAAGAAATGGCAAAATATACCTGGTTTTCTGGTTCTGTTAACCAGTCGTCAGACCCCTGTAGATTCATAGTGTTGACAATTTAAGAGAGTGCTAGGAACTTTTTTGAGCCCCACTGTAGTGAAAAAAGCTGTTTGCGGGAAGAGAGCACATTTTTTGAGAGATGAGCGTTGTTTAATAGTTGTTTCCCCTCCTTTGTGAAAGATGCAAAGAACAGGAAAGATGAGCAGAAACCTACACTATGGAATAAGTAATATTCTTTCTTGAAAATAATTTTTGTCATGCTTTGAATTGTTTCAGAACAGTGAAATAGGAAAAAAGTCCCATGTGATTGCCCAGACTTTGCTCAGTACCAAAATAAATTGAAGCATTTACTCAATTTTTCATGTGGTTTTTCTAAATCTAGTTTTTTGGGGATCTTCAATTTGAGGTAGACAACTTCTCCCAAAGTTATTTTCCAACTTACCAGAATTTAGTTTTGAGTCAACCAACACTACTTACCATCACAGAGTAATTTAGGTCAGAAGGGGCTCCAGGATGTCAGGTCACTGGGTTTAACAGTTTAATGTTAAAACGGTCCTTGATTCTGTAGCAGTTCCATGTAACAGTAGGCAAGACTTAACTCTGGAAAATATAGATTTTGAGTCTTCAAAGCTGTGGAAGAGATCTGGGAGATCCCCTGTGAAGAGGGACTTTATGCAAAACTTTTGGGTTGGGGTTTTTTTTTGGTTGGTTGGTTGTTTTGTTTTTTTTATTTTTAACTTATGCAGTGGGAAGATCAGTTTTGCTGAGCACTGCAAGGCCATGCATTCCTACAGAAATTATGTCTTTTTCAAAATACCTTGCCTTTTCTGGATGTAACGGCAGGCTGGGCTGCAAGCTTGCCCTCGGGCACTTAAGTCTGACTGTTAAGCATGAAACCAACTCAAAATGTTTTGAAGTATGGAGCATTTGTCTTTTTCATTTTGATAGTTTATGTCCACTTAGAAATATATTGGGAAAACACTTAAAAACCAAAAACTCTTCAACATCCTGCTGGAAAATGATGATCAGGAGAAGCCCTCAGAGCCTGCATAGACTTGACATTAAGTCAGAGCCTTCCCAAGAATGAAAGGGATCTCCTTTTAGAGTCGGCGCAATTACTTGGGGAATGAAACTGTTTCCCCCTGTGCCTTTTCCACCTTTTGCTTAATGCGGTGCAGTGAACTCAAACTTGAAACTTGTAGAGCACCATTCCCACTAATAGAAATATCTGCAGATAAATCAGGCTGTGGTACTTAACATTAAATCTTGCTTATTATAATTGACTGTTATGTCACACTAATGAGATTTCTTTCATTTTTACTGTCTGCATGCTGCTGATCCAGACAGCCAAGAGTCTTGGTATTATTTTATGATCAACTATGCCTTACTGTCTTGCTTTTTTTCTTTTTTTTTTTTTTTTTTTTTTTGAGGGGGGCATAGGGAACAGTAGATGACTTCCCTGCTGAATGTTTTATCTGTATCTGAAAGAGGTGAATAGGAAAGGTGTGTGTTTAAGCATATGAGGCTTCTGAGATATCTTAGTTTTGATTAACAAAGAACAAACAGAACTTGAAAGTAGTGTTGTATCTTTGTTAAATATCCAAAATAAAAAATGACTGAGAATAAGGATGGGGAATGGAGGAGGGGAAGGATCTACACTTTTAGAGAAGAAAGAAAATAAAGAAGCAATGGCTTTTCTCCTTTCCTTTCTGCTACCATAAGCAGTTCTATAGAGTAGAGTGAATGCTGTACCTAACCAAGTGTACTTTCTGTTTCCCAAAGGCCAAGCTAATCTACTCACTGGAGATCTGACCCAGATGAGTTATATCTCCCGGGGAAAAATTCAGGTCTTGAAATAAGCATTGAAGGAAGATTGGTGGGATCATTAGTATAGAGGGGCCAGTCCACACTCTGCCACTGTGCCCGAGCCATGGCCACCCATACTTTAAATTTGCCTGTTTTGCTCTAGTTTTTCATGGACATAATATGACTGCTCACCCCACAGCAAGCAAATGACCCTGGGGCAATTTCGTCTGTGCAGGCACCCTGATGCTTAGGATGTGAAGTGAGCGTAGTTCTTTGAGGGGAGAGATGGGCTTAGCTTAGTGACTATTATTTGTTATTCCTTTTTTTTTAAAACAGATCTCAAGCAAGAGTAAACGATTTAGCGATGTTGAACTCGATAGACTTACACTGTCTTACACTAGCAGTGTATCAAGCTAATTAGTATGGTGTTCTGCATATTTATCTCAGCGTGAAGGAAGCTTTGTCCCATTCACAAGCCCAGTAGATGCAGTAGCTCCAGGAGCGACTGATCCTCACTTAAGAAACGTCCTTTAGGCATGAGATGGTGGTTTTCTCCCTTCTGCCGAAACAATAAACCAGCTGCAATGATGAGTAAGTGCTGATGTCCTTATCAGTTATTTACAGATGCCTTAAATAGGAGAAGCACTGAGAGTTGTTCAGTCTGGACGCCATGGTGTTGAATGGTGATTTGTTGGGGTTTTCACTTAAAAAAAAAAAAAAAAAAAGAAGAAGAAAGAAAGAAAATGAACCCACCACCACCAGTCTAGAGTGGGCTGTAAGACACCTGGCCTTGGAGAACTGGCAGGCTAAGGAGGGTGGGGAGGAACAATCTTGCTAAAATCAAATTGTCAGTACTAGCAGTTAGAGGGGCTGAACAGAGACATTTCTTGTGGGGACCAAACCGGTTTGAAGGATCCATATTTTGAGTCTCTGCTAGCCTTCACGGTAGGCACTACAACTCTTACCAAGTCCACAGGCTGCCCTAAGGGATGGAGTGCGAGTGGGGGGCAGCAAATTCACGCTCAGCTGTGGCACAGACTACGCTGTATGCCAGACCCTTTCCTAGTTAGAGCAGGATTGTGTCCATCCATTGGGTAGGTTGCCCAGGAACTTGTTTTGTAGAAGTGATTTAACTGGCAATCAGCCCTGCATGCGTTCATCCTTTTATTTCTGAGGCATAACTTTTCAGGAGAACAGTGGTTTTTGGTGTGGGTTTTTTTTTTTTACAGCCATTAAAATTGAACTGTTATTTTGAAGTCTTTGAGACCTCTTGAGTCATTTTGGAGTGGTTTTGACCTGTTTTGTATCTGAGCTTTCTTGCTTACAAGCTGTTTTTCCCAGAAGAGGTGCTGTTATAATTGCTGCACTTGCAACCCCGCTTCTGTCGCTTGTGTGACTCTGTCTCCAGGAGTCACGCTCTGCTGAAATAGAGCTGTTTCTCTGCTGTCTGGTCATAAAGGCCGTGGTTTCAGCAATTGTATTTAAAAAATGGGATTAAAATTGGTGTGGTTTAGGCTTAATTTTACCAAACAATTGCTGTTTTGTTTGCTAATGTGGCCAGCGGGACACATCTTAAAGGGGTCTGCCTTTTAGAAAATTCTCACCCCTTGCTCTTGAAAATCTGTAGTGTGCTTCAAGTTAGGCCCCCATGTTGCTAGTCGTATTTGAAGACTTGGACCTTCAGGGTGGCCTTTTTTATTAGTTTTCTTTTTTAAATGATCTTTCTTTGAGACCTCAAGGGAGAGGCAAATTAATCATAATCTGGTGACATTCCATTAGGGAAATAAAATTCTTTTTGAAGTGTCCATGCAATCATTACAGGGAAACTTCCATTTTGTCAACACCTCAGAGATTAAATGTGGTAAGACAGTGAAAAACATTATCCTTTTCAAGAATGCAACAAAATATTAACTTTGTGCTATGAATTAGTTTGAGATATACCTTACTCTCCTTAAAACAGATGCAAATTATATAGAATGGAGTATTGCATCAGCAGACATAAGGTGCGCGTCTCTGTTTCTCAGGACAACTTTTGTGTTATGTGAATGTCCATGGTTGCAGAAGAACATAGGTATGGTGCCTTCTCTGTGCTCCCAGCATCTGTCTGTCGGGTGTAACTGGCAAAGCAGTTGAAGAGGTAACTGGTTACATGTGGGAAACTAAAACGGCAGCTCAGGGGAGCGGGATATTGAGTTCGGCACTGAAGGTAGGCAGGGACGTAGTGAGCGTGGCTGGCACTGAGTGTTTGAAGGGAGGGGACAGGTTGCTGCTGGCTTGCTTTCATCTCATTCCCCCAAGCTGGCAGTAGCGTACCTGATAGCCATCTCCAAAGGAGAGTGATAACATGCCATTACTCAGCCTTATTTAGGGCTAGGGAGAGAGAAATTGTGTATTTATAGCTTTCCTAATACCTGCCCGTTCTTTTTCATGTGTTGGCTTGTCTTTTTTTGAAAGACTTGGAGAATATGTGTTTTCTGAGCTGCATGCTTGCCATTTGGGGTGCCAAAATTGGATGCATTCCCTGCATCTGAGTGGGGTGGCTGTTCCCTCAGTGAAGGCTCTCACTCCAACCAGCCTGGAAAAGGAGAGTCGGGAATGCGTGTAAGCTGTTGCGTTTTTCTCAAAGCAGCGGTGATCTTCTGACAGCTGTAGGCTGACCCTTTGCATGCGTCCCAGCAATGCAAATTTCTGCCACTTGTAGTGAAACGCCCAGTTGCCAGAGGAAGGAGGAACTGGACACCAGTTGAAATTCAACAGGAATATTTTCGTTGGCTTTACTGGGCAGGATCTAGAAGTCTACCGTCATTACTTGAAACTGAAATTGCATTCTGGCAACATGTAATTGAATGCAGACCTGAGCACTCTTGAGATGATAATGAACCACAGAAGCTCAAGGTACTAGATTATGATGCCAGCTCTTATGGTAGGCATCAATTTTTCAATTGTCTTGATACAAATGAGTATCTCACACCATGCTAAAATTGTGTTTCTGCAGCAAATCAAAACTGAACAATAGGATTTATGTATAGATAGATAAATCGTAGCTATGCTTAGCAGTGCTTCCCCCACATTTTTCCCCATTTCACAGGGACGGTAAAGTCATTAATCTTTGCTAGTAAGAAGCTTTAAAAAAAAAGAGAGACAAAAAGCTGAGGGAAGTATCAACAATCCAGTGTTCAGAGTTGAAAACAGTTACTGACAGGAGCCCTGCCTTATTTAAGCCACTTCAAAACACGTTACCAAGAGTAAGAGAGGGGTGGATGGGCAATGGTACCGCTAGATTGCACCTGCTGGACCCCAGAGCATGCTTTTCGGCTGGTCAGGTGAGATTCTCTGTGCAGGAAAAGATACACGCTGAGGCCAATTGGGGCTTCAGGTCTCTTTTTGTGAGAAAAAGTGTTCCTGCGCAGGGGAAAGAGGCTCTCTGCAGGGCCAAGCCTGCTCCGGAGGGGCTGGGCAGCCGCTGGCGCTGCAGGGAGCAGCGCTGCTGGCAAGTCATGCAGGTCTCAGGCATACACTGCTTTCCCTGCTATTGTTTCTGCTTGGCTTTTAAAATGAAAGCACTGCTTTACGGTTTCTCATGTCCCCCACCACTTAATATATTCCCTGTGAAATGTAATGGAAAGTTACTGCTGTAATTAACTCATTGATTGTTTAAAACAATTGCTAATTGTACAGGGCTGGAAAGCTGGGAGGATCTCACTGTCACTAATGTGACTGGATAATTATAAAATTTTCTTTTTTTGTTGGGTTTTTTTTTTTCTTTAAAGCATGTTTTCTTTGCAGGAACTTTTATTTCTGGCCAGCTAACTTTCAGTTCCCACAAATGGCAGATGCAGGCAGGCAATCAGCCCTGGGGCAGTAAATGGGATGAAGATATTTCAGACCTCAATAACTCTGCTCCCTTAGGGACACTCTAGACGAACAATGTATTCATTTTTGTATGTAATACATGCAGCCTAGCAAAAAGGTCCTTATACCACTGGAAGCAGCGTATTTGGGAGGCTTCTTCTGAGTGCCAGAATATGGTTCACTTGTTCTTTTTTAGAAAAGGAAAGAAATGAAAGAAAACAAATATCCTGAAAAGCCACCTCTGAGATGCTGCTTCTGCGTCTTGGCATAAAAGCCTGTACACAGCCTGCCACAACCCACACACGCTCAGTATTTCTTTGCAATAGGCAGCACAGTTGTTAACCATTACCACAAATCCTGGGGAAGCTGGCACACGTCAGCTCTTCCATCTTCTGCTTCTCACAGCCACTTAACAGTACGTCTGCATGGCACAATGTGGTAGCACAGTACTTCATCCAGATAATACGTTATTCTCCATGCATCCCTGTGCAGCACTGCATTGCTGTCTGTGAGTATGTCTCTTAAAGCAAATGCAGGTCCTGAGGCCTTGGAGTAGTAGCAATTCGCAGCCACTTCTTGCAAAGGTGTTGGGAGGCTTCCAAAGTGAATTGTCTACAAGGATTGACTGGAGCCACCAGAAAAAGCAAGCTACTCTCTTCTGATGTCTATCTTGCAGCTACAAGACAGCAGACATCCCCATCAATCTATGCAAACCATTTCTGTATCTCAGTTATTTATCTACAAAACAAGTACCTGTTTGTCTGTAATGGGACAAGGACTCTTTCTGAGTCTTTACTGTAGCGACTAACCCTCCGATCTTTCCTGAGGCTTCCAGGATATATTGTGGTACGATTATAAATAGCAAGATTTTCTTCGGGGGCTCGGTCTTCATGCAGTTTAGCTACGCTTTAGGTATTGGTGTACCTTGAGAGATTTTTGCCATTTCAGTGATGCCCTAATAATCACCGTGTAATGGGCTCATGCTATCTAAGGACTGTATTCAGCTATCCTTGCTAGAACAGAGTAGTACCTTTTCCTCACTCTGCATCCATAAAGTAATACCAGTGTCTAAAGCAAGACATATAGAAGGCCTTCTTTATGTGATATAAATTTCAAGAAAATCAAACATCCTCTTTGAATTGAACTTCTGGTGTGGCTGGAGAGCTTGAGTGTGTTTTTTCTTTGAAAATGACATCTGTAGTCATGGGTTCACTTGCCTCATACTGAGCAATGCAAAAGGCATTATACAGCAATATTTGCATATATTTGTATCCAGCTTAAGATGACAGGTGAGTTTAATTATGCATTAGTCTGGGCATTAACTTTATAGTAGTTATTTCATAGCTTTATGGGGAAAGGCAAAGCTGCTGAAGAGTATACCCAGATTCAGTAGGATGTTCTTCCCATAGGGAAGGGTCAAAGTGAAATTTCAGTGTATACAGAAGGAGTTTCCAAACAGAAGTCAGTCTGGGACATCTGTTTGAGGAAAGGCCTCAAAGTATTGTGGTAAAGGAGCACGTTTTTTAGGAATGAATTGCGCCTGGCTGGTTGGTTTTCTTTTCACGGCAAATGCACTGATGGTGTAGCCTTGGAGCTATTGACACTCTCAAACTTGAGGCTGGGAATGCAGTGGCAGACGGGGACTTGGGGACAGGAGAAATGTTCCTTGGTTGCGCTTTTTTCATGAGAGGAAGGACAGGGGGTTTGCTTGTATAGTATCTTATGGCCCGAATTTGGTAGTATTAGGTTTTTGCAAAGAAAGTGTATTCTCCATAGATGTCCAGTTTGACTAGTTGAATGCATGTAAAAGACAAAATTTGTTGAATGCTTCTTTGAATAATTCTTTACCAGCTTAGTGGGTTGGAAGTACTCCTCCCATTTCCATTTCAATTCTGGTATCAATGACTCCCTTTAAAAAAGCCTAAAAAGCAATGAAGATTCATTTCATTAGCCTAGATCTGAACCTAGCCTTGAATACTATGTCCTAGCCTTGAATACTATGTTTGTTTCCATCTAGTTTTGAGAAGAAAAAATTAGAGGAAGGAACGAATAAATTCTAAAACTTTCTGAACATATACCAACATGCAAATTCTATATTTGAATCAAAAATTGGTGCTAGTGACCAGAAATTAAGATTTTAATGCTCTGATCTGAGAAACTACCTTGAGTATGATGAGAGAAAAAAAATAATAATTTTAATTGTTAATGGGGGAACTAGTGCAGGAAATGGTTTTGCAAAATGGCATTGATCTAGACTGTAATTAAATGACGTCCTAAAGAAATGAAGAGAAGCTCAGCATAGATTTAGTTTTTAAAGAAAGCTGGATTTAGAGTGCTCCAGATGTTTTGCTTAGAATAAGCTTCATTGACCTGGAATATCAAAGTGTGCCAGTGTACTCACTGGAGCATTGTTAATGTCTCTGGTTGGGTTTGTTTTAGGCTCTTTGGTTTGAATTTCAATGTAATTAATTTTGTGAGCACAGTGATCTACAGAGAATGTTTAATCTATGGAGATTAAAATTATAAAGGTGTACCAAGCATCCAAATGCAAAGCTTTGCATTGTGACTTTTCCCTATTCTGTTTTGGGTTTAACTAAGTCATCCCAACTGTGTAGATCCATTGTTTCCTGAAAACCTATTTTTGCAAGGCTTGCGTTATCAACAATCTCCATTAGGACAACTGTATTTGACAAATGTTTTCCCTTTTTTAAAAGGCCTGTGTCTTATCTGATGTGTCATACAGGCACCTTTTTTAGCCAAAGTTATCAGAAGGTGATGCCTGAAACAATTGAATAATTACCAAAAAAACTCTGTAATCATCATTAAAACCATAGTTAAACAATATTTGGTTTGTGTTCAGCCTATGTGGGTATTTTACTACCCATCCTCCCAACCAGTAGGCAATGGGAAGTTATTAATTTACAGAATGTTGGCAAACCGTTTTACAGTGTCTCTCATCTCAAACAGTACCGTGCTGCTTGTCAACAGAGGCAAAGGAGTCGGGCTCACCGCACCTCCTGTGTCTACTGACGCGTGGAAGAACTACCCTAAACTTTACAAGTATCTATCATGCACAGGCAAAATGTATTTCCCTGTTCCAAACAGAGTTGCTTCTGTGAAGCAGTTGAGCTCTGTGTTCTATGTCTGAATGACCACACTCAGTTTCAAAACCCGTGAACACAAAGGTCGTGGACACTCTCCTTCATGCCTCAGGATCCATAGGGCCATGAGTCTTCCTTGCTATATTCCCAAAAGCTAGCGTTCTCGTGGTAACTGATTGTCCCTGGGTGATAGGTCATCTTGTCAAACCTAGCATCACCAGCTCTGCAACTGGACAGCTGTAAGCTTTTTGGGATCCTGGGGTTATGCATTAGAAATCTGGGTGTTTGCAGAAGGGTCCCAATGTCACCACCACTGTGTGGCAAAAATGCTTTTGTTACATGCTCAGAGTCAAATGTGTCAGGAGGCAAAGCGTAAAGATAATATATTTATTCAGTCCATGAGCTTTTAACGACAGAAGAAAACATCAGAAAGACAAAGTAACAGAACACAGTGGTATGCGTGTGAGTAAAGAAGTTCTTTGGCTGCTCTGGCACCTTTGCTGGCTCCTAATTTTTTTTCCTCAGTCAAGCTGCAATCCCTCCCCTTCCTTTGTGGTCCAGAATACCCGCTTTTCTCTGTTCTCCTCAGGGTGGGGAGGAGACGCAGAAAGAAATGAAGGAGAAGAGTTCACCTTCTCCCGTGCCATCCAAGGCTAGACTGCCTTTGTCTCTCCTTGCAGAGCTGCGTTTCGTTCTTTCTAGCCATGGGGGCTTTTCCTTCCACCTCCTCCTTCAGATGCTTTGATTAGTGTTACTTGGTTGTACCTGAATTAGCCCGTCCCTGCCTTGGAGACACTCACAAGACCTGAAGACTTACTGCTAAACCCCACGCTTCAAAGTTCTTATAATTGTAACTGTTTTATGGGAGCATTGTCAAAATGCAAAATCTGATTGTATGGACTTCCCAGCCTAGAAGGCGAACTAAAGACTGATTAACCTCCCATCCGCTCTCCTCTACACCATCGGTTTTGTAGTCATTCTAAAGACCCAAGGAAATCCATGTTTTAAAAGTTCGCATAGTCCAGTTACTCAACATGATTATTCTGCTGCAAATGCCTGGTCTGGTTGCAGTGCACAGGACATGCAGAACATGCAGCAGAGAGCATTGTGTAGTCACTGCGGTGTGTCGCGTTTAAAACCTGTGCTGGGCTGGTGGCAATGGCAATGAACTGCATCAGTATAGCCCAGCTGATGGGTCAGGTCACTGCAGTTTCTCTGGGGTCTCTGTGTGTTAGTTCCCTGCCTCTTGTCCTTGTTTTATTGCTTTTCTTCTCCCAGGCTCCACTTACTTACCTAGATTCCTTCTCTCCTCCGGCTTTCCTACATCTTCTTGTCCCCTTAAGTGTCCGTTCTCCACTACCTCTAACCTTTTCTCATATACTGCATTTACTATCCCCAAAAAGTAAAAACCAGCGGATTTGTGATTCCGAGTTGCTCAACATTTCTGGTAAGGGGCTGAACTACCATTGTGGCTTGCAAATACCAGTGCTTCTCTGACAGTAACTCAGTGGAAGAGGCAGTTGTCCATTGCGTGTAGATAACGTTGTTTACAGCCCTTGCTAGCAAGCCAGAAGCTGACACCATTCCCTGGTACCAACGTGCCTTCTTTTTCTCCCTGGGGGGATTTGTGAGAGCAGAAGCAGACTCTTGAAAGATGCCGATGAACATGGTGGCTAGTAAAGGGCACCTTCTTTTCATTGCTTCTTTATATAACTGCAGTTTTGCCCAGCAGGCACTGTGCCATTTCTAAATGCCCAGGAAGGAAGAACTGGCTTGTAATTGAGCGTAGATTAAAATAAAGCTCTGGCCCATACTTTCCATAAGGCACTGGACAAGCTATGCCATCTTTCTCTTTGTCATATTTAAATTATACTTTTACAGTTGTATCTAGTTGAATCCTAACCTTTTCAAGGCGGAGCTGTATGAACAGTACCTTGTTTAAAGCACCTCCTCATGCACTTTGAGGCGCTTATTACAGATAATTACTTGTGAATAAGCCTTTGTCCCAAACAGCTTACAAGGGACCAAGCTTATTCCATGCAGCCTGATGAAATAAATCAGGTGGCATTCACATTCAGTTGGTACTGACTTGACCTGAAATCAACCTGTCTGATATAAAGATGAAAATCTTTCCATATCATTATAAAACCCCTTCAACCATTCATCATCTCTAATCGCTAACTTCATCATCCCCTAGCTAAGCAGCGAGCAAACTATTCATAATGGCTTTATAATAAGCCTCTGCATTCTCTACAACCTATATGTTTTGTTTTCTCACCTTCTTTGCTTTTAAGTCCTGCTTTGGTCAGAAGAACAAGAGAAAGAGCAAAGCAAACACTCGTTCCTCATTACTGATCCCTGCACTTCCACTCGGAGGCCAGATTGGCCTCACAAAATTCCTGCTCCTTTCCCCTGGGCAGCTGCAGCTAGTGTCCTGTATTGTCGGGGGCTGGAAGCCTTGCTCTTTCCCCCTCTGCATGTTTCTGTTCAGACATCAAGAGTGGTGCCTCAGGCAGCCAGAGCAGCCCTTTCTTGTGTGATACTCATTGTGTTTCCCAGGATATTTGTCTTCTGGAAACCAGAGTGTGGAGGTGACATTCCTTCAGATGGAGGTGGTTAGGAAGTGGTGGAGGAACTTCTATCAGGAAAGGTTACAAGGCGTAATTGCAAAACGTGCATAGTTCAGGATTTCTTGAATGAAGTAGCTAGAAAAAATGGTGAAATATGGCCAGAAAAAAAAAGCAGCGCCTTAATATGAAAAGCTTATTTGCAGCTTATAGCACGTGAGATCGCTCAAGAAGAGAAGCTGCAGGTGCCATTAGGAAGAAAGCCAGAAGGCTTCCCTGGAGAAAACTGAAAAGCTGTGTATATTCCCATGAGTGCTACTCGCCCGCTTCTTACTGAAGGGCTGTGGCATGGTCGCATCCCACCGGAATATCTCACCGGAGTGGCTGAAAGCCGTTACCCTGATGAGCAGGCTCGGTCACTTTGCAGTTGCAGAATGTAGAGATCCACTCGCACATCCCTGTGAGCTCATCTTTGGCCCTAGGCTGCCTTCGTGTGTTAGCACAAAGGGTACAAGTCAGAGAAAGATATTCTTGATTGAATGTTTTAGAATCGTAGAATAATTTAGGTTGGATGGGATGTTCAGAACGCAAAACAGGTCTAGTTAGCTAGGTTGCTTGAGGACTTTTCCATTCCAGCCTTAAAAACCAACAGAGATGGAGATTTTACAACCTCCCTGGCAACTTGGTCTTATGCTTGCTCGTAAGCAAACCTGTTGTGGTGTGAGGAAAATATCTTTTCACGCAGAAGAGAATGGAAACTGTGTTCTCTCTTGAATTGCCTCTCAGTGTAGTCTTTAAATAACACTTAAGAAAGTAAGTTCTTAGTTGTTCATGGTGATGTAAGGAACATAGATGTGTTTGTCCTCTTGGTATACATTTTGTTGACAGATTTCCAGTCATCACCCATGAAGTGATTGAAAGCTTCCATCTGCTATCGGTCTTGTGATGCACTTTAGAGCCTTACCAAAGTCTTGAAGCACCAAAGTCTTGAAGCTGGGATGCTTTAAGCTCAGAGGATTACTGCACTAGAGAAAACTTGAAGAAGATCATTAGGACAAAAAGTCTGTTAAAATGTCAGAGTGCATTGTATACTGCAGTCTTGAGCTCTGCTGGGGCCCCTTGGAATTTCTGTAATACAAAGTAATAAAAAAGATCTGCAGTGGGTTTTACCGCTATTTTGCTGCATTTCCTCCACTGTGAATGAAATGCATATTGTACTGCAGGCTTTCTACTTCAGCCTCCAGTCACGTGTTCTTCCCTGGTTTCATCCTTTGGTAAAAGCAAAATCCTGCTTTTTGTGGTACCTTTGTCCCCTGGAGACTTCGGTTTTGGCTGATAGGCATTATGGATCGCGCAGGTAGAGCAGCTGGATCCGTAAAACCTCGAAAAATAACAAATATGAGGAGTAAGTTCTTATTTCTTATGAATATTTTACATACGGGATGGCTAAGATTTCGAAGACTACTGTAGGTATGTGGTTATACATTATGGCAATGCATCATTGAGAAAGCTGAATTAGATTTTAGCTGTTAATATTTTCTTCTTTTATAAAAAGCCCTGAAAAATTACTAAAATCTAGTCTGGATCTTGAGGCTTTGCAATTATCCAATGGGCAGATGTTAAAGAGCTCTGCAAATTTCACATTAAAATATGTTCCAGGATTTCAGCAAAAGCTGATTATACAGCTATTTCTTCAGATCCTTTAGCACACTGCAGCTTCTTTTGGTGACTGCCCTTCAAGGTTTTACAGAGGCAAACAATGCTTCATGTGGCCTTTTGTCAGCAAGATGTGTTGATGGCACATGTATTGCTGGTGTCATAGAGACTCGCCTGGTCATGTTAAGCTCTGGGGACGGCAGGGGAACGATGACGTGGGACTGATGCAAAACTTAACTTTTCCCTCTGTGCTTTGTGCTTCATACCAGTCCCCAGTGAAAGTACGAGCAGCGACTAAGAGATAGGAGTCTGATGATGAAAAATGACTGGACTGCAGTAAGGGTAACAGGGGCTAAAAGGAGGAAAGCAAGAATCCTCTTTTGCTGCTTTTCTTTGGAGAAAGTGAAAAGCTCCTCGTGCAGGTTTCTTTGCTGTTCAGAGGAGCCTCTGTTTATAACTGGAGGAGGAAAAGACTGAAAAAGATGCTCGTTATATTGTCAGAAGCTTCTTGCTTCATTTCGGTACTGCATGCTGCTAGCTCACTGGGAGATATGTATAGGAACTGCATGCTATTCCTAGGGGTTTGTGTTGTCTTTTTTTTCTAATTTGGGAAAAATGTGACTGCGTATTGAAGCGAGGAGATTGACAGTGTGGGCTGCTGTTGGGCCCAGTGGAGGCAGATGCTTATGAAAGCTTCCCCCTACAGCTCTGCCAGCCTACGTACCTTCATCGTCCTTCGCAGCTGCCCTGGTACTCCGGGTTCCTGCGCTGTTCGTGTGTAATTACAATGTGCCTTTCGTGGTGAAGCCTCTGAAGGTTGGGAGGGTCTGTCAGTTCAAAGGCACCCTGAAAGTTCATCTGCTCACAGCTTTCCTAACCTTCTCTCTGTTCCTCCTCCTTCCCTTTATCTGCTTCTCTTCCAATTGAACATTACTTCCCTTTGCCTCCTGTTCCCTCCTGAATCTCTGGTGCCTCTGTTAGACCTCACGGACGTGTAGCTTGCTCCTTCAGCTCAGCCCCTCGTCCTCCATCTGAGCTTGGGCAGGGTCTGACTTGACTGGACTTGCCATCTGCCTTTCCCCACATGTCCATCTTCCAAAGCTTTTGCATTTTATGACTTTCTCAGATTGCCTGAGACGCAGTGGTGCTGGAAACCACAGGAACCATAGTGAGCTGTTAAACTGAAATGAAAACTCATTAGTTTTGTGTGGCTGACCCAGAGGCCCACAAGAGATGTGCCAAGTCCCAGGCTGTTGGCCTGGAAAGTTTGGGTAAGAGTGTAAAACCATGTTACTGCAAATGAGCTTTTTAGGGCTAAGTCTGCAAAACTTACTCTTCTTCGTTTGCCTTTTTTTTGTGTGTGAAAGTGTTCCCTAAATGACTGTGCTTCGTGCACAGTCATATCCCTGACCTTCAAGTAAACTGTTCTGAACTACAAGCAACAGACTTAATATGAGTCATTTATAAAGGCAAAAGATCCAGTCATCCCTATTATGTGCTGATCATAACTTTGTCCGCTGTAGGTTGGTGATCTCAGTAGCCAGTAGAGAGTCTCTGAGATAATAGCCATCCATTTAATTGCTTTGAAATAAATCTTTTGGTCTGTCTAGCAATTTCAAGCCATGCTTCTTACTTATTTGGATGTATTGCCTCACCAAAGATTGCTGCAGTCTGATCCTTTTCCGTAAGTTTGGCCTGAGAAGCAACAATAAAAGTAAGGATTATCAGCAGGGAATGTTGGTCTGTGTATATTCTTTGGGAAGCCATGCTACTTGATATCATCAGGAATTAATTTGATTAGTCATGTAGACAGAAGTGTGAGGGCAATTTGTGCTGAGAGCAATGCTTGTGCAAGCTGATTGACTTCATGGCAATTGCCTGTGATGGAAAGTTTAGTGTGACCTATTTTCTTAAATTTTCCTTAAAGCCAGATGACTCAGACCTTTCTGGAGCCAGGGCAGACAGAGCACTGCTGTATGGCTCAGTCCCTGAGTTCTTGTGACAGGGAATGGAAAGTCTTAGACCTCTGGGATTTCGTGATATTCATGTCTATCCCACGCTGTAGAAGGGATAGAGTTTCAGGATATCCCAAGTGGCAGATCTGGAAAGACCGAGGTTTTCTCAGGTGTCTCAGTTTGATCACCCAAGATTTTCAGGCAGTAGCAATTACAAGTAGATTTTTTTTTTTTTCTCAGCAGTGTCTCTTTTTACCCTCATCTTGAGACATGTGCAATTCTTGAGAAAAGAGCGAGAAAAGCCTAGTGGTGTTCTGAAAGATGATGACTGTGACCTGCTTTACTGAGCTTCCTTTGCATGCAAGAATCTACAAAAAATGCTGTTCCAAGTCATCGGTTTGTCACACACAGAAAACTTGATCAGTTTTACAGAGTTTATAAAGTTTCTTGCATGTTGCAAATTCGGGGCTTCTGATGTATTTTCCGTGTTAAGTTGAACATTTGATTTTGTTCAAACTGATGTCCTTGTTATGAAACACTTAAAATGCACCTCTCTGGAATCCTCCTGTTGCCCTTTTTGCTTTGCTTTTCAAACACGTGGTTTTACTTGGAGCCATCAAACCCACAAGTGCCTGGTTTCTGTGTCCGTGGGAAGCGGTATGAATGAACCCATCATGGGAGAGCAGTTCTGCCTGTCTGCCACCCAGAGGTGGCCAGTACTTGACTTGATTTACTTTAAACGCTTGGACTCCTCTGGACCATCTCCCTCCCTTTTTCGTGGCTAGGAGCATTTCTGACAAGAATAAGTCATATTCAGTTTTTCCCCAGGGGCTGGCTAAACACACAGGCATGCACACAAGCATTTTTAGTGTGCTGTGGAGGAACATAACCTTGTGAGGAATTATAGATGCAGCCGGATACCTGACTGTGGGTTTGGTTTTGTGGGGGTTTAAAAAATATTTTTTCTGCACTGATCCATAAGACAGCTCTGGTTTTGATGGGAGGAAAGCAGAAGGTGCAGAGCTGGCTCTGTGTTTACAAGCAGAAAGGAAAAGGTGTTTTGGGTGGATGGGGTGAAAATCCAATGTGTATTGGACTTTATTATGTCAGTGTCAGGGAGGGAGTAACTAGTGAGGAAGCAGCTGCATGTGGTGAGTCTTCAAGCTACCAGTGCTATTGTGTTTTCGTATATGTGAATTGCTGAAGTGGCCAGGCAGAACTTAATCCAGATTCCTCCTTGTTTTCAGTCTCATAATTGCATGGAGGCTTTTGGAACTACTTTTTGTTAACTTTAAGATTGCAGTTATATCTAAACTGAGGGTGCAGGAGTGCTGTGCAGTCCCAGTTAATGCCTCTGCTCTAAGTTGTGTCCGTTATCAATGTAAAAGTGGTGTGTAAGCTTCCATTCCTCTGGCAAGCCAGTTACGCAGGATCTGCAAAGTGCTCCAAACAGATCACTAAAACCCCAGGGCATGCCACATCTCAACTAGATACCAAAACTCAGAGTGGATTTTCTAAGATGGGAGCTAATGACCTCGTTAGGGCTGCAGTGAACTGGTGGCTCTGGTGCTAGGACTTGCAGTGACTTTGCTAAAGCTAGAACTTCACCTATGATTTCAGAATGAAGATTGTCTCTTCCTTTTGAGCATCATCTAGTGCTAATGGTTGCTTGCTCTGCTGTTTTACAAATCCAGACTCCACATTGGTTCATTGCTGGTGTTTACCCTCAGCTTCATCAGGCCTTTGTGTGTTAATTACACATATATGTTTAGGCATTCAAATGGCAGCTCGGCGACGTTGTGGCTGTCCTGCTGGGTAGGATGACGTCTTCCTTTTTATCCTTAGAAGTCCTTTACAGTCAGGAGTTCTTCACACTTGCAGCTAACAGGTGTTTCTAAGCTTATGTGGTTTTTGCGTGTAACCTTTTCTGTTCATTTTTATCACAACCATATGGTATCACTTTGAAATAAAGCTGGGCTTCTCCTAAATAAGGAAAGAACTCCATCGTGGCAACGCATGTGTATAGGATGTGGAGAGTCCTGCAAGTAGAGCAAGAATGAGCCGTGCGATGCCTCAGCAGCCTTGCTGAGTATATGAAGGCCAGGAAAGGGCATTTTCTTTCCTTTTCTTCTCCCTTCAGTTTGCTTTTGTTTGTGCGGTACTCATCACCTGGCTCTCTTGGGCTCATGGCTGCGAGGAGTAGCAGGGATTGTTGCTCAAGAATGTGTTTATAGCTGCAGAACTAAAAAGGTCATATTCTATTTTGGCCCGCAGGAGTCTCAGGCTGATTCCCCCTCCTCCTTGCCCTCCCAGTTTTGCTGATGTGCCGTGCAGTAAGCAGAAAATGCAGGAATATTGTCAGCATCCAGCACCCTGGAGCCCCCGCCATGGGCCAGCGTCCTGCCACACGAACTGCCTGGCAAACAGAAAATACTTGGGTAGCCAGCTTTGAGTTGTGGCTTGCAAGCAGAAGGATTCTCCGCCTGGCCACAAACTCTTTTGGCAAATGTCAGCTGTCCTGAGGTGGCTATTGGGGCATTTTGTGGCAGTGAATAGGAGATGCTGCCAAAGGGGGTACTGTGTTAGTGGCTGGTTGTTGTAGTCAGTGGATCAAATTGTATGTATTTTCCTTTTCACTCCAAGTTGATCAGCTTGTTTCAGTATGTGTAATACAACATCAATGTATGCGTTAATCACCAGAGCAGCTGGTAATTAGTTAATTTATCTTTTATATCTTTTTTTTCATTCTCACTGGGATTCATAGTACAGTGGGCAGAGGAAACAGGAAGGAAAGGAAAATATTTCAAAAAAACTGCCAAGTACAGGGGCATCCCTGCAAAAACATCACTGCCTAAATAGGCTATAAAACAAATTAATCACAATGATTTGGTTAGAAAGATTAAACTGCTGAGAAGTGACGCTGCCTTGTTAGACTTGCATTTCTCTAGCATTTTCACCTGGTCAGTGCCAGCTTCTTCAGGGAAATGCTACAGCTCTCCAAGACAACCTTTGTATTGAAGGAAGGTGGCTGAGAGGTTCCCACAGGATCTCTGATATGCACCTATTTGTGCTGGAAGCAGGAGGGAGCCTGTCCTGCCTGCACAGAAACCTCCATGTTGTTCAGCTGAGGGGCTGCAGGGCAGACTTCAGGGGTATCCTGACTGCAGTGGGCATTCCTACAGTGCCCCAGCTTGGAGAAAGGAGTAGGAGGAAATATTTTCTGTGGTGTGAAGGATGTGGAAGATTCCAGCATTACTTTTTTTTTTTTTTCACAGAGATTGTTTGAGGGCAGAGTGTCCCAAAAGAGACTCCCAGTCAGGTGATCTGAGACATGGTCCAGGGGAAAAAACTGAAAGACAGGCTGGAGCCTCAAAGATTTTGATGCAGATATGGATCCATATCTCAGTAGTCCTCTGTTTAAAAGGGATGCTGCTTTCATCTCTTCTTTATGGACAATGGAAGTGGCACTTTCCTTAAAGCAGGCAAGCTTTTGGCTGCATTCTCTTTTGGCCACAGAAAAGATGGATTCCTCTTATTTCTTTATCTGATCTGTGGTGCACTGCAAATGCCCAGCTCCATTCAGGATACCCCTGAAGTCACTGTCAAATAACCAACCGCATGACATCCTCTTCGTTGGTTTTGTTGTCCAGTGCGCAATAAAATTATGCCAAGTTTTGTAGCTGCATATTGAGGCAGTGAGTTATTTATTACACCTTTTTTTTTTTTTTTTTAGTTATCTTTATAAACAAGGCAAAGCAAGTAATTTTCTGCAGAAGTGTTGTAGTATGTTCATTTCACATTATTTGTCCTGGAACTGATTAGCAGCAGCAGTTTTCACCATAATTACACAGATAATAATTAAACATATTTTTGTTTTATGAGCTGTGGCAAATTCAGATTCTTTATAAGGCAGCTCTTAGGAATGAAGGCAATTTGCATGTTATAGCGAAGTACATGTTAGAAGAGACATACTAGCAGATGGCTTAAAGGCTTGTTTGCATTCAAAATACATAGCACCTGCAAGCAACAATGCACTGGGCTTTCTCCATGATAATTTGGTTCTTACCCACATGGAATCAGTGTTACTCACTGGACCAGTTATTCAATTCCCAAAGGGCCCCAAACGTGCCAGAGCAGCTGGGCTTCTACAGATCTCCTGGGATCTGTTTGCAAAAATTCTGTCAGTTCCCATGATGGTTGGTGATTCTTTCATAGTGCAAAGCACATGTGAAGCTGGACAGAGTCATCAAAGAGCTTTTGACCTGACTTGTAGGAATAGTTACTACAGTTTAACAGGTTACTGTTAAAGTTACTCCTTCCAGTCTCTGCCTGAGAAAGGGGATACTCCTGGCCCTTTCTAAAAGCTGTTTGGGGTTGGGAAATAGTAACGGTTACTAAAAATGCAGGGGTTTGGATACCAAGTCTATTTTCAGATCTCAGTTGAATTTTACAGTTTTAGAATAAAAAGAGTTGGAAGAAGAGGGATAAATACTGTTGAAACAAAATCCAGTGAAACAAAAAAGCTTAAGTTTGGAATGTGTGAACCATTCAGATTAAGCCTGATGGACCATGTTTTTCCTGTTTCCCCTCTCATTTTGCTATAAATAGTAGATCACTGTATTTGAACACTGTGTAAGTGTTGCCTCTGTCATATACAAACACCTTCAGGGCACCTTGAAATATGGTTTCATAAAATTTATCTGAAAAACAGAAACATCTACATCTCTGTTCTTTAGCCAAGGAGCTGAGATATCAAGACATCGTAAACAATTTGTCCAAGGTCACAGAGGGAGACTGCAAGAGCCTGATGACCTGACCCAGTTTTTGATGTCCTAAGTCCTACCCGATTCCTGAACTACATTTGCCTTACAAGACCAGCTCTGCTGCTCTTCAGCTCTGCTGAATATATCACCCTAGTCACCTTTCCTAAAACAGGCCAGGTACAACACCCCAGGATTGCCCTGAGATAGCAGGTATGGTGTGCCGGTTTTGAGTTCACACCACATTTAATTAACAGTCATATTTCCCAAATTCGGGGAAGTTCACGTTTGAATGTGCTTTCCTTTCCCGACCCATTTCTATAATGCGGCAGTGCCGAGTACCAGTGACAGCCAGCCGTGAACTCTCAGCAAGTTCAGAAGGTGAATTATGGTCATGTCTTCTGCTTACCTAATTATTTTCTGAATCACAGCTGAACTGAAGGTGTTCTCAAAGGCAATGAGTAAGTTAGAAGGAAATCCACTGCGAGTGTCTGAACTGCTGTGTGACTGGTGGAGGATCAAACTCTTCTCAGCTTTTCCTTTCCAAACATGTAACAGAGCCAACATTGTCTCGGCATCAGGCGTTCAAAGGGACGACTTCTCAATGCATTAACTCCTAACTATGCGATACGCACGTTTGGAGAATTCACCTCCTTGTTCCTGAATAACTCTGCGTTCCCTGTTCTCCTACCACTTATATGAAAAAGGTGATAATTTTAGATGAGCAACACATGCAAAATCAAGTCCTTTGGGGCGATACTTAACCTGAGGTGGCCGACTCTGTTCACCATAAACCTGTGTGCGTAGCGCCGTGTGCAGGATGCTTTGCGTGGCTTAGTGAAAGGCATGTTTCTGCTGAGAGCATGCTTCTGCCCATATTTCCATGGGATCTGCTAGCACCTAGTCTGACTTGTGAACGCTGCCGAGGAAAGTGAAGCCTTGCAATTTTTGCCATGTGTGACATCTCAAGGTTTCAACTCCCAGGAGTGCCAGGTGAGAAGTCAGACCTGCATCAGAATGACGCAGAACAAGTAGGTCAGCAGTTTTGTTGCATGCATCTTCTGTGTGTGTGTGTGTGCATGCGTGCATTTGAGAAAATGGAAAACTGTGGCACTGAATCCTTAAGTTTCTGCTCGGTCTTTCTTTAGGCAAAAGTCTCTCTGTCTGTTTCATGTGCAGTTGAAGAGAATCAGGGCTGTTTTGGCCTCCTCTTGCAGCAAAACATGTGGCAACAATATGTGGAGATGGTAAAGAATTGCAGAATGAGTGGATTTCTTCTAAAGGCGAGCAAGGGCTTTGGCTAAAAATAAGGAGAATGGTATTATTCTTTGCCATGTTTCGTCTGCCCCAATTGCACTCTCTCTGCTTAGTGCCTGCCAAACGGATAGCTTGCTGAAGATTTAAAGGAGCAACACTCACATTCCTGTAACAGCTACCAGAATAGCTGAGGTTATCATCTCTCCTTCAGGCTTTCCTTCCCAAAGCCTGCAAGAAGCAGGCACCCTCACCCCTGCTCCTGCTCCTCCCTTTGTGTCACAAGCGCTGTCCTGAGCTGCTGCTTCGGCAGGTTGGACAGCCATGCTGGGAAAACAGACAGCACATTTTGGGGGTGGCTGGGCAGCAAGGGATTGACAGAGCGTCTGGCCAGAGATTATAATCCCCTGCAGGCTGGGGAGCTTTGGAAGCGTGCTGCCCGGGCTGCAAGCACCCGGGATCATAGGGCTGCTCTCTGGAGCAGCTGCAGTTTTGGGCAGGAGGTAAGGGAGATGAAAAAGGGGGGTATTCATCCCCCAGATAAGCAGTTGAAATTAATTCCGACTGTCTGCGCCCCTCCGGTCAGCCTTTGCCTCGGAGGGGCCGTCCCACTGCAGGGGGGCTTGGGCTGAAGTCCCAGGGCAGAGCCCCACAGGGCCAGGGCAGGCACCCCCTCTGTCCTTTGGAAGAAGCAAATGGGGAGAAAAAGCAAGAAGGAAAAGCAGGAGGGGTTTGCCGGGGGGCAGTTGGGGCTTCCTGGGGCACCTGAAGCGGAGTGGCCCTGTGCCCCCACCGAAGGGGGTGCTGGGGTGGGGGGGTGCTGACCGCCCGCTGGCAGCCTGTCCTTTGTGTGTGAAATACTAATTACGGTGGGACAGGCTGCCACGCCGCCCCAGCGCGAAGGCAAGGTCGCCGTGTTTGCCAGGCTGGAGAATCACTGCACACCCTGCAAGGGGACCTGTGCCCGCCATCCCTGGGGCTCCAGCCCGGCACGGGGCTCCGGGGGGGCTTGCCAGAACAGGGGGAGGGCATGGAAGAAGAGGAGGGCGCAGGAGGGGAAAGCAAAGGGAGGCTCTGTGCTGCTGGGACGGGTGTGGGCGGCAGGGCGGCCGAAGCTGTACCAGGCTCCGCTTCGGCACCGAAGGTGCCCGGTGGCTGAGGGTGAGGCTGGAGCAGGGATGCAGAGCATCCTCCAGCCAAGCCCAGTGGCTGCGTTACGGAGCAGGGTCGCGGAGGGCAGCAAGGCTCAGGCAGCCTTCTGCCTGCTCTGCCTCCCGCCTCCCCTCCTCTCTCCCCCAGCCCTCCCCTTCATCCCTGTTGTGTGTGTGGCAGCTAAACACCGAGGCGAGAGGGAGCGGATGGCGGATTGCACGCACGCCAGGCAGCCTGGGATGCTTGCTTTTTCTTCTTCTGGCTGCAGGCAGGGCTCGGTTTCAGACATGAGTGAAGAGAAACCTAAAAAGAAAGCTTTCTATCTAGTGAGGATGAAGCCACTGAAGGAGCCCACCACCACTAACAACAATGTCTCTTTTGTGATACACTGTCACATAGGCAAGGAGATCAAACACATTTGCAGCAACTGCAGTCGCGGGGAGGAAGCCCGTGACGGTGAGTGCCGAGATCCTGTGGGTGTAGGAGAGAGGCAGGGGAGCACGTTTGCTTGCATGGGGGGTGTGTGTACATGTGTGCGCTCCCATCGGAGGCTGGGATGCTCGGCTTGCCCCTCCACAGATCCTAGGGAAAGAGGAAAGGGAGCGCGGGAGGAATGTGCTGGGCATTGATTCAGCCTGTCGATCAGAGAGATGCCAAGAGGGACAGGTCCCCTCATTTGCCACAGAAGCTTTGTGCTAGCAGTTTAGGCACCAACTCTTTCTTTTTTTTTTTTTTCCCCTTTGCTTTCTTCCCCCCAGTTGCTATAGAAATTGCTGTGTGTATCGATTGTGTTTTGTTCCCATTCCCATGAATTTTAGATCAGGGTTTTCTGCTTTGATACATCAACTTTTTCCTTGTCGTGCTGCAGTAGAGTTTGCTGGACTTAACTCAGTATCTGGAAGGACTGGCTTACCTGGAATCCAGCTAGTGTGATTTTCACCATGCTGTCAAATGCGTGGGGGAAACTGTATTTTTATTGGAATTAATATAGTGCTCTTCATCAGACAACTGTTCTCTTCCCTTCCCCCTCTCCTTTTGGGACTGAGCAAAACCTCCAGAGGGTATTCAGAGAGTGACGGTGTAATCAATCACAGGTGTTGCTACAGGTAAGTATATGTTTTTTATGTTTCTGAGCATGCAAATATTTGAGGTCAACAATGACAAATTATTTAGATTTTGCCAAAGCCAGCAATTAGGAGAAGCTGAGAACTAAAAGGAGCATAAAAGCATTCAGGCAAAAAACAGCCTCACAGATGTTACCCCACATTCTTGTTCAATTTTGTATTACTTCGTTTTGCTGTGTGGTTTTACATGTTACTTAGGAGTGAAGGCACTCGACTTTGGACTCCCTGTTAACTGATGTAGTAGACAGATCTTGTTTTCTGAAGGTCAGGGAAAGGCTTTTTTTCGTGATAAATGTGAATATGAAAACGTTAACGTTTTCTGAGCTGAGGTTCTCAATAGTTGTTGGCACTTCATTTTTCAGCTTTTGTTGCTGAGTCTGGTTATTATTATTATTATCATCATTATCATCATCATCATCATTAATTATTTTAATTAACCAAAGCTGCTTTCATTTGCTCCATGCAAATGAACAAAATATTATTTGGGATGTGATGGTCCTTTGTCAACCACAGGTCTGCAGTTTAATGAAGTAACTGGTTTTGGTAATGTCTCTTCAGAATTAGCATCATGCTAGTGTGATTATAGTTTCGTTTGATTAAAAAGCAGCTAAAGCTGAACTGAATTGCTTTCAGTGGAAAGGGAGAAGACAGCCCAAGAAGCCTGGAAACCCACAGTGGGTTAAGCACTCTTACTGCTTGTAGCACTACAGCAGAAGGAAGAATCTGATGAATGCTATGCAAAATGTTGAGTGTTTTCTTTCCTCTTATGTTCTACTGGTGACAGCAAGCCCCACAGATATTAAATGAAGGGCTATGTGCAGCAGCAGGTACTTTACACTATTAACGTGGCTTATTTATCCTTAAAAGCAAATGAAGCCATTTGTTAAAAATATGCTTTCCTAGATTAATTGAATTGACCTAAAACTCAATTGCATCAACATCTTTTGCTGGGTTTTTTTGCGACCTTGTATTTGAAATCTTAGCTCAGTAAGAAAAGAACATTGCTTTCCTCCCTTTTAATGCACACATGTGTATGCGTGGATGCTTATGAATGTGTAACTCCAGTTACTTGTACCTCTTAACAGACTAATAGGTATGTATTTAAAGATTTTCGTTCCTTTTTTATGTTTGGTTATTGAGCTTCAAACCATTAGATGCTCTGAGGGGAGTGTATCCCTCTTGATGGGAGATAATCTAATAACCCTACAGAGGCAAAGAATAGAGCAGAAAGGCTTCCAGCCAGCAGAGCATCTCATCAGTCTGTTTTCACCCCCTCCTTCTGTGGCATTGGATTTCATTCCACCTCATGCAAATAACTTTTGTGGTTATCATTTTAAAAGTTCGTAGTACTGGTACAGCCTCAATACTCAATTTTCCACCGGCATGCACAGCTATGAGTTTCTTTCAGAAAGTAAAGAAACTATAGTCCCAGATATGCTGGCTGAGCATGCTTGCTGGCTTGACTCTGACACATTTTTCAGGGCTGAAAAAGGCCAGTTTTTCCCTGGTTAATACCTGTTCTAGACCTTTTGAGGATTTGGAGGGAAAGGATCATATAATGAACTGACATTATGATGTAATATCAACAGGACAGATCAGCTATGGAGAAACCCGTAGGGATCTTGAGATGTCCGTGCATCCTCAGAGTTGCACAGGCTAAGGAGCATCCAGAAAGGGGACCGCTTGGTACTTTTTATATGGGAAATGCACATAGTTTTGCAATGTGGACAACCCCACCCTCCTATTCATATCTATGTACAGTTCATGCATGGTCTTATAGGCCTGCAGCTGCACAAGTGGACCCAAAAGTACTGTGTGGATCCCATGACCCCAGCAACTATTGTATTTGTTGGAACTGTGTACAAAGACCAGGATTCAGTCCTTACAGTTAGGCAAGCCAGTGGGATACATTGATTTGACGTTGAAATACCCTCCAAATTCAGCTTTGAGTCCTAGATTCTGTTCATTATCCTACTCTGCATTCTCAGTGTACTACTACACTGGCAGAGCTGGGGAAGAAAGATTCATGCTGAAACAGAGGGAGATCCTTCAAAGACCACCGACTGATCTAGCAAAAGTCATGGCTAGGAGAACAGCAGAAGAGATCGACATGAAACTGAAGGAAAACATGGAGGCAGGTGCTGAGCTGTATGGCATCTTGGAAAGAGAGGTCATGTAATTCGGAGAGAAGTCAGTGAAGGAACGTGGACGTGCAGATGGGCTCACTGAAGTAAGGGTAAAGGGAGTTGGTGGGGTAAAAAGTGAGAAGTGAGAAGCTCAAAGAGAAGCAAGAGGTTACAGCAGTGCTGATGGAGGTAGGAGATGCTTTAACCATTGGACTGAAAGGAAAGGATGTATTTAATGCTGATTTAGTTGGAAATAGAAAACGGAGATGGGGGTGTATAAATCGCCAATACTGAGAGTTTTGGACAGAATGGCAGAAATGGTGTTGGAAATGGAGAAGTAGAGAAACTGCGTGTGAGGGGTGAAGGAGATGTGTGGTTTCATCCTGTGAAGTTTGAGTGGCCACGAGACATGCAGGACAGGATGCCAGAGAGGCAATCAGGCATGGCAGACTGAACCGAGAGAGAGAGCTCAAGTGTAGAGTGATAGAAGTCACCTCAAGGAATAAACGAGCCATCAGGGCTGAGCTCTGAATGCTGCCAGGGGAGGGCTGCGAGGGAGAGGTTGAGAGAAGCGGGATGGTGAGGAGTTGAAGAAGTTCTAAGAAAAGACAAGAAATGAGGAAGCAACACAAGTTGGAGGTATTTTGAATGCGCCAGAAGCTTGAAGGGGAACGAAAGAACTTCCTGAACATAAATGTGGGAAAGAGACTGAAAAGCTTGCAAAGAGGAAGGAGCTAGAACTGTAAGAGATAGAGGTGCACTGGGACTGTGCAATGATAAACATCATCTGGTATGTACGGAGCACTTCTCAGTGTACTGATTTTGGTGGCCTCTGGGAGGGTTGTGGCAGTGCTGGGTCATAGCAGATGACATGACTGATGAGCGAGGGAGGAACAAATACAGGGAGAAGAGATTTGGCTGGGGTTTAAGGTGTTCACACACTGAAAACTGACTGCAAATCTCAAGTCTCTTGCAAAAGTCCCAGCCTGGGTCTGGACATGGTTTAGATGCATCTCTACTTTAGTCGCATCTTGACTTTGGTGTGGCTAGAAAGAAATGTAGAGGTTTCAAAGGTACCCGGAAATGACCTAACAGAAAGGGCAAGTGGAGCAATTGAAGTGGGATACTTTTGATTTTTTTACAGAAGATCTGACAAGAAAACTGAAGTGGAAAGCGGTTACCTAACAGTGCACTGGAAGAGAGGGACTGCACAGAGAGTAGCAGGTTTTTATCAGTGACGGATTAGGGTTCTCAGCTCACTTCCCACTTCCACAGAGGATCTCTGGGCAGCTTTGGGCACGTCCATCCATGTTCCTTGGCTGTAAAGTGGAGATAGTGGGATTTCATTCCACGTGCCTGCTGGTCTGTAAATAGAGAGGCAGGAAAGGACTGCCTCTTGCCGTTTGCGTTCCTAGTGCCAAGGACTGTGGGGGTCCAGGTTTTGGGCAACTCGAGGTGTAAGTGTAGTGGAAATATAAATGATATTAAGAATGAACATATCTGAAAGGTTTCATTCAGAACTCAAACCCAGTCTGTTATTCTGTGCTCCTATATTTCAGGGTTTTGCTGTTTAAGCAAAAATGATTCGTTATCTTATATATGCATGAAAATCAGTGTGAACCGAGATACTGTTGCTGTAGGAATTCCAACGCTTGTTTTTCTGCTGCCGTCCTTCTTCTAGAGCTTTCAGATAAATATCTTTTCCAGCAGGAAAAGAGGGATCTGGGCGGGGGGGTAGGTGGGTTGTCTGTGATGTGTGTGTGTTTGTGATTCCCACCTGGAATTGAAGACTCTTACTTCTTTTCAACCAGGAACTTTGAGAACATTTACTTTATCATCACTTAAGATATTGTCTCCAAGGTGATTATTTTGCTTCCCACCAAAGTAATTATTAAATGAAACAGTTATCTTCTAGACAAGCTGTAAGCCCTGCAAGAGCTGTGTACAAAAACAGGTTTTCCTCCACTAATTCTCACATTATTTCAAACAGTAACTGCTCTTCCATTGCCATCTCTGGAGCGAGTGCATTTATGTGGCTTTGAAGCATTGCAGTCATTTGCAATTGTACCATTAAAGATCCTCTTAAAAAAACCTGTTAAAATAAAATATTTTGGAGGAAAAAATTAGATTACACAGGGTGGAAAAGTAGGCAAAAAACCAGCATACCTGGTCCTGCTGTGAAGTGTGGGAAGCCGAAAAATGTTTCAGGTCTCAACAGCTGATATAATTATGCAATGTGTGTCTTTAGTCTCTGAGGGATAGTTAACTTAAAGAGGTGGGGGGGAAAGGTATGGGCTTTCATCGCAGAGTGAAATATGTCTCCTTGACAGCACAGATCATAAAATTAAATTGGTTTATTTTTGTCGGTTGGAACTCTAGTGTTTGATTTGGGTGCATACGGTGCTATGCCAGAGAAAGTTGATGAGGTTGAGCAGAGAGATTCCACATTCCCACAGGCTGCTGGGGAGCCAGGCGGGACACTGCTCCCACCAGCATCGCTTTCTGCTTAGGAGGATACAAGCCCTCAGCATCTTGTGGGCTGAAAATAAATGTGCCCTTCTAGGAAGAAGGTGCAATTCCTGCTTCTGGTAACTTCTAGATGGCCAAATCCTGAGGCAGACAGGGCAAGTTCGTTTATCTTTCCTTTTCCAGGAACCCTGCTCCCAGTGGTGTGTCTTGTTGCACATTAGGGAACGGCAGAAAGTCATCAGTTGCCTGTGGTTTTGTCTTGAAATCAGACTTAACAGGGCTGCGCTGCACTGGTGTGGCTGGGCATGGACTGCGGGCAGGGAGAAAGAGGAGAAGAGGAAGAAAAAGGGCTGTTTGGGCTATGAGGGTTTGCCTCTGGTTTACATGCTGAGACTAGCAAATACAAATGGCTGGCTGGACATATGTGAGGCTTTCCTTAAACACGAGCAGTAACTTCTAGTCTGCAGTAAAAGGAAAGAAAACGGATGGGGAAAGAGAGGAGGGATTGCATCTTCTGCCTTTATGTTCCAAAATAAAGATGAAGAAACACCACCAAGCCTGGAGCGAGTCATTAACTGCTCATGTGCATCTCTGTAGTGATTAAATCATATCCTATGAAACTGCCTGTAGCAAATACTGCTGGCCACAAAATACGCCAGTTGTGTACCGTCCAGGAAAGGCCGTGGTAGCAATGTGAGGTTCACAGCCAGGCTTGCACAGGCTGTCATCCAGCAGAGCTCCAGGCTTACCTCAAAGAGCCCTGGCAGATGCCTTGTCCAAAATCGCAACATAATTTATATTATTGACCCAAACTGTGCGAAAAATATGGGTAGTAAGCAAGGTCTTCACTTCAGTTAATTAGGTAGTAGGGGGGGGAATAGGTTGTCGTGGTTTAACCTCGGCCAGCAGCTAAGTACCACGCAACCACTCACTCACCCCCACCCCCATCCTGGTGGGATGGGGAGGAGAATCAGATAAAGGTGTAACCCGTTGGTTGAGAAAAGAACAGTTTAATAATGGAAATAATAACAACAACTACTATAATTTTAATGAAGAGAAGAGGGAGAGACAGGAATAAAATCCCAGGGGAAAAAACCAAACAAAACCAAACCAATCAAACAAAAAAACCACAACCACCACCACCCCAAACAAACAAACAAAGAAAAAAAAAGCGAAAACCCAACCAAGGAACACACAACACAATCGCTCACCACCCACTGACCGATGTGCAGCCAGTCCCTGAGCAGCAGTTGGCAGCTCCCAGCCCACTTCCCTAACTAACTAACTAACTAACTAACATCAAACAGTTCATATACTGAGCATGATGCCCTGTGGTATGGAATATCCCTTTGCCTGGTTCAGGTCAGCTGTCCGTGCTCTGCTTCCTCCTGGCTTCTTGTGCACCTACTCACTGGCAGAGCATGGGAAACTGAAAAGTCCTTGACTTAGGGTAAGCTTAGCAACAGCTAAACTAAACCATCAGTGTTGTATCAACATTATTCTCATACTAAATCCAAAGCACAGCACTGTACCAGCTACTAAGAAGAAAATTAAGTCTGTCCCAGCCAAAACCATGACAAAGATGTAAGCAAGCTTATGCAAGCAGATGTCCAGGTCCCTTGTTTTCCAGTGGAAACTCCTGTGTCCCTACCAGAGAAATATTAGGCACCTTTCCCAGGAGGTCTGTATATCTGTACCGTTGATTTGAGCAGTTCTAGGAACAAAACCAACAAGAATGATGGAATTGGTCACAATGGCTCAGCACCTTCTCATTTTTATTACACAGTGTTGATATAAGGGCATTGATAAGAGGATATCTCAGTTCTTTGGGTCTTCAGAGAGCAGACGGCTGGCCTGTTTCAGCCCTGTCTCCTCTTGTTGATTTCTCACATTTTCAATGCTGTAACTCAGTTGTCATCTTTTGATGGTATCTTACCATCCTGCTCCCTGCTCTGAGAACCAAGTTTAAAGTTTTGGGATGTGTAAGCCTCTTCAATGCAAATGCTGGGGCAATACTGAGCATGTGATGAAAAATCAGGTCCCTGTGGGGAGCTTAAAAAAGCAGGTGAAGTGCCATCAAGTGTGGTGAAAGCAATACAGTGGTTTTCCTGTATTAACGGTAATGCTCTGCTCTAATTATTTGTTATCAGTGTGTCTAGTTTTGATTCTTCTGTGTCGTTAGGTCCATCAGAAATACCACACAGAGTGATTTGATAAACGATGGAAGTTTTCTATGTGTAATGCAGGGAGGCAATGCATAAAAAGGGGGCAAGATGTGGATGATGGCATAGACCATGGAGGAGCAGGTTCTCGTCTCACTCTGCTATACCCAGAGCACTTCAAACCATCTGATATCGACCTGGCTGAAGAAGCTTGGCTTTCTGTGCATTTGTTTGCATCATCCCTGTGCCCTATTTTATGCCTTCATCCCTGCTCAGGTGGGCAGTTTGTTTCCATTTCTGGGTTTTGTCTTTCCTGAGTACTTCCCTTACTTGCTTAGAGACGTTTCTCTTAGAGGATGGTTTGCACAGTTGGCCTTCTTTTTTGAAACTTGGGATTCTTTAGAAGAAAATGAGATATATAGAAGTGCTTCACTTTACAACCATTATTGTAATTCTATTCATTAATATTATCCCTGCCTGTCAGAGCTAAGCAGCAGAGAAATACTGGGGATGTAGGGAAGGGATCAGAAGACCTGGTATTCTGCCATGTCACAGCTCTTTCTTCTCCTTTTGTTTGACTTTTGCTTTTCTTTTAGATTGTAACCAGTACTACTTGTATCAGTTTGTGCTATTATAATACCTTCTGCCTCGGTTTAGAAATGAGAGATCATATCATATCACATCATATCATTAAAAGCAGCTGAGCTCATTTATTGGCTCCTTGACTGATGAGCAAAACTTATCCTCTGAGTATACTTGTATGTAAACATTATCGTTTGTTGATGCTACTCAGCAAAAGAGGTAGACATTCTGTCAGTTTCTGTATTGTAAGATTTTATTTCTTGATCTATTTCAGTGGCTGTTAGTAAATCTATAGCTATTTCTTTGTATCTCCTCAGATTGTCTTGTTTGTAGTCAGACAATACCGAATTTGGCTTCCTGTGGCTGTCACCGTATTCAGGCCCAGATTAGCCAGAAGGTAATTTCAGGAGCACAGAATCAGTGTAGGTAGCACCACCTTGTTAACTGTCTGCCAGAATGTCTAAGGTTAATTGCATATATTTGTTCTGTGTTAAATCAACCGTGCCAGGTCTCACACATCTTCCCAAACCCATCAGCCAAAGCCCAGCACTGGGGCGCTGGGACAGTGGAAGGGCAGCAGGAGAGCGCGCTGGGGCTAAGCCAGCTCTGGTGTGATGCTCCAACCGCTTTCCTAAAACCAAAGAGTACTGTGATGTTTGCCATGTTCTTGACGTTTGCTGCAAAGGGCTGAAGCAGGGATGTACTTGGAGGCACCATTTTTTTTCTTGGTGACTTCGATTTGCACGCTTCTCAGAAAATAATGATGTTTTTGCCATCGCTGTCATCTGGAAAACTGTCCTCTTGCTGGTTTTTGGCTCTGGTGAAGTGATGTGAATCTTCACTGGTCAGTTGCTTTTAGTCGTCTTGTCTCGGGAAGGATTGGGTGGAGAGGAACAAGGTAATGTTTGATCTTGTCACTGTCATTTCTTCCTGATTTCCCTGGTTTGGGGTCCAACTTACTGAAGAGGAGGCAGATCTAGTAGACCCTCTGTCTTTGGATGAGACTCTTTAGATTCCCAAGAAGATGAATTTTTCTGTTGCTCTGAAAAACAATGAACACGCGGTATAATTTAAATCAAAGATAAAATCGGTCATTATAAAACCACCTGGTGTAGCTTCTTTGGAACCACTAGATGTACCATTCTGGCTTGTTATGCCCAGACCGCCCTGCCTGAAAGATACCCCCAAAATCGTGGTGCCAGTCAGCCATCATGAAGATGTGCTGTTGAGAGAAACATTATGGACAAGCACTGAAGGGAAGCTCTGCATCCCAAGTGAGAAAAACCACAAATAAGAGATGACCAGACCTGACTGACAGCTTCTGCAGATTTTCTCTGCATAGGTAGTGGAAATTTTGAAGAGTTGAAAATATGCTTGGGAATAAAAGCCAAACATTTCCCCAGCTTCCCACCCCCCCATGCCCCACCTGCAAAAAGTAAAGTTGTGTCCAAAATGTCCAATGAGAAGAGGAGAGCAGGTTTCTGCATGTGTATGCTCTATAGTGTGTGTGCTAGTCCGGCCGTGGAGCGGGGTGAGACGCAGGTTCTGAGACCCTGGATTGTGTAACCAAGATTACCCGCACCCATTTCTTTGCCCCGAACTAGGAGAGGTGTTCCATCTCAGCTACCTGCTGAATCTCAGAAGCCCAAGGGTTGTAATTTAAGATGTACAGTTGTTTGTGCAGGGAGGGCCTGGTGTATCTGTTTCTTGGGACCTTTTGGAAAGGGTGTAAGGTGTACTCCAAATCTTCTTATACCCTCCTCCTGCCTCGAGCGGTGCAGCCCAGGGCTGGGACAACAGGCTTAGTGCTGCAGATGCTGTCCCCTATCACTACTGAAAAGAAAGATCTTGACCTCTGTCATCTTTTGCATGAAATTTTTCAGGCCATTAGTCTAATGGTTTTGTGCAGTAGGAGTGCAGGGAATATAGTTAAACCGGATCCAATTATTTATTTTTTCTTGGGAGATTTTCGTAGCAGAGAATGATTTTTATTTCACCTTGCCTCCTAAGAGAAGTTGATTATCTGTTTGAAGAAATGGTATTTTAAATCTTTCCTGGTAAAGAAAGGTCTGGGAGCACGGAAGTGTAATGATGGTAACACTGAGAATATCAGGTCATTTCGAGAAAGGTGTGTCTGAGTTTTGTTAGACGTTTTGATAACAATATTCTTTACCTTCAGCACTGAGCTGAGGGATGCACAGCTGCTACGCAAATACCATGGTCCTGAAAGTTAGTTGTCCTTTTAGCACAGTTTCCAAACTCAACAGATGGAAATGTTGGTAAGCAGACTTGAATGCTTTGGCGATCGTAAGATAAATAATTAGAATACTCGTTAACTACATCCTGACAAATGAGCCAGGCCTGGAAATACCACTGTGGTCTACTGCATCCACAGCCATTGTATTAGCATTCTATGGAAGTATTGGTGATCCATATAATCACATCCACATGGACCATAGCCGTGGTCCGTCGTGTCAGCAGTCCATGTCATAAGGATTATGGCACGGCTTTATCTCTCTTCACCCATCCATTGGGTGCAGCTGCTTTGACATTTCCAATACTCAGATACTATCTGACACAGCATGTGCACAGCTCCAATGTTGTTGGTTTTTTCATGTGTAGACTTTGTCAACCCTGCTTGTGGTGAAGTAAATAAATAAATAAATAAACTCAGTAGAAATGTTATTTTTTCTACATCAGCTGATACTGAACTGATATAAAAAGTATGTGTGTCATGCTGCTGTAGAGCTTTATAGCATCTTATCTTTCTCATTTTATTGTTCAATCTGCTTAAAATGTCAACACTGCTGAAAATTCCGATGCACATGCTGAACAGTCAGCAGTGCCAGTGCACAGACGTGTGGATGGATGGATGGACGGACAGTGGAAGCTATTTGAACGAAAAGGTGAACCGGTATTGAAAGACCTCTTCCTCTCCTCTTCCCATGCACCAGCAAAACAGGGTGCCTTCCTTACACTAGCACAGTGGGTTTATTGGATAAATAGCTTTCAAATATGGGTTAAGCCTGAAGGAAAAGCCAGGTGCAGAGACCTGTATGGAACTTAGGCTGTTTGAATCTGAATTGTACCCTGCTGAGAAATAGAAGAGTGAGATGACTAAAGCTTTCATTAGTATTTACAGCCCCAGAATAGTTGTCTGCTGGATTATAGCCGTAATGGTGAGAGTTTGTTGTCTAGTCATCTGCTGTGGCACTTAAGATGGAATTTACTGCCTGCACCAGCATCTGAACTGTGAAGAGCAATTTCTGACTGTCAGCTCTCTACAGCTGTCAGTCTTTGGCTCCTCTAGCAGCCACTGGAGAGATGTAGAGATGATACCAGAAAGGGAAGGGAAGGAGGGACTTGTGAGGCTCAGTTACATAGCTTCCTCTCCTTCAAAGTCCCACTCTCAGTCACATGTATAAACAAGCTAGAATTCAGGAGGTATTTTCTTTTCTGTTTCTTGTGTGTGTCATTAGAATAAGGACAGCATTTTGCCTGTGTTCTTTGACTCTAGGAAAATGCTCAAGTTACTGGTGTGGGTTTGGCTTTCTGTGCATCTCTGTCATCCGAGCCAAATACCATTTTCCCTGTGAACTCCACATGGTTGTGCTGCACATGGAAACCCATGAGCCTAAAAGCAAACAGGGAGGTGCTGTATTTCCAGTGAACCGATCCTTCTTTCTCCAATTCATCTCAAGCTGGCAGAACAGCCAGTTCACTAAGCAGCAAGACAGGCATCAGTTCACCAGTACCTTTTCTGGCATTGCATAGAGGCTCAAAAAAGACATTATTTGGTGGTATTTTTCTTTGGTGGTGATTTTATTGTTTTTCTTTCCCTCAGCCTTCTTTGACATTAGGGCCTTTTTGATAAATAATAGGGAAAAAATGAATAAAATTGCAAGACTGCGTGAAGATGGGTGGTAATTTTAGAATTCAGCTGCTCTGAGCTAGTATAGCTATTCCCTGTGTTTAGCAAACAAAGGAAGATGTTATTCAACTGCTGCATTCATCTATGTCAGGTTTTTGTGTTATTGCATTTGTTGTATACCAGGCTCCATTTTTATGTGTTTATGTGTAAGTAGCTGCAAACGTGTCTCTTTTGTTTCTTGTTTCCTCCCTTTGTAGCAAAATGCTTAGGAGATTTGTCATTCAGAGCACCATCATAAACTTTGTGACGCTTGAGGTATCCAG